>NC_051178.1:106608828-106886328 GCF_013339695.2 Rhipicephalus sanguineus | reverse complement strand
AAAAATTAGATTGCACATATACAACTATGCGGAAAGACGGAGAAGGGAAGACTTTGTACATTGTGCCATACTATGTCAAAACAGTACAAAGCTCGGATAAAAACAATGATTGTGGACTATGAAAAATGTCAAGATCAAGAAAATTAACATTATAGAGACTTTGTATTCTGTGAACGGTAGAGTGTTGCAAGAAGCAGGCGGGTACATGAAACGGTCTGTTCTCTCTGGTTAACTTACGCGGAATTCGAAAATTAACACAATTGAGAATAATAATAATAATAATAATAATAATAATAATAATAATAATAATAATAATAATAATAATAATAATAATAATAATAATAATAATAATCAATCATTTATTTAACGTGCCCAGGAACAACCCTGAGGTCTTTGTGCAGGCGCACGCAAAAAAAAACAATAAAAATAAACAATACCATACAGACAGTCTTCAGAAATAAAAAGAGCAAATACACGTAGACAAAGAGAAATGAACACAAAAGGGGAGGAGTAAAATAAGACAACACGAGAAATATTGAAGGGGAATGAAAAATTAGATTGCATATATACAACTATGCGGAAAGACGGAGAAGGGAAGACTTTGTACATTGTGCCATACTATGTCAAAACAGTGCAACGCTCGGATAAAAACAGTGATTGTGGACTATGAAAAACGTCAAGATCAAGAAAATTAATATTATAAAGACTTAACGGTAGAGTGTTGGAAGAAGCAGGCGGGTACATGAAACGGTCTGTTCTCTCTGGTTAACTTACGCGGAATTCGAAAATTAACACAATTGAGAAGTACAGGGCAGGATATGATACCGTGGACTAGCTTGTAAAGAAATAAGAGATCAGAACGATTTCGTCGGCAGTGAAGTGATGGCAGTGATAATGATTCAGCAGTATTTGAACGAGATCCAGAGTCATTTTAGCAAAGCGATGGTTATAATATATGTTGAGGATTTTTTTCTGGACTCGTTCAATGGTGTTACCGCTGGATTGAGCAATGCCATTCCATATCACGGACGCATACTCAAGCTGTGGAAGACATATTGCCGTGTACAATTTGTGTAGGGCCATGGGAGACCTGAATTCTCGAGATATTCTACAAACACATCCGAGGAGAACGAAGGCCCCGCATAGCAGCACGCTTAACGTGAGAAGAAAAGTTTAACGCGCTGTCAACAACAACACCAAGATCACTGATTTCATAAACCTTGCATAACGACACAGAATTGACAGAGTATTGAAATCGCAGGCTAGATGTTTTGCGAGTGATAGACATGAATTTTGCCTTTGAGGTATTCAGAGAAAGGTTATTGCCGTTGCACCATCCGGAAAAAGAACACAAATCTGACTGCAGCAAGCGACAGTCGTTAACTGAATGAATTTCCTTAAATGTCTTGATGTCATCGGCATACAAGAGGAAAGAAGAATTACGAATGGCACGAGAAACATCATTAACGTAAATTAAAAATAGGAGTGGGCCTAATACCGACCCTTGAGGGACCCCACTAGTCACTTTATACAAAGAAGAGGTTTGGCCATTTACGGCAACATAACAAGATCTATTGAGCAGATAGCTGTGCAAGAGATTCACAATCGACAAGTCAACGTCAAAGTGTGCAAGTTTAACCATAATCAGTGTGTGGCTGACTACGTCAAAAGCCTTGCTCAGGTCACAGTAGATTACGTCAACCTGTCCTCTCTGAGAAATAGGTGTGGAGATCTGCGTCATGAAACTAGCAAGATTTGCGGTAGTTGAGCGGCCAGCAAGAAAACCATGTTGATTGGGAATTAATGCGTTTTTCACACTAAAAGACAATATTTTGTGAAGAGCCAGTTCGAAGATATTTGATGTGGCACATAGTAGAGAAATCGGGCGATAATTAGAAACATCTGTCTTAGAGCCCGACTTAAATACTGGAAAAAGACGAGCAGTTTTCCACATGCTAGGAAATGTGGAAGTGTCCAGGCACTTATTAAACATCGTAGTCAGTACTGGGACAAATATACTACCATAAGCTTTTAGTATGGCGGAGGGGATGCCATCTCGGCCACAAGATAAGGATGGTTTTAAGCGCTTAATGCATTCGCTGATAAGATTTTCATCCAGCGACAAAGCACTGGATGAGCTAACTGCCTTGGGCTGTTGTCTGATATCAGTGCTAGAGTCTGAGGCCTTATAAACAGATGAGAAATGCGTGGCAAAACAGTCAGCGACGGCATGCACTTCTACCCCATTTGAGTCCAGTAGTCTGAAGTCCAGTAGTCTCCGCTTTTGCTAGACCGTTTACGTACATACTTCCAAAACTCAGCCGGCCTGTCAGAGGCGCTTTTTTCTAAGAATTCAATATACGAACTATGATCCCGTTTATATAGGCGTTTAGATAGAGTTCGAAAAAAGCTGAACTCTTCCTTCCACTCGCTGGATGGAGAACATTTAGATTTCCTGTGTGCGTGATCTTTACGCTTCAGTGCACTGATAAGTTCAGATGAGGACCAGTGGGGATATTTATTTAATAATAATAATAATAATCAATCAATCAATCAATCAATCATTTATTTAACGTGCCCAGGAACAACCGTGAGGTCTTTGTGCAGGCGCACGCAAAAATAAAATCAATAAAAATAAACAATACAATACAGACAGTCTTCAGAAATAAAAAGAGCAAAAACACGTAGACAAAGAGAAATGAACACTAAAGGGGAGGAGTAAAATAAGACAATATGAGAAATATTGAAGGGGAATAAAAAATTAGATTGCACATATACAACTATGCGGAAAGACGGAGAAGGGAAGACTTTGTACACTGTGCCATACTATGTCAAAACAGTGCAAAGCTCGGATAAAAACAGTGATTGTGGACTATGAAAAACGTCAAGATCAAGAAAATTAATATTATAAAGACTTTGTATTCTGTGAACGGTAGAGTGTTGGAAGAAGCAGGCGGGTACATGAAACGGTCTGTTCTCTCTGGTTAACTTACGCGGAATTCGAAAATTAACACAATTGAGAAGTACAGGGCAGGATATGAAACCGTGGACTAGCTTGTAGAGAAATAAGAGATCAGAACGATTTCGTCGGCAGTGAAGTGATGGCAGTGATAATGACTCAGCAGTATTTGAACGAGATCCAGAGTCATTTTTAGCAAAGCGATGGTTATATATGCTGAGGAATTTTTTCTGGACTCGTTCAATGGTGTTACCGCTGGATTGAGCAATGCCATTCCATATCACGGACGCATACTCAAGTTGCGGAAGACATATTGCCGTGTACAATTTGTGTAGGGCCATGGGAGACCTGAATTCTCGAGATATTCTACAAACACATCCGAGAGAACGAAGGCCCCGCATAGCAGCACGCTTAACGTGAGAAGAAAAGTTTAACGCGCTGTCAACAACAACACCAAGATCACTGATTTCATAAACCTTGCATAACGGCACAGAATTGACAAAGTATTGAAATGACACGCTAGATGTTTTGCGAGTGATAGACATGAATTTTGTCTTTGCGGTATTTAGAGAAAGGTTATTGCCGTTGCACCATTCGGAAAAAGAACACAAATCTGACTGCAACAAGCGACAGTCGTTAACTGAATGAATTTCCTTAAATATCTTGATGTCATCGGCATACAAGAGGAAAGAAGAATTACGAATGGCAAAAGAAACATCATTAACGTAAATTAAAAATAGGAGTGGGCCTAATACCGACCCTTGAGGGACCCCACTAGTCACTTTATACAAAGAAGAGGTTTGGCCATTTGCGGCAACATAACAAGATCTATTGAGCAGATAGCTGTGCAAGAGATTCACAATCGACAAGTCACGTCAAAGTTCGCAAGTTTAACCATAATCAGTGTGTGGCTGACTACGTCAAAGCCTTGCTCAGGTCACAGTAGATTACGTCAACCTGTCCTCTCTGAGAAATAGGTGTGGAGATCTGCGTCATGAAACTAGCAAGATTTGTGGTAGTTGAGCGGCCAGCAAGAAAACCATGTTGATTTGGAATCAGTGAGTTTTTCACACTAAAAGACAATATTTTGTGAAGAGCCAGTTCGAAGATCTTTGATGTGGCACATAGTAGAGAAATCGGGCGATAATTAGAAACATCTGTCTTAGAGCCCGACTTAAATACTGGGAAAACACGAGCAGTTTTCCACATGCTAGGAAATGTGGAAGTGTCCAGGCAGTTATTAAATATCGTAGTCAGTACTGGGACAAATATAGTACCATATGCTTTTAGTATGGCGGAGGGGATGCCATCTGGGCCACATGATAAGGATGGTTTTAAGCGCTTAATGCATTCGCTGATAAGATTTTCATCCAGCGACAAAGCACTGGATGAGCTAACTGCCTTGGGCTGTTGTCTGATATCAGTGCTGGAGTCTGAGGCCTTATAAACGGATGAGAAATGTGTGGCAAAACAGTCAGCGACGGCATGCACTTCTACCCCATTTGAGTCTAGTAGTCTGAAGGACTCTCCGCTTTTGCTAGACCGTTTACGCACATACTTCCAAAACTCAGCCGGCCTGTCAGAGGCGCTTTTTTCTAAGAATTGAATGTACGAACTATGATCCCGTTTATATAGGCGTTTAGAGAGAGTTCGAAAAAAGCTGAACTCTTCCTTCCACTCGCTGGATGGAGAACATTTAGATTTCCTGTGTGCGTGATCTTTATGCTTCAGTGCACTGATAAGTTCAGATGAGAACCAGTGGGGATATTTACGTTGTTTAGGTGTATACTGGGGAATAAAATTAAGCATGCTGCTCAGTACAAGCTCCGTAAACCGATCAACCTGGTCATCAACATTAGGTTTGTCAGTAACCTGTGACCACTCAACGGTGGACAAGTGATGATAGAGGCCCGTGTAATCACCTCGCTTGAACGCAAATCTTGGAGATTTGTTTACGTAACTGCTGTAGCTCGTTGTTTCGGCTGATGCAGATAATCTTACGTTAAGTGGTGGGTGGAATTTGTCCGGACGTACAAGAGAGATGTTGGAGCGGGAAACTTCAAGGGGTTGATCGTTTGACACACACAGGTCTAAGACGTTGCCACTGGAATTGACGACTGAATTATGTTGCACTAGGGAATTAAACGCCAGAAAGTCCAAGAGCAGGCTGCACTTTTTCTCTGAGAAATGATTGTAATGAGAAAAGGTAAGCGTGCTCCAGTCAATTCCAGGTGCATTGAAATCCCCAAGAACAATAATTCTGTGCCCACTATGAGAAGATATCACAAGTTCAATAGAAGACATGACATCGTGAAACGAGGCAGGGGAAATGCTGGGCGGTAAATAGAAACATCCAATCAACAATTTTTCACGGCGCTCAAGGTTGATTTCTAGCCAGATCGATTCTTCGATAGTTTCTAGGTCTTTCCGTCTAACGGATTTCAGTGAATTGTCAATGGCAATCAGCACGCCACCGCCTTTCTGTTTGGTTTCACTGAAATCTCGGTCACGGCGGAAGGTGGTGTAAGTCCGATGAGAGAATTTCAGTGCCGAGCCAGGTTTCAGAAATAGCGATAATAGGAAAACAAGACGAAAGAACATTAGAGAAAAACTCCAGTGTCTTGGTACGCAGACCCCGAGCATTTTGGTAGAATATGTCTACGTTACACGGCACTTTCGTTTCCAGTCACTTGCTCAGAGGGATGAAGCATGTCATCGCGCAGCTCCCCACGAAATGGCTTGAAGAGGCATCCGAGGGGCCACATCGAAGGGTCATTCAGGCGTTGTAGCGTTTCCTCGTCAACTTCGATATAGAATGAAGAATATGACTGGAATCTTGTTTGAAGTCGCCGGCAGGAAATGGGAGACAATAATAATAATAATAATAATAATAATAATAATAATAATAATAATAATAATAATAATAATAATAATAATAATAATAATAATAATAATAATAATAATAATAATAATAATAATATCATTATTATTATTATTAATCACTATCATTACCATCATGAAGGGCGCGGAAATATATTTGCCATGGGCGCCGTCCTATCTAGTTACGCCGCTGGTGCAAGGTCCCAGTCACGATGGTCGGTCGACACGTATTTCGAAAGCATGTCTGTCAGGGTCCGGTTTAAGCGCTCTGTCAGCCCGTTTGTCTGGGGATGGTAAGAGGTGGTGAGCTTATGCTGGGTGGAACAGGAACGCAGGATATCGTCAATCACTTGAGAAAGGAAAGTACGGCCTCGGTCTGTCAACAGTTGTCGTGGGGCACCGTGCACTAAAATAAGATCCCGAAGTAAAAAATCAGCGACGTCTGTAGCGCAGCTGGTTGGAAGGGCTCGCGTGATTGCGTAGCGGGTCGCGTAATCGGTAGCAACGGCAACCCACTTGTTTCCTGAAGTGGATGTTGGAAAGGGACCGAGAAGGTCCAAACCGACTCGGAAGAAGGGCTCCGGTGGGATGTCGATAGGCTGAAGATACCCAGCAGGAAGTCCCGACGGCTTCTTGCGGCGCTGACAAACTTCGCAGGCGTTGACATAACGCCGCACAGAGCGTGCAAGGCCAGGCCAGTAGAAGCGGCGGCGCACACGGTCATACGTGCGAGAAACGCCAAGGTGACCAGCGGTTGGGGCGTGATGAAGCTCGTGGAGGACTGTGGAACGCAGGTGCTTTGGTACGACCGGCAGTAGAGCGGATCCGGCGGGTGACAAATTACGCCGATATAAGGTGTCATCTTTGAAGGCAAACATGCGTACAGAGGCGTCGTGCGGGGAGGATCGCAGCCGTTGCATTATTTGACTGATATGCGGAACCCGACGCTGCTCGTCGCCGAGGCGAAGCAGCTGGGAGAGGGAAAATACGCAGTCGATCGAGGCAGTGCTCGTAGAGGGCCGGTCAGCCACAGGGTAGCGGGATAGGCAATCCGCATCTTGGTGCAGTTTTCCACTCTTGTACACGACCGTGTAGGTATACTCCTGCAAACGGAGTGCCCAGCGAGCGAGACGACCTGTGGGATCTTTCAAAGAGGCGAGCCAACAAAGGGCATGATGGTCGGTGAGCACTGTAAACTGTCGGCCGTATAAATAAGGGCGAAATTTCGCAACTGCCCATACCAGAGCGAGGCATTCGCGCTCCGTGATTGAATAATTGCGCTCCGAAGTGGACAGCAGCCTGCTAGCATAAGCTATCACGTGATTCTGCCCACGTTGTCGCTGGGCCAACACAGCGCCGATTCCGTAACCACTGGCGTCAGTGCGGACTTCGGTTGGCGCGGCAGGGTCGAAGTGGGCCAGAACAGGGGAAGATGTGAGCAGTGTGACAAGCTTGGAGAAAGCTGCTGCTTGCGAGGGACCCCACTTAAAGGGCGTGTCTTGTTTGAGCAGGTTCGTGAGAGGTCTAGCAATTTCGGCGAAGTCTTTGACAAACCGCCGAAAGTAGGAGCAGAGTCCCACAAAGCTGCGAACATCTTTGGTGGTTTTCGGCACAGGGAAGTCCTTCACGGCTCGAATTTTTTCCGGATCAGGTTGTACGCCGGAGGCATCAACAATATGCCCAAGGATCGTAATGCGGCGACGGCCGAACCGGCACTTGGACGAATTAAGCTGAAGTCCGGCGAAACGGAACACTTCAAGAATTGCTGAGAGTCTCTCAAGGTGCGTTTCGAACGTGGGCGAAAACACAATTACGTCGTCTAAATAACATAGACACGTAGATCACTTGAATCCGTGAAGCAGAGAATCCATCAATCGTTCGAATGTGGCTGGGGCATTACATAGGCCGAAAGGCATGACCTTGAACTGGTAAAGGCCGTCGGGTGTTACAAAGGCCGTCTTCTCTCGGTCCGCGGGATCCACAGCGATCTGCCAATATCCGGAACGGAGGTCGATGGGAGAGAAATACGCGGCACCATGCAGACAATCAAGGGCGTCGTCAATTCGAGGTAGAGGGTAGGCGTCTTTCCTTGTGATGTTGTTGAGATGGCGATAGTCCACACAAAAGCGCCACGATCCGTCCTTCTTTTTAACTAACACTATCGGAGACGCCCAGGGACTGGAGGACGGCTCTATAATGTCCTTCGCTAGCATCTTATTTACTTCCTGTTGGATGACGCTCCGCTCAGACGCAGACACTCTGTAGGGGCGGCGGTGAACAGGGTTGGCATCACCTGTGTGTATGCGATGCTGGACAACGGACGTCTGCCCTAGAGGTCGGTCACCGAAATTAAAAATGTCCTGGTAGGACCCGAGAACGCGCTGGAGGGCTTCAACGTGTTCAGGCGGAAGGTCAGCGGCGATCATGTTAAAAATTTGACGGCTGCCACAATTGGTTGTCGGTTGCGTCCGTTGCGTAGGAACAGCGGCATCCAAGGCGAAAGCTTCGACCGGTGAATCTAGTAGCGAACAAAGGTGGGCTACGGAAATGCCTTGTGGGAGCACTTGATTTGCGAAGCCGAAATTTACCACTGGTAGCCAGGTTCTGTTAGCCGTGATGCTGAGAACCGTATAGGGAACAGCAACACAATGCGTGAGCAGCAAGTCGGGAAGAGGCGCAGCGTAGTAGTCACCGTCTGGCACAGCTGGTGAGCACAACATATCGACGTACGTAACAGATTGCTGGGGCAGATGAATAAAGTCGCTGCAATGTAATCGGCACGAAGGTTGGGACGGGGGGTCACTGAGTTGTGGCAGCTCAAGGTGCAGCACACCGGCGGAGCAATCAATAAGCGCAGAGTTGGTTGCCAGAAAATCCAGCCCAAGTATGAGGTCGTGGGGACATGTGGCAAGGACAATAAACAAGACGACCACCTGATAACCGGCAACGGTAAGCTGAGCTGTACACATCCCAACGACAGGAACGGTGCCGCCATCCGCGACTTGTACCACATTGGTCAAGGGTGGCGTCAGAATCTTCTTCGTGCGACGACGAAAATCCGCACTCATGACAGAGACGTGAGCGCCTGTGTCGATCAAAGCTTGAACAGGAGTGCCATCAACATGTACTTCAAGTGTGTTCTGGTGTAGACGTAAGGGCAACAGAGGATTTTTGGTTAACGTCGACAGGGCAGCTTCACCTTCAGAAGCTGCGCAGCCTAGTTTTCCGGAGACATGCGGCAGCTAAATGACGGCGAGGGCGAGCGGCGGCGCGTTGGTGAGCGAGAGGAACGGCTTGGAGGCGGCGACGATGGGAAGGTGCGGCCATAGTCCTCAGGGGCGGCGAATGCTGAAGACTCAGTGCGGTTCGGATAACGGCGATTCATTGTGCGGAAGGGGCCGTTGTAAGCGGGATACTGGCTAGGAGGAGTAGAGGGCCACTGACTGCGACAGTAACGAGCAACGTGGCCTGCACGACCACAGCGGAAGCAGATCGGCTTATCATCTGCTGTTCGCCATTCAGAAGGGTTCCTGGAACGAACAGGGTACTGACGGCGGCGTGTTGTCTCAGAGGCTACGGAGGTGTCAGTATTGTTCATGGCACATACAGTGGAACACAGACCCAGATTGGCGAATTCCTGGCGGACAACGGCCTGGATCAGGGCGACAGCTGGGGCCGGTGTCTCGGACAACGTCGGTTTATGGGCAGCCGGGCACACAGCCTCGAGTTCGCGTCGGACGATGCGTGTCACATCGTCAGTTGTGGACGGCTGAAAAGGGGTTCCTTCGCAAGACGATGTTGCAGCGGTGTTGGGCAGACGATGGAACGGGTGCGGAATGCGCCGACTCTTCGCTTGTTCCAGGCGGCGACACTCCTTAATTACGGCGTCGATGGTCGTGACGTTGGTAAAAACGAGCAGATTGAACGCATCGTCTGCGATACCCTTCAAAATGTGTGAAATCTTGTCAGCCTCGGACATGTTGTGGTCAACCTTTTGACACAAGGTTAACACTTCTTGAATATAGG
Organism: Rhipicephalus sanguineus; assembly: GCF_013339695.2. Lineage (NCBI taxonomy): Eukaryota > Metazoa > Arthropoda > Arachnida > Ixodida > Ixodidae > Rhipicephalus > Rhipicephalus sanguineus. Next base: position 106,876,463 of record NC_051178.1, on the reverse strand, counting down.
TCAAGTAGGGCTCGGTTGACGTTTGAGTACGTACGGCCAATTCTTTCCGTGCAGCAAGCTGTTGACCAAATGGGTTGCCGAAAAGGTCACGGAGCTGTTGTTTAAACATGTCCCAGGTTGTGACTTCGTGCTCGTGGGTCTCAAACCAGACGCGAGGGGCTTTGTCGAGGTAGAAAACGACATTTGCCAGCATAACGGTTGGATCCCAGCCATATTGCTTGCTGATGCGCTCGTACATGCTGAGCCACTTGTCCACATCGATGTTGTTCTCCCCGGTAAAGGTGCCGGGGTCACGGGGTTGCGTTAAAGCGACGTACTGGGTTGTTGTTGTCGGAGATGTTGCCGACGTAGCTGGCGAAGGCGTGTCTTCACCCGGAGCCATGGTTGCAGACTTAAGGAGGCGTCCACTGCGGAGCTCCGTCGTCAAAAAAAAAGTACCCCGCAGCTCCACCAAAAATGTTACGGGGAAAATACAATACTGAGTCAGTATCAAGCCACAGCACAGCTCACAACACAACGTCGACTTCACCTCTTTTTCAGCTCCCTTTTCAGGGTATAGCCCACTATGCTCTCTTAGCGTAGGTAAAACCACGCAACAATACATAATGTTCTTAAAACGACCCACAGCGCTGTGTGTCGTCGCACGTTTCTGGTGCCAGTGTCCTTTGCCGCGCTACAACGAAGTTTTAAGAATGACCCAACTAACAAGCCCATGTATCCACCCTTATTGAACATATATAAAGTACGTTTGAACCCCCTGAAAAAAATTTCTGGCGACGCTACTGTGACTGCCATGTGATCTTGATATTTTGGACATCCCCACAACATCTACGGGCGCGGTGGTCGACCACGCTGCTCAGTTCAGAACTGACGGAACAACTTTGGGCCGTCCAGCGAGCCGTGGAGGCAGCGCGGGAGCAACTAAGGTCCCTAGATAAAACAAGTTTTTATCTAAGGACCTTAGGAGCAACAGCTCCAAGCGGCCATCTAGGCGACCCCAGTCCTGGGCCTTCCATTCGCCGGATCTTAAATAAAGTTATTTCACTCACTCACGCTACTGTTGGCCACCGTTATCGTCAGAAATCTGCGTGGCCATATTCTTGCACATTAAACAGTGACGAGACAGGTGCGACTGGGTAAATTTATAATTGCCCCCCCCCCCCCAAATTAGTAAGAGGGGGTGGACGCCTCCACCCGCCCTCCGGCCCCGCCCTGTGTGCACGCCTATGGTTTCAATACTTCCACTTTCTATTGCATGCGGAAATACAGTTCGAGCTTATCCTGCAGGGGCTGTAAAACTGAAGTCTCGAAATATCACCCTTTTATATCCCCTGATTCCTCTTCTGAAGTGCCACATCCAAGATCGCTAAGCGTGCTCTGCACAACATATTGTCTTTTAGTATGAAAAGTTCCTTGATACCGAGCATGGATTTTTAGGTGCCAAGCGCCTTATGCGCTCGGGCTGTCGGTGTTTCCTGTCGTCGTAGACCGTCACGATGTCTCATGTCGTCGCCCGTCACGGTAAAGCAAGTGGAAAATAAGACGGCGCGTTGGTTCAGGAAAAACTCGCAAGAACGCGCACTCGCCCGCGATAGACAACGCCACGTGCGCTTATCCGAGTGGCAAATAAGACGGCGCGTTGGCTCAGGAAAAGCTCTGTTTCTGCGACAGACGCTGTCTGCAATGGGCTCTGTATGTAGCAATAAGAGGACGCTGTCTTCTCATTGCTATTGACATGTCCCTATGGGAAACACCGATGCTTCGCACTTCATGCAGGTTTCACATTAGTAGAGCTGTTTGAAGTAACGCTGTTATATAGAACAACAAAAAGTGCTCGTACAAATTTTTATCTGGTCCCCCCACTGTCACTAACCACGCGTCGCAAATTTAACAATGCAGATATCCACGCCTGTACATCAGAGGGGGAAGGTGGCAAAATTAACTGTGAACTTAGCAAGTGTTTTCACGTAGTCAGCGAATCACTACTAATGCTTAAGCATATGCATTTCGACGTTGGCTCTTTAGCTGTCAGACTCCCACGCCCCCTCGCTAACTTCTTGATAGATCATGAATATGTTACCATAAGTAGCACGACATTAATGCTCGGTACCGAAGGAGCACGCCGGAGTGAAAGTATTTCGCCGACATTGGAACGCCCGAATGAAGGTTTCCGCACCTGAGGTGAAGTACATACCCTCTTTCAGGCGTCTTTTCTTCAAGGGCGCAGTGCTGTCACAGTAGTGATGATAAACAAGCAGGTACAAGAGCAACGATCTCCGAGACGTCGTTCATAACTGAGCTGTTCTGACTGAAGGTCTCCAGCCAAAAAGCATCCCTGGCCATTTCAACCACCGTGCCGACGCTCAAGAGCGGCCATATCTCATCAAATTATTAAAGTCTAAGAAAGTCATGGCATCCTTCTGGCAGCGTGTATAGTAAGCGATCACTGCGGTCGCTTTAGCACTCCAGTTTAGCACTTCGCTTTAGCATTCCAGTTAGTTTTCATTAACAGTTTGTGTGAAGAAATACGTGTTTAAGATGGCGTCGGCAGCCTAGACTCCTATAGACATTTTCACGGGAGAGAAAAAACGCCGCCATGCTGGGCTGCGCCAACACCCTCTAGACTGCGCACGGGAGTCCAAAGCTGACGTCACAGCCTCGGCAGTGCATTTTTGGGGGGTCACGCCTGTTTAGAACAGCCCAGGGAGGATTATGACGGCGCCCAGGGAGCCGTCTGTAAAATGGTCTATATACTGCGGACATGGTAAACGTTCACTCCCTTTCCTTTTCGATGCTAGGTGCTCCGTAGTACGAAAAGGGGACTAGAGGATTCCGATCCACTACCTTCATTATAGTATAATATCTCGCAACTTACAACATTTCGCGAGAGATTCCGAGTGACTGCTTGAACGAAATACCACCCCACCTGGAACTCGAGTGAGTCGGTCTTTGACGTAGTCACCGGTCAAATAACAGATGGGTTTCTGCAACCGAAACATCTCGCTGGGCAAAACGATTTTCAGACCGTAGATAATTAAATATATGTAGCCTTACCTCCGGTGGCGCTCTCGCAGTGACGATATTCGAAATCGTTTCGACATCTCGAAACATGCGATGTAATGTGACGTCGTGGTCTGCATCGTTCACCAATCGCTCGACCGCGCCAACCATATGGCAAGAATTCCGCGAGCCTGTAGCGTAGCCAGAAATGTGTGTGTGCGTGTGTGTGTCTGGGAGAGGGGGGTTCAGCCATACTTCATGCATGTTCGTGCGTGCGCTTGTATGTGTGCATCGTTTACCGGGCCCGTAGCCGGGGGGGGGGGTCCTAGCCCTCCCCCCCGCAATATTGGTGAAGTAGGTGTTTTTACCAAAAATAAATAATGAAAATAGGTGTTTTTCTCAAATAGCCAAGGTTTCCAAAAGTGCCTCCCCCCCCCCCCCCCCCCCGAAAAAAATTCCTGGCTACGGGCCTGTCGTTCACCAATCCGTGGGCATCAGGCACTTCTTCATCATCTGTACATGCATGATCATCATATATGGTTCTTCGTCATCATCGTTTGTGGGGACATATCTTGAGATTTTTTTGTGCCTCGGATGTGATCAGTTCACCACGTCTTCACGGCGTATGAAAGGCGTGTCAACTGCTACATCACAGGTGGGAGAGTGCGCGGCACACATGCAAAATTGAAAATTTTCGGATGGGGGGAGGGTGGAGTTTGAACCCTCAACCCCCCACCACCCTGGCTACGCCAGTGCCACGATCAATCGGTGGCAACGCATTTTTCGGACGCGGGTACGCGCGGTGAAGAAAAAGGAACCGGACGACGTGAATCCCAACTCTCAACTGATTTCTTTATTCTTTCTCTTCACGCTCCTCGCCCCTCCCTTCTCCGTGTGGTGAGGAGGTTGACTAGGAGGAGAGAACTGGTTAGGAAAGAACTGCCGCTCCTTCTCGGCCTGGCCTGTTCGCGGCTTCTTCATCGGCAGTACGAACATTCTTCTGTCTCCCAATGTCTGAGTCTAGCGCCACGCGCCAGCTTCTACGAAACGAGGGAGCGCACATGCAGTTGGCCGTGACGTCACACTCTGGCGCGACGAAGCAGTTGCGCGCAGTGTCGAGGCAGGCAAATGGCGGATCAGTGCATGGGCTAGCGAAGCAGGCGCACAGCTGTGCAACCAGTTGCTGAGGTCGTCGCGGGGCGGAGTTTTTTGTTTGCGCTCGACAGATTACGGCCGGCTTAAGCAGCACCGCTCTTAAAAGCTGCCTGTTAAAACATATTAAAACATCTGTACGCATATTGTCGAGAAAAGTTTGACGAACTTGTATGTTCCGCTAAAAAGGATCAGTTAAGCACCTTGGTCTCCATACCTGCACAAGAATTTTCGAGCCTTTTTGGCCCATGCCTGATCGTTACGCAGATCTGATCACGTTCTTCTTGTGGACTTAGCGATAAGGAAAAGAAGAGACAAATAAAATAAGGAACGAGCTCGAGAAACCAATGAAGTTCCTGCTCGGCGTGTGATCGAAATGAAATGTATCTCGAAATTCTGACACTCACCGAGAGAAATGACGACTGCACGTGAGAAGTCGAAAACGTGAATTATCCTTAATGAAAGATTCTCTTTGCCTCAAGGCCTCGTGTAACCTACGACAGCCTGAAGAAACGATAACAAGTGGCGTGACACTCAACGCAGTAATACTGAAGCCCAGTTTGTAAATCGAGTTTATTTACGAGGCCATAACGAGCTGACTGCAGAGTTGTTTATCTCACTACTGCAGGTCGTCCCCGAAGTCCTTCTTATCTAGCGCAGCCGCTTTCTCATCAGCGTTGCGTGGTATTTGTTCATATTGTTCGAGTGATCTCTCCCAGCCAGAGGTGACGTCGGGCGATCTTGCTTCTGTCATTGGGCGGCCCTGTTGTTCTGAAACCGAGGGCGAATCGAAGCTGCTCGATCTTTCAAGCTCATTGAGAGGCGCCAGGCTGGCTTTACCTGCAACAGTTACGCAAAGTTGTTTTGACCGTCTCAGTCGTACGTGGGACAAAATAGTAACTTGCCACTCTATGTCATACTGTATATTAACAAAAATTCTTCAACTGATATTAAATTGATACTAAATTTTTAAAAAACTAAACAAGCTTACACTGATAAATTATTATCTGGCAATTATATTGTCGCTAAATCTGGGGTCATAGGTTCATTACTAGACAGAAAAATTGTCGAATTTCGTGCGAAACATCAGCACCCGAATGCCTCTCTGACGACACTGATGTCTAAGCTGCCTTCTAGCTTGTTTTGGCCGCATTGGCTCTTTAAAATTTGTTCAAACTTGCGCGTAGTCTCTGGCTCCAACAGAATGCAACGGAATTCATATTTGCTGACAAACAAATGTGTAGGCCCTTGAAGACGCCCTCGAAACCGACGACGTAACGGTAATTGGTATGAGAACATGAAGACGACGTCGCCACACCTATTTTCATTCTGCACGTCTTACAAAGTGTAATATCGAGGCAAGAGGGTTGCTTTTGGCATTGTGGTAGGGTAGTTTAGCTAATACGACTGAAATAACATTTTTTAATGTATAATCTCCCCTTAAGTTTAGTGGATTATTCGCAGCACAGTTTTATTTCGTGGTCAAAGCAACAGCACACTTTGTTGAACGCATCAAGTCAAATGCACAATATACTAATAATATGACGAAACATGTCGACGCCTCTGTGACGGCAAATTTGTCGTTTATACATTTACACATCCAGAAAGGGTTCTCACCACCATTGTCCGCATGGGCGGCTTCAACTTTGGCAAGGGACGACACTAGGACAAGGCAGAAGACTGCGGTGAAGACCAGCATGGCTCCAGCGAAGTTGAGAAGCAGGAGGTGTGTCTGCAAAAGATGCCACTAGTGCACTGCAAAGCATGCTAGATGCCCATATCAGGAAGATTTTAAAGCAGCCCATTCTGACTTTTCTTCTTGTTCGTTTATTTTGCACACGTCAGGAAACACGTCAGGCTGCATCAGAAGAAGACGAATGTGTAGTTATTAACATAACTTGGGAACCATATTTCTAGCAACTAGTACATTTTTTGTCTCGTCTCTATCGCTCAAAACTGGAATTACGGACACTCATTTCATGCAGGAAAGTACATCGCATTCATTTATTTGCAACTGCAGGTGGTCGCTTTAATTGGCTAGCACGTTCAAATACGCAGACACCAAAGGATTGCAAAGATTTAATTACGGAAACGCTGAGTAATGCTACAGAACCGCTGCCTGGTGCTTGAGAAGCACGCCGATTTTATGCGTTGGTTAATTGCTATGAACTGCCCGCCTGCAATTCGTGATACGCATTTCGTAGTTAATGCCGAATGGTCTACAACGTTCTCAGCAACGGCAATTACTCGGCAGTTGATGGTTCTTATGTCCAGTATTCTGCATTCTAGGGCTTTTAATCAAGCTGGACACGAGCAGTATACAGGCCGCTTACTCCGAACGACAGCATTGCGTTTTCGCTTGTAGTGAATTAAAGTGAATTGTGTAATTTTTAATTATTTAAAGAATTATGTCACCGCTGCTTTCAAAAGTGGAATAAATTGAAGATGTGGTAATACTGACAGCTTTTGCGCCGCTAATAATGAAATGTAATTGCTGTGGTGCTGGAAATTGATCCGAAGAGTCATGATCATTAACAGCTGACGTATTCTAAATAAATAAATAAATAAATAAATAAATAAATAAATATATATATATATATATATATATATATATATATATATATATATATATATACATATACACATATATGCATTTATAGCGCAATTTAGTATCTGCGCATGATCATCATTGCATGAAATTTCTTATTAACCACTTGTGGGGACTCCTTTTGTGTGCCTTTTACCTCGGGTGTGGTCAGTTCGTAACGTTTATGGGGCTTTCTAAACGTCGCCTTTATTGTTATTAACACATTTCATATGTTAGAACACATATGTCTATAGACACACATCAACATAGGTTTCGGAAGAGGGCTTTCTCAAGAGAAGATTTTGTGAACCCTCCGAAACGTGACATGTCTTGTAATATATATTTTTGACACAGAGGTCTCTAAAAAAGACATTTATCTCATACAATGCAAGATTCTTCCCCTGAGATTGCAGTGGTAACAAAAGAAACAAGCCCGACGTCTAGATGGAGACCTTAGATGACTGAAGACGGTTTTCTTCGGTCTAACAAGTACCAGAAGCTTTCAGGAACAACTCAGCCATACCATTAATTTATAAGAGGTATTCTTCGTAATGCCTACCTTAAACATTGTAGCCTCATCGTGTGCGCCGTTTGACCTTATCGTTCTTGCTTCCAGGCGGGGCGAGCCACATTACAGAATTTTTGCGAGTGAAACTACCACCAGCAATGGCAAGACCAGATCTGTGGGGGCATACCGTCGTGATATGAACGTTGCCGGTCGCCATAACGGCGAGTGTGCATACCGGGGCGAGTCGAGAACCATTGGCTCGACGTTCCCGTTGCCGCAATGTCATTGTGCGGTAGAGCATGTCCCATCCCCTTGATGGTTCCAATCAGGGGCGTAGCCAGAAATTTTTTTCGGGAAAGGGGGGGGGGGTTCAACCATACTTTGTGTCTGTTCGTGCGTGCGTTTGTATGTGTGCGTGTATATATACGCAAGCAAAACCGAAAAACTTCGGGGGGGGGGGAGGGTCTCAACCCCCCTCCCCCCCCTTGGCTACGCCCCTGTTTTCAATACTGAAGAGCAACAGAAGGGGCCCAAGAATTAGAGGAGCCGCCTATCGGTATCGCCGACCGACAAAGGACTCACCGTTGAACCTTTCATAGAATCTCACCCCAGAAGAAGAAGATGATGACGATGATGATGAAGTTCAATAACCCTCCTCTACTTCTGCCACTCTTCTCTGTCACGCACGGGAATCTATTTATGACCGTGAAGGTCGAAAGGTTAGGACACAGTGACTGGAAACTCGCGAAACAATTCCGGTGTAAAACAATTCCGGCGTTGTGTAACGCTTGGTTGTTGTTTTACTCTTTTACCACGCTACATTACATATGTTATAGTGGTTCCTTCCTGACATGAAGCCGGTATAGGGTGTTTTTGCAAAGCACTTTCAAGCACCGGCATGGCTCTGATGTAGGACACTGGGCTCCCACGAAGAGGGCCCAGGTTCGAACCTCGTTACATCCTGGAAATTTTTTCTTATTTCGTTTTTTTTCTTATTTCGAGCGATAGTTGTTACGGACACCGGCCGCGGCGGCGGACAATTACGGTGCCAAAAACGGCCCTTGCTGTGATCTCATAACAGCTTTTGCTGTAAAAAATACGCGTGCTGCTCAACAGAGTCCTCAGGATCGTGTACGAAATGCCAAGCGCATGGGGCAAGCAAGACGAGACGACGCATGTCGCGGCAAAAAGACGAATTCTACTCAAATGGAGAACATGAGCGTACCCTACATTCAAAAGTATAATGAGAACCGATAGACAATCATGCTAAGGAAAGTATAGGGGACGTTATTTGTGGTTTATATTATATAAATGCGAAGAAATAAAGTGGACGAAAGGACAACCTACTGCCGGCAGAAACCGAACCTGCAACCTTCGGTCCCTGCCGGCGGCTAGTTGTCTTTTCGTCCACTTTTAACGCTATACCGTTAAAGAGCTTGTTTCGCTGAAATTCCGGTGTCGTTGTCGGCTTCATTAATTGTGAGCGAAAAATCAATGTTGTCCGTGAGCCAAAATTCGAGATAGACGCAAAAATACGCAATAAAAAACTTAGTTTCGAGTGAGAATCAAACCCATGCCTTCTGTGTGGCAAGTAAGTGTTCTACCACAGAGCTACGCCATCGTTTGTAACTGCTTCCGAAAGAAAGAAAAAGCCCTTTATACGAATGTCATGTAATGCGAGCAGTCTCATTACCTGATATAATGTTGCGTGGCAGAAGCGTAGAATCACGCCAGTCGTCAAAACGTTAAATGCACAACGAGTGAGTGATTTAAAGGTCCACCCATCACAAAGCACCGAGATTTACTTAATCATGGTCAGCAAAATTATCAACAATGTAAGCAGCTGCGTAGGTTCACGTGTTGCCTTACGGACGCGTAGTGGCTACTTCGCTGATTCGCAAAAGGAAGAATTATGGCGTGGGGGACACTTTGCAACTGTACATGCAGCAGGCATTCTAAGATAGTTTTAAACGGCCAATGTTATTCGCACCGACGTTCATATCCTTGTGACGTGGTTGAGCTGTCCACCGAGAACTTAGAAGCGAAGCGAGGCTACTGGTTGAGAATGCGATGCGAACGGGGCCCGATTGAGCTATCACGTTCTACTCTTAAAGCGAAGCACAAGCGTCCTCGAACTTTATCTCTTGACACTTATATAATAAATACTAGAAATAACGCCCCGTTTACTTTTCTTGGCTTGATTGTCTGTTGGTTCACAATAATGTTGTGTCTAACAAAGAAAACGAGCCCTTAAAAGTCCCCTTCTTTCGTTCTTTCATAGAGAGGGCCTCGTTCTGGCAGACTTGATGCCTTCGAGTAATATTCGAATGATTATTAGTAAGCTGCCAGCTCGTCAAAAGATCACGTGCTACGTGACGCCAGCAGGCATAAAAAAAGGGTATTTCGCACTAACCGTAATGGCTACGAGCGCCGCTAACTAACGCTCCCAGGTTTATATCCACAGATATATCCGATAGAGTGGATGGGACGACGACCGCCGCCGTAGCTCAATTGGTAGAGCATAGGACGCTTAACTCGAAGGCTGCAGGTTCGGTCTTCGCCGGCGGCAAGTTGTCTTTTCGTCTACTACTTTATTCCTTCACATTTACATAAAAAACACTACAAATAACGTTCCCGATACGTTCCTTGGCTTAATTGTATGTTGGTTCTCATTACTGTTGTGTCTAACAAAGAAAAAAGAGCACTTAAAATTCCCCTGCTTTCGTTGTACTTTCAAAAGGAAACTTCTGTGCCTTTCTGTACCTTTAACCAAAAATCTGTGCCTTTCTATAATTTCATCAGTACTGAGTGGCATCTCTGTGCGGTGTGCTAAACAGCTTCGCTGGTCATTCACACTCACTGAGTGGAATGACTCCGTGCTGGACTCAGTGATAAACACCGGGGCTGTACATTCGCCGGTCAACCTTCTTCCACAGGGTATAAAGGATTCTTGTGCCGCACTTTATTAAAATCATTATTATCATTGTCCAGTTCAAGCGTATATATACATGAAGCAACGCTATAGCATGAGCTTCGCCATTTGTTTGGTAACTTGTACAGCACGTCATTGCTCGTCTGCGTCGTCGACGAAGTATGGTGGACACAGCATTAGCCATCGACTTCCGAGACTGAGACAGCCGCCCGCGTAGTGTGAATACCGGCCAGTTTCTCGCTGTTTCGCGCGATAAACCTTTAGCCTTCCTTTCCCAAGCTCGCAGAAGAAGAATAAGAAGAAGAAGTTTTGTGAGCTCGTCACTACGTAGTTTATCACGGACAGCCTTGGAGTGTGCCACCAGCATCGATCACTTCGCAGTAATATTTGAGATTGTTTGCCCAATAACGCCGTCATGTTCTCAGACTCGAGTACTTATTAATTATAACACATTTAAAAAATATGTAGAAACTGCTTTGACCATCCATTCCGAAGAGCGACAACATACAAAAGCTACTAGAGTAAGTACGTTGACCAAAAGAACGTAGAAAAAAAATTGGCCGCGTATCTGCGTGCTTCGCTGCAAATGTCGTCTAAAGACGATAGAAGAGGCGCTGCGTGAGATATGGACGCCACCTGGCAATACGTCGGGAAACATGAGTGCTGTGTTGCGGGCTGGTAGTCCCGGCGCAGCGGCAGGCGAAGACCAGCGGTGACCAACGCGACCGGCGGGGACGCCGGCCAGCCCGAACACGCGGTTTGGCGCGATGCTCCGAAGGAGAACACGCGGTTTGGCGCGATGCTCCGAACGAGTACTCTCCACAAACTCTCGTATTTACACGTCGCCTGGGTAAAACAGGAATGCCAGAGCGGCTCCCCCTGTCATTCGTACAATGCAATACTGAACCGCAACCGAAAAATTCCACCATCTCTCGCTAAAGGGGACCATGAGGCAATGCGAAGCCGGAGCACTTGCACGATCGCGTTCCGTCGGCGTTCGTTGGGCATGCTACCGACCTCGTGTCATGGAACGCGAAGAGGGACGCTACGCGCGTCGTATCTTCCATCTAGCCTGGCCGTTAATTCTCACAGGGCGAGCGGGGAACGCGGTCGACAGGCGGGCGAGAGGGGGGCAGCGTAGGAGAGGAGTGAGAAGGGGAGGGGACGCGCATGCGCTCGAGCTCATCGCGGCGTTGCGCAGGAGAGAATTTCGGCATGTCTAGTCCGCGTTTCAGAGGAAGAGTGGAAAGGGGGAGGGGAGAGGGGAAGTGGAGAGGAGTATGGGAGAGGGGAAGGGGAGAGGGAATGTGGAGAGGGGAAGGGGTAGAGGACATGGGGAATGGTGAGAGGGAGTGGAGAGGAGGTGTGTGGAGAGGGTATGCGCATGCGCAGTAAGGGTGATCACGCCGCACACCACCACCACCACCACCGGATTGAGCTCCGCCTTAAGATACTTCGCATCTAAAAACAAGATGAGCTTGTGCAGAGGGCACGGAGGAAGACAAGTTTCAGCGCAGTCGCATTTTCAGCGCAGCTTAAGAAACTAGGGTCTTTAAAATTGCGTATCTATGTATTTTCTATTAAAGGAACACACCACCTAATATTTACCTAATGATGTTGTGCCTCAGATATGCGTAATATTTACTTTTTGATCGACAACGTTCACAAGTATGAACAGCCGTACCAGTTCAAGATGGGTGGGCGGTAAGCAAGTGGTTCAACTTTCGCCGGGTGGCTGAATCGAGTGACGTGCCGACAAACAGAAAGACAGACAGACCAAAATTTCTGCGTTTAGGTTCCCCAAGAAAGACTATCGACTTTAAAAGCGTGGCTGATCTCTCCGTCATAGAAATCGGTATAACACGAAAGTGGAACGTGTCTTCACAGAAGTAGTTGAATGTTTTTTGTGTATTGATATATGGGAGCGTGTGCAATGTCTATTGGAGTTTTGCGGCTATAGCACCGTTTGACGTGGTCTAAGGAGTCGGGTTCGGCGGGTCTCGTTACGGTAGCTGGCTCCCGCCGTCCGTCCCCATAGCCGATGATTCCCAGTGAGGAGACGCGTTCTTTCAACAAGGAACGTAGATTTATTTACATGATTAGAGGATTGGAGTGAAAAGAGAGAGAAAACGTCAAAAGTCTTCGGCTTTTATAGCCCCGAGACCGTCACTACAGAAGCACAGGCAAACCGGTGTCAGCGTCTCCCGCCAATCCGGTGACCTGTCGTCCTGGCGTCCGGCCTCCCGAAAGGAGGCAAAGAGTCACACAATATATACACTCGCCACGCCCCGAAACTCGTAGGTGAGAAGGTCGGCGAGGAGTTCAGTCCAAAGGGGAGTTGGGGGTGGAGGGCCGATGACCTCCGCTTCCACTGCCGGTAATACTCGGAAGAAGCGTTGAATGATGGCTGCCTCGGGTGAAGGCCTCACCTGGGTTGATGGGAGCGCCTTCAACGGCGGAGTCCCACGCTGACCAAAACGCACGATAAAGCGGGTGTGTCGAATTTCGGAAGACACGCAGACCGCTCCCTCCGGCACAGATTAACTTTCCCTGCTGCGGTAGAGTAGAAGGCAGAAGTGGCTGGGTGAGAAGCTCTCCTGCGGTGCTATCTCACGCAGAGAACAACAAGCCAAAAAGGGGTCTCCGAATTTCACCGCCCTTTTTCGGGGAAATCCATCCACGGCGTACATGTCCGCTCGCCCGGCAAAAGCTCCTCCAGGAAGAATCGGCGTTCCTGCCTCCGTCTAAGCGCCGATACGGGGGGGAAGACAGCATTCTGGTAGATAGCTGCACGCTCAATGGCGTCTGCCTCGATGAATGTTAAGGCCAAACGTAACAGTGGATGCACCCACGCGGACGCCTACAGTGGCACATCTCCATCGCGACGACTATCGCCCACGATGATTATTTAACAGTAAGGAGGTTTAAACCTCATTGTTTAACCGTCATGGTAGCTGAAGTTGTTACCATATATCTGGACCACGGAGCGACCTACACAGCGTATCGTGAATCCTGCGCAAAGATGACAAAAACAAGCACATAATAAACACTGGTACTCGATATGCACTTTTTCAAAGCGTCGTCAGTTAAGGAGAAAAACGGCACGGTGTGCGCTCCCGAGTAATAGGGTAACCTAGGCCTGTGCTCATGCATACACTACCACACTGCGTTTCAGCAACATGGGAGGCAGAGGTTCGTTGCTTGAGCCGCGAAGGCGCGCAGGCGTTCAACTTCCCGCTGGCCTCTGTCTCGCTCTACCAAGGCACGACATTCGCTCCGTTGTCTTTCTGCGGCGCTTATTGCAGCAGTTTTATTAGTCCGTGCTATCGAACTCGAAGCAGTAGGCTGCGGAGAAACACCGTTGGTGCATGTGCAAGCTGCACTACTCGTACAACAAGCCGTCACACGCTAACACGAAGCGAAAGGCCAAGAACATAGCTGCGTCTAGGGAACGGTTTAAGATACTAGGGCGACTCGAAGCTAGCGCGGCCAGCTTTCCTCGCTGGCATCGAGACGCTCTAACTGCGTATAGAGAGCCTGGTGAGGTGTTGAAGTACATTTTGATAAGTGCTTCGAGCAACTCGTCGTCCGTGCCAGGATACTGGTCTACAATACGCACGAGTTGCTTGCGGGTCCTCGACTTGGATTTGCCGGACTCGAGGAGATATCGTAACGAATGCCATGTTGTTGTCGTTGTTTTTTTAGATGCGAAGCATTTCTTGCTCGGGTCTATGTCCCGCGGCGTAGGCGTCCGCACTCACACTACGCCTGCGCAACTCTCCTTCTTCCCTTCTCCAACAGCTGCGCGTTACTCTCTCCACTTCTCTCCTACCACATGCTTGCGCTTCTCACGCGTTCTCGCTTCTGCTCTCGCGGCGCATGCGCTACTCTCCTCCTCTAGTCTCCTCTCCTTCAAGTGTGAATATAAAGCGGGTAGAGCGCTGCGCGCGTTCAGTTGAGCGCTTGCTTCGGTTCACACCGCTTGACTCCGTTGATGCTTCCGATGAAGTGTGATGCGGACTCGACATGCCGAAATTCTCTCCTGCGCAACGCCACGATGAGCGCTAGCGCATGTGCGTCCCCTCCCCCTTTCTCTTTTCTCCTACGCTGCCCGCCTCCCGCGCGCCTGTCGACCGCGTTCCCCGCTCGCCCTGTGAGAATTAACGGCCAGGCTGGAGCGAAGACACGACGCGCGTAATGTTCCTCTTCGCGTTCCACGACGCGAGGTCGGTGGCAGGCCCTAGGTCGGTAGAATGCCCAACGAACCCCAACGGAACGCGATCGTGCAGGTGCTCCGGCTTCGCATCGCCTCATAGTCCCCTTTAGCGGGAGGTGGTGTAATTTTTTTTAACACGAAAGTGTTTTATGCCGGGGTCCACCAAGACTTCAATGACGTATTTCCGTCACGGAAATGACGTTGAAAAAATATACACGATCAGATGGCAAAGAAAAAAGTTGCGTCAACGGGCATCGAACCCACGACCGCTCGGTCCGCAACATCATATGCCGGGCACGCTATCCACTGCGCCGCGGTCACAGACGCTAGGACTCTAGGTGTTGCCCTCTGGGAGCGGTAAAGTATTTCGTCACTACTGTGGCCTCCGCGATTAGCACCTGCAACGCGTTACACGTCCCTCCCATTCAGCGCATTTTCAATAGATGTTCAATCATGGCCTCCGAGATTAGCCGGCGGCGCGCGCGCCGCCGGCTAATCTCGGAGGCCATGGTTCAATTTTGTCAATGCCTTAACACACCGCGAGGTGGCGACCTTAGCCAAGCGTCGTTTTAAGCGTCGTAAAAGCGTCGGCCTCGGTCGGCCTCGCTCATAGCTCTGCGACGCGCGCCTGCCCCACCTGGCTGTAACACCCCGTTCCCCGCTCACGTGCTCGCCCCTAGAAAAATCGCGGCCGGGCTGCCGGGGCGGCACGACGCGCTTTGCGTTTCCCTCTAGTCCGGCCGTGGTGTTCAATCGCATTTTAACATGCCGCGGGATGGCGACCAAGTTCTGCGTCCAATATACGACGCTCTTCAGGCTATCACACCTCGTTCTCTGATTACGCTTTCACCGTTAACTACTACAGCTACCAGGGGCGTAGCCAAGGGAGGGGGGGGGATCAAACCCCCCCCCCGAAATTTTTCAGTTTTGCTTGCATATATAGGCACACACACATACAAACGCACGCACGAACATACATAAAGTATGGTTGAACCCCCCCCCCCCGAAAAAAATTTCTGGCTACGCCCCTGACAGCTACCACAAGGGTTTGTGCAATCATTTAACATGGACGTTAGTCATCGGGATGGAGATGTACCACCAATCATCAAAGTGGTAAAAATCCACGTTAAACGGTGCTATAGCTGCCAGACATCAATATACATTGTGCAAACTCTCTTATATCAGTGTACAGTAAACATTCAGTTACTTCTGTAAGGGCACGCTTTACTTTCGTGTTATTCCGATTCCTATGACGGAGGGATCAACCATGTTTTTTGAAGGAGACGGCAGCGGACGTTTTGCGAAGCTATCCAGGTGAACAGTTGCTGCCGGATCATCTCGCTCTCGAGCACGCCGAATCCGCACGACGCGGCGAGAGATCTCAGGCTGGTGATGAAGTCGGCGACTGGCTCGCCAGGAAGCTGTCGTCGGTCTTGGAACTTCGAACGTGCAATGTAGTTGCACGATGCGTCTTTGAAGTCCACGTCGAGTAAGGCGACGGTATCCTAGAAAACATTCGACGCCGGCGTGGACGCAGACGCGTTGGCGGCGTTGAGTGTGTACTAAGTGTCGTAAAGTTTTAGTCCGGCGTGGCCCAATGCGTTAAGAGTGCTTTGCGCCGCTCTGGCTTCGTGGCGTCCTACCCGACAGCGTCCGCGTACGCCTGGAAAATCAATTTCCAATCACTCCGAGGTATTGGAGGGTCACCAGGCGTAGAGAGAAT
Source organism: Rhipicephalus sanguineus (assembly GCF_013339695.2). NCBI lineage: Eukaryota > Metazoa > Arthropoda > Arachnida > Ixodida > Ixodidae > Rhipicephalus > Rhipicephalus sanguineus. Next base: position 106,860,345 of record NC_051178.1, on the reverse strand, counting down.
TAAAGGCGGAGGAATTGCAGACGCCATCTCTGAAGCAGTGAGGGGAGAAAAAATTACAGCATATCCACGGGTGAATGATGAAGAGCTTGGGCGAAGCTCCTCAAGCAATCATGGTTACACTGTGAAATGTTCAGTGGTTTCGCCAAGCAGTAATCAAAGCGATACGCCGCTTTTATTACTGCACGCCATCTAGCGTGCAGGGTGCCGCTGCTTTTTTTTTCTTTTTTCTCTTTCTTTTCCTTTTTTTTCTTTTTTCTCTGTCTTTTCCTTTTTTTCTTTTTTTTTCCTTGTTTTTTTTGCTCACATATTGCACAGATCTCTGTGGGACAGCGCCATCTAGTATATCGTCACCCAACTGCAGTTTGCATGCATCTCTACGGGACAGCGCCATCTATTGAATGATACGGGAGACGCAACGGCGGGGGCACGCCGCATGGAGCGACGACCGACCAAGTGATGCTATAAGGAGCTTCGCCCCTAAAAAGAATTGGAAACAGTGCAGAAGAGACGCCAACCGGTTGAAGCAGTCGAATGAAGAAGGCTACACGAAGAGAACGACGCCGCTCCGCACAGAGAAAGAACGGAGAGAAGCGACGCGGCGTCCGGCGTGCCGAAGACGAGCAGAGGCGAAAATGGAAGAATTGTCGAGAATGGCACAGAACAAGAAAAGTCTTACGTTTACCTCGTCGCCATTGATGTGTCGTGGCTACGACGTCCCGCGAAGAAGCAGGAAGCGCGGCAGCGACGGCCGACGCGGCTGGCGGAGACGCCGGCGAGCCATGGGCACAGAGTGGCGCGGAGCGCCAAAGAAAAGCAGCCGGACTCAAGCTCTGCTTGTCACACAGCAGAAAACCAAACGGCACCATTCCAGCTGTTTTCATTATTTTGCTGTGTTTGGTTAAAGGATGAAATGGAAACCTAATTTATTCTATTCAGTACTCTTTATTGTTTAGGTTACAAGTCAAGCTATTTAGATAGGCAGCAGAACTCCATAGCATACTCAGATCAAGCACGGTGGCTTTTTAAGATTACTTGAGCTAAGCATGTCCGTGTAATTTGACTCCATCAACCGTGCGGTGGCTCCTGTTGTACTGTCCATGACTGTGGTTACCATGGAGGAAGGAAAACTCAGGAGAGGCCCTATCGTATACCAATGCATTGCGAAAAGCGTGGCGGAAGTGACGTCAGATTTATGGGGCAAACAAACCGGTATGGGGCAAACAAAACAGCAGACGCCCCGCGGCGTACTCTCCGCGGTGGTTCGCTTCTGCTTGGATTTGTAGTCCCGGCGAAACTTAGCGCGTATTGTGCGGTTCGCACGTAGTAAAACGTTGCAAGCAGACGTTTACCAGACTGTTAGTGCGTGACAGGCCCGAGCACTGCGTGCTGAAATTCTTCGTGGAGCGTTTTTGTGCAGCAGTACAGAAAGTACCGGTACGTGCCGTAATCAAAAACATTCAGCCCCTACATCACCGTATGCGAACTCGCCTAGCAGTGACTTACGCGTTCTGCTGGGCGTTAGATCTTTCTTTTCCTTTCTCGTAGCCCGATTTCCCGATCTATTGCCCGATTAGCGGTTCTTTGCTTGTGTATATGGAATGAGCGCAGTGGCTATTCGGCGCAACGCCAACCTATAGTTGACGTAACTTCGCGTCGAAAAGAGGACCCCGCTGTGTTGTATAGGCGGTCGTGCGCGTAAAGTTTGTAATTCCAGTGCGCACACAACACAAGCACGCAGCGAGCGCACACCGCACAATACATACATCACGTAGTCTGATAATAACAACAAAAGTTTATTGCCCTTTCGTTGAACGAAACAGCCTCTAAAACGTACGATGCCTTCAGCGCATGTTATGTACGGCGCGTCAGACGCCAAAAACAAAAGTTCACATGTGTTCTGAGTTGACAGAATGAGTAACAAGCAACAGAGCGCACATCCGAGAGCTTCGCACGCAAATACCGTGCCTTAGTGATCAGCAATGAAGCGAACGTATACGTACACATGAAAAGTGACACCCGGTACTGTCCGCAGTGCACGCGATTTGCACCGGGTATACGCAACAGCTGGGCATTGCGTAGCTTTCCTAATGAACACACACAAAGAGCAGCATGCGTGAATCGACTACACCGCTTGCACGACGAAAAACAAACAAACAGAAAAACGGCTGCAAAGTTTCGCGATGCGCGCATGCGCTTGCAAACGGCGCAACGGAAATCGCGAAATGTTTCGCTGCGCCTTCGCTAGGTGGCGATGCGGGTGTTTGCGATGTGGGGGGATTCACGAATGTGACGTCAGGGCCTCTCCTTAGTAGTCCTTCCTCCATGGTGGTTACCCTCCGATAGTCGTCCGTATGTAGTAGCACGATATTACAGTGAGCTGTGAAACAGTACACTTAATCGCCTCTGTTTTAAAGCATGTGCAAACTTTATTAGATGCGAAGTATCTTATGGCGGAGTTCAGTCCGGTGGTGGTGGTGTGTGGCGTGACCACCCTTACTGCGCATGCGCATACCCTCTCCCCTCACGCTCTCCACTTTCCCTCTCCCCCCTCTCCACTTTCCATCACTCATCCCCTTTCCCCTTTCCCTCTCCATTTACCCTCTCCCATCCCCCTTTCCACTCTTCCTCTGAAACGCGGGCTAGACATGCCGAAATTCTCTCCTGCGCAACGCCGCGATGAGCACCAGCGCATGCGCGTCCCCTCCCCAATTCTCTCCTCTCCTATGCTGCCCCCCTCTCGCACGCCTGCCGACCGCGTTGCCCGCTCGCCCTGTGAGAATTAACAGCCAGGCTAGAGGGAAGACGCGCGTAGCGTTCCTCTTCGCGTTCCACGACGCGAGGTAGGTAGCATGCCCAAAGAACGCCAACGGTACGTGATCGTGCAAGTGCTCCGAGTTCGCATCGCCTCATGGTCCCCTTTAGCGGGAAATGGTGCAATTTTGCACATGTCTATTTATACATGTCGCCTCTAAAGCGCCCCCAACGGCGCATACATTCCGTCGTTGCCGAGTGAGGCGCCACACGGCAATTGGATACCGAAACTGAAACTACTGTGCCAAAATATCACAATACAACAGTGGATGCCTTGCGTTTACCGGTTGTCTCCGACGCGGTGCCCTTGGTAATCGAGGGGGAAGGGTTCTCGATTGCTGTGGAGGTTATGCCACACATCCACAGCTCCGCACAGCCTAGTTAGAAATTGCTGGAGTTCTTAGGCCCCTTTAGATGCGAAAGCATCTTATGCTCGGGGCAGTGTCCGTTCTGTGGCGTCCGCACCCATACTGTGCATGCGCCAACTCTCTCCCCTCTCTCCTCGCATGAGCTCGAGGAGGTGGCAGGAGGTGGCGTGAGCGCTGCCTCAGCTTTGTTTCTCCTCTCCCGTTTCTCTCTCACCGCCACAGCTGTGCGCTCGTATGTAATCAACGCTACCTAGACAAACTAGGTGGCGTTGATATAATGCGGCGCGCGCTCGCTCCCGTTGCACTCTCCTTCGCAACGGCGCTATGGACGCTCGCGAAGATGAACGTAAACGGCAACGCCGACAACGTTGCACTCTCCTTCGTAACGGCGGTATGGACGCTCGCGAAGCTGAACGTAAACGGCAACGCCGGCAAGCGTTGCACTCCCCTTCGCAACGGCGCTATGGACGCTCGCCGGCAAACGAATCTCGAAGCTGCGAGGCTGCGAAAGCGCGTGTTCACTGTGCTTCCGTCATTCTCTCTCTGTGCAACGGTGTGCAAATCGCCATGAACGATGTCAACGTCGGCGCTAGTTGCAGAGGTAGCGCCACCTCCGCGGAGCAGAGGAAGGCTCGGGAAGCCGAACGTAAACGTCAGCGTCGGCAAGCGGTAATTCAAACGCCTCGACAACCACCGTCTCATAAGTCACATAAGAGAAACGGAAACTCGATGCGCACCCCCAGCGATGCTTTCGCATCCCACCATGGTTGCCCGTAGGGGAAGATGATGTGTAATTTTTAAGAGGCATCAAGGCAAAAGCTTCTGCACATTCCTTGCCCTCCATTGGACCCTTCCTTGAAAGTTTTCCTTTGATCTTTTCCTTGCCCTTAAGTGAGCCCTTCCTTGAATATTCTTCATCTGCTTTTTTTTTTTCGACGAGGTACGTGGGTGGTCATTTGACTGTAGACAGAGAATTTAACGCCTGATGCTGTGGCTAATGATGATGAGGAAATAGCTAAGCCGCTTGTTAACGTAACGAGCAAGTTGGCAGTTTTCAAGCACGCACTCGTTACTCATTTCACATGGTGTGTTTCTGGAGGTAGGTAGTTTGGACGTGTTGATAGTTCATCGGACAGAAATTCACCATATCAATTCTTTACTCCACTGGCAGTGTTGCGACGGCAGCATCAATTCGAACCTCGACTTCGGAGGAGGCAGCGGTGGCACTCGCCTTAAGAATACCTAATTCTTTTGTCCTTGCAAGTGACTCAAAAACATCCATGTACAACTTTGAAGCGGGTAGGTTTCGTAGGACAGCCTTAGCCATTCTGCCCCATAATCGGCCATCCCAACTTATTACTTTACTCTAGACACCTGCTCGCGCAGGCCTAATCGGCAATTAAACGGCCCACGCAAGTGCTCCAACGATCCGAGAGCAGCCTAGACTAGAGGACGGTTCAGAAGCAAATAATCGCCACCCAGCATTTACCCCCAAAGAAATGTTGCTTACATACCACGACATTTGTGGGAATTACCGCCTAGGTCACCAAACCCTCCCACCTTATATTGCGACAGTCCTAACGTAGGTTCGAGGTTCTATGCCGTAAACTACAAACAAGTTTTGTTCTGTCAGCAGAGCGGACCTAAACCACACTTTAGGTGCACATTATATGGCAGTGCAAGGATCACTCCCCTACTTCAAGCCGTCGTAGATATGGGAATCCGTGGGAATCTGCATACGCAGCTACAACCCCTCAGTTCAGGGGGCTATCCTGAGGTGGGCCGAGGACTGATGGGGTTGAGAAAGCCTACCGCGAGTAGGATCCCTCACCTTCTTCTAACAGCCCGTTTCCTTTAAGACGGGATAAATAAAATTGTTTCTCTCTCTCTCTCTCATCGTACTGCAGAAGCCATAGCACCACAAACGAACCGTGGATGATGATGATGATATATGTTGTTTATTGGCGAAAACGAGCAGCGGACGTAATGAAGACAGCACAAGCGCTGACAGGGTAGCATTTGTCCTGCCATTAGCTCGTCCTTTGTTCGTTTTACAGCGAAAGCTGTTATGAGATCATTTCACCGGCCGTTTTTGGCGCCGTAGTTGTCCGCCGCCGCCGCCGCCGCCGCCGCCGGTGTCCGTAACCAGTATCGCTCGAAATAAGAAAAAAAACTAAATAAGAAAAAAATTCCAGGATGGAACGAGGTTCGAACCTGGGCCCTCTGCGTGGGAGCCCAGTATTCAACCTCTGAGCCATGCCGGAGCTTGTAACTGCTTTGCAAAAAGGTCCTATACAGGTTTCATGTCGGGAAGTAACCACATTAGCATATGCAATATAGCGTGGTAGAAGAGTAAAATAAGCACCAAGCGTCGCACAAAGCGAATTCTGTAACCAGGCGTCACACAATACGAATTGCGCAACGAGTAGGTTGTTGAATGCTTCCAACCCATTACAAAGGACTCTGCCATAATTCTTCTTCGTCTTCAGGCACGGCATCAACAAAGTGCGCATAATGCCTTACATGGGTTTAGCAGGTACCAACGCTCTCCGTAGAATGACGAAAAATGGCACAGGGCCTGCTGCCCTACTTCACAAAAATTACAATGATTTATAGCGTAGTGGGTTCCTCGCAAGTGCACTTGTATTGGTTGCCAAGGAAGCCAATAAGCGCATGATCCACTTCCTCGGGGTCTCAGTAAAATTACAATGATTTATAGCGTAGTGGGTTCCTCGCAAGTGCACTTGTATTGGTTGCCAAGGAAGGCCATAAGCGCATGATCCATTTCCTCGGGGTCTCAGTAAAGTTCTTCGCCCCCCCCCCCCCCACGTCTCTCTCCCACGTCAACGTATGTTATACAGCATGACGGGAGAGGGAAATAGCGACCGGGCGTCATCCAATGCAAATTACATAACTGGTGGGCCGTTTAAAGATTCCAACCCATTACAAAGGGCTGAGCCATAATTCTTCATCGTCATCATTCGTCGCGTCAACAAAGTGCACATAATGATTTACAGACGTGTAGCTGGTGCCTCGCTTCTCAGCAGAATGACGAATAATGGCTTAGTAGGTGCTTCCCAATTTCACAAAAATTGTGATTTATGACGTAGTGGGTACCTTTCTAGTGTACTTGTATTATAGTCCCAAGAGAGCTTAACGGGCTCTATAAACGCCGCTCTTCCAGCTTTCGCTGTGACTGTGCTGCGGTTTCAGCGCAGGCCTGGCGTTTTTTAGCGCTGCGATTTCTGCACTACGATGATCTGCGCTTCCGCCTTGCAGTATTACACTTGTACACGCGTCGACCCTCTATTACAAAATACACAATACTACTCACAAATATTGACTGTATACTGAGAATAGTCTTTAAATAATAAGCAAGTAACAACGTGACCCCCAGTTTCATGAGTTATGAAAGAAAACGTTGAAACTTGAATTCCCACGTCGAAGTAATGCATTGCAACTAAATATTCTGTCATGCCGTGCGAAATATATAATACAGGCAAGTTGAATTCAGTAACACGCTTTTTGATATTCTCGCTATATTAAACAAACAACAAAAGACAATCAGAGAACAATCAAATAACTATAGAAAATGTCCCGCAGTTATCGTTAGAGCTGCACAAATAGCAGCTGATCGGTGAAGTCTCGTCAATCACTGCATAAAAGCCGAGAAGTGAGGCCTGAGTTTCTCGCACTCTTCTTTACGCAGGTCTGGTGTCCACGTCGCCGAAGGGTGCGTGAAGGACTTCATGTCGATCGCAGTCACTCCAACCTTTAAGGAGACGTTTGCCGGTATGAGCAATCTATAACAAATGAAAAAAAAACTATATTGAGACGAGGCTACAAATCACCATCGCTTCATTTTTAATCTGGTTCAAAGTTATACGTTGAAGAAATTCTCGGAAATACTGCTCAATCGTCGTGCTAACGACGTCTGGCGGGTTGGTAATGTATACAGATATTGGCATATAAAAAGCGTTTTGTCAAGCGGGTTCCTATACTTTAAGGAGCTATTGCGTTATTCTCATGACACTGCCGGGGGTTATAAATTAATGGATACTATAACACGAAATTTTTCAGTTGTTTTCTTGTGTGGAGTGAAAGGACAAGTCCTCAAAAGCCTAGAAATTGTACTTCTAAGCGTGTGTGCACCCCGAAAAAGTAAATCAAGTATGTTTTTAAAAATCAGTTTTGGTTCTTACTGTGTCGTGACATCACGACACGGTGCGAGCTTCCTGTCACGTGCTCGCGCAAGATATCGTGACGTTTCCTCGGCCGCTCCGCATCGTGGCTCCGTTGGTGACGCACAATTAAGCGGCCATTTTCGAAGTTTTGTTACCTGACGGCATCACAACTAGCCAGACTTCTGCGTGAAGTCACCAGAATTAGTACTGTTGCCTGACGTCAAGGTAGTGTCGATGTCGGTAGGTGCGTCAAGGGAAAATTGAATTTCACATCAAAATAATATATCTTATCAGTATTTACTGAGCTTTACACTTGCTCAGAGCCGTCTCTGCATACAGGAAATTTGTATGGCAGAGTAAACTCGCCTTCCAACAAAGGTGTCAGTACCCCTGTAAGGTCAGCACGACAGTTTCATTTTTAAATTTCCAGACCATTGAAACCTACGTCACACCGAAGGAACCACGACAATTTTTCTCGCTTCAACTAAGCTAATGATAGCAAAGGAGAAAGCCTATGCTCTCATGAGTCACCCGGCAAATCAGTTTAAAGCTCTCAATCAACTGCTTTGTTATTTCCCATATTACTATATAAAGCGCAATTTCGGTCGTGTAGACATCACCGCAAGTTGTATATGCTGAGACTTGGTCGTCGCGATGTTAATCCACATTTGATTAACTTTGTGGCAGCACACTGCGCGCACACCGGCGCAGCCTCCGCCTCGTCACTATCCAGCTCGGCGTGACACGGCTTCATGCTACACCACGCCTCCGATAAGGGACAGCGCCACCGCAGCGTCACCGGAGGCTTACGTCACCGACGGTGGCTTTAAAACCAAGCTGCCAAGCTCGGAAGTGATCATTCCTTCGGTACCCGACCGAGCGCAGCGTCGGTATGCTCCCCCCGCTGCTCCGTTAATAAACAGTTGTTATGTTTTATGTTGGGATGCGTCCTTCCATCGACACGGCATCCCACATCTGGTGACCCGGAAACCGAACAAACCGCACCGCCATGGCCGACCCGGAAGCTCTCACCGCTCTGCGCCAGCAAGTGCGACAACTTCAACAGGCACTGCAGACCCAGCAACAGCAGCCTTCCCGCAGCGCCTCCACAACAGAGGCCGTGCCTGCCGGCTCCGCTGAGGACGTCAGAGCTCCCGCAGAAGGCATCCCGCACGCTGCCTCATACGACGCCTGGCGTGTCGCCGTCAAGCTTCCGCCGTTTTGGGTGGACTCGCCCGAAGTCTGGTTCGCCCAGGTCGAGGCCCAGTTCTCCCTGGCGTGCATCACGCAAGACCGCACCCGCTACGATTACGTCGTCGCCCACCTCGACGCACGTTATGCCAACGAGGTCCGGGATATTCTCGCCAACCCACCAACGGCCAACAACTACGAAAACCTGAAGACTGAACTCATCCGCCGCCTGTCGCTCTCGGATGAACAGAAGGTGCGGCAACTTCAGTCCACAGAGCTTGCTGAGCGCAAACCTTCGCAGCTCCTGCGCCACATGCGTGCGCTCGCGGGAAGCTTGCAAGTCCAGGATTCCTTCCTGCTATTGCTTTGGCTCCAACGACTCCCGCCGCACGCCCAGGCAATTCTGCAGGCCCAGGTTAGGCTACCCCTCGACGAACGGCTGATCGCGTCATCGAGGTCTCCTTGCCGCAGTTGTCGCCCACCATCCAGGCTGTCGCCGCACCGCTGAACACCGCGGAGCTTGCACGCCGCATCGACGACATCGATAGACAGCTCAACTCCATTCAACAACGCTTGGGTGAACGTCTTCCGATGCACCAGCGCCGCCACTCGCAAAGCCGCGACCTTAACACCAGTTCGTCGCGGCAACCCGACAACAACGGCCCGTGCTACTACCACCGACGCTTCGGGGACAGAGCCCGGCAATGTCGACCACCCTGTTCCGCTGGGCATGCGGAAAACGCCAACGGCAGCTCGTAGAGACGGCCGCAAGCTGCCAACCCGGAGGCCGTCGCATCTTCGTCACCGACCAAATCACGAAGCAGCGGTTCCTTGTCGACAGCGGTTCCGACATTTCCTGCTACCCGCGATCCTATCTTCAAGGTCCTTGTCCGCCTACGTCTTTCGAGCTCAGCGCGGCAAACCACTCTACAATCAAGACGTACGGCTCGCTCTGCCTGCACATCCAGCTCAGAAATATACGCCGTGACCTTCGCTGGAATTTCGTCATCGCCGACGTCGCCGAGCCAATCATCGGCTCAGACTTTCTGGCCCACTACAACCTCCTTCCGGACTGCCGCAACGACCTCCTCATCGACGCGACAACGGGGCATTCCACACCAGGCCAGCGAACGACCGCCCAACAGCCAAGCATCAAGGTACTCAGTGTTGACAATCATTCGCCGTACCACGCCGTCCTCGCCGAATTTCCCGGATTGACGCGCCCCAGCGCACTGCCACGCAGAGTGCAGCACACCACCGTGCACTACATCCGGACCACTTCAGGCCCCCCGGTTTTCTGCCGCGCCCGTCGCCTTGCCCCGGACCGCATGCGCATAGCCAAAGCAGAGTTCGAGGCCATGCTTCGCGAAGGAATCGCCCGCCGCTCTGACAGTCCATGGGCCTCACCACTCCACCTTGTTCCGAAGAAGACCGAAGGCTGGCGGCCCTGCGGACACTACCGTGCCCTCAACGCGCGCACCATCCCGGACAGGTACCCCAACCACCACATACAGAACTTCGCCCATCGCATCTATGGCTGCCACGTGTTCTCCGTGCTAGACTTGGTGAAGGCGTACACACAGATACCCGTCAATCCGGATGACGTCCCGAAAACGGCAATCATCACTCCCTTTGGCTTGTTCGAGTTTCCCTTCATGAGCTTCGGCCTGAGGAACGCTGGACAAACCATTCAGCACTTCATCGACGAAGTCGTCCGCGGCCTCGACTTCTGCTTCGTTTACCTTGACGACATACTGGTATTTTCCCGCGACGCCGAAGAGCACCACAGGCACCTTCGTCTGCTGTTCCAACGCTTCGGCGACCACGGTCTACTCGTCAATATCCAAAAAAGCACGCTAGGCGCTTCCGTCGTCCGCTTCCTCGGCCACGAAGTTTCATCTAAGGGAACTCGGCCCTTGCCCCAACGCATCTCAGACCTGCAAAGTTACCCTCAACCCACCACCGCTAAAGACCTTCGCCGTTTCCTTGGCATGCTGAACTTCTACAGGCGTTTCTTGCCACACGCTGCCGACTACCAGGCTCCCCTCCATGATGCTTTGGCCGGCCTACGAGGAAACCAACCCGTCACGTGGACACCGACGTTAGCGTCGAAGATTGCAAAGCCGCCCTCTGCACCGCCACGCTCCTCACCCATCCCGTGCCAGACGCTCCCTTGGGACTGTTCACGGATGCATCTAGCTTCGCCATCGGCGCCGCCCTCATGCAACGCGTGGAAAACACCTGGCATCCCTTAGCGTTCTTCTCCAAAAAGCTCGAAGCTCGGAAAACGACCCCTTCAACCGCCAGTTCCACTGAGGAAACCACGACCACCGCCCCGACAATGTTGCCAGCCTACTACAGAGAACTTCTGGCGATATACGAAGCAGTGCAACACTTTCGCCACATTCTCGAAGCACAGAACTGCACCATCTATACAGACCACAAGCCTCTTACCTACGCCTTCTCTCAACGTCGCGACAAACTCCCGCCTGTACAGCAGAACCAACTCTCGTTCATTGCACAGTTCACCACCGACATCCAACATGTCAGCGTGAAAGACAACGTGGTCGCCGACGCGCTTTCACGTGTAGCAGCCATCAGCTCTGTGCAGATAACAGCAGACGTCCTCGCCGAGGCTCAGACTACGGACACCGAAATGCAGGAACTTCTCAAGGGCACGTCCTCACTTCAGCTGCAACAAGTCCCCATCCCAGGGTCGACAACCACAATCTGTTGCGACATGTCGACAGGACGAAGCAGGCCCTATGTGCCCCAGTCCCATCGCCGTGGTCTTTTCAACCAGCTCCACAACCTCAGCCATCCCGGCATACGCGCCTCGACACGCCTCGTGGCTGACCGCTACGTCTGGCCCTCCATGCAGCGGGATTCTCGCACCTGGGCGCGCTCCTGCATTCAATGCCAACGCGCTAAAGTCACCAGGCACGTCAAGTCACCACTCGGAACATTCCCTCAGCCCTCTGGTCGGTTTGAGCAAGTCCACCTCGACATCATAGGACCCTTTCCCCCGGCTGGCCCCTACCGCTACTGCCTCACCGCCATCGATCGGTACACTCGATGGCCCGAGGCATGGCCCCTCGAGGGAATTACCGCGGAAGACGTCGCCTCGGCCTTCTTCACCGGCTGGATTGCTCGTTTCGGCGCCCCCCGCCGCGTAACCACCGACCAAGGACGACAGTTCGAGTCGCACCTTTTCAAGCTCCTCGGCCTGACTGTCGGTTTCGAACGCTTGAGGACCACCAGTTACCACCCCTGCGCCAACGGAATGATCGAGCGTTTCCACCGACAATTCAAAGCAGCCATTATGTGCCACCCGGACTCAACCTGGCTCGAGGCCATCCCAGCCGTCATCCTCGGTCTTCGCGCCACCTTCAAGCCGGACATCCACGCTACACCAGCAGAGCTCGTCTACGGGGAACCACTCCGTCTCCCAGGTGAATTTCTCGCTGCACAGCCATCCAGCACTACGACGTCAGATCCCACCGACTTCGTCGCCCGGCTCCGACGCACCATCGCCGCCTTACGCCCGTCACCTGCAGTCCACTACTGCAAGCCTACACCTTTCGTCTTCAAGGAGCTAGCATCGTGCACGCACGCTTTCCTCCGCGACGACACCGCAGGCCTTTCCAGCCACCCTACACCGGACCCTACCTGGTCGTCCATCGCGACAACAAAAATTTCAGTCTGCGCCTGAACGGGAACGACGTCCGCGTCTCGATTGACCGGTTCAAGCCCGCATACATCGCTGCGAACGAACCGGGCAGCGCCACTCTATCCACAGGCATACATCCACAGCCGCCGACGTCGCAGCCCGCTCCGGTCACGACACGCTCTAGACGTCTGGTACGCCTCCCAGATTTCTACAGACCCTGAGGGCTCTGTACTCCGCGGGGGGGTGATGTGGCAGCACACTGCGCACAAACCGGCGCAGCCTCCGCCTCGTCACTATCCAGCTCGGCGTGACACGGCTTCATGCTACACCGCGCCTCCGATAAGGGACAGCGCCACCGCAGCGTCACCGGAGGCTTATGTCACCGACGGTGGCTTTAAAACCAAGCTGCCAAGCTCGGAAGTGATCATTCCTTAGCTACCCGACCGAGCGCAGCGTCGGTATGCTCGCCCCGCTGCTGCTACTCCGTTAATAAACAGTTGTTATGTTTTATGTTGGGATGCGTCCTTCCATCGACACGGCATCCCACAACTTTAATGTTTGATTCACTGTCGACTCACATTTGATCCCTTAATACTAATTATCACTACTATTCACTGGGCATAACTTTACAAGTTTCGGGAGTTGCAGTGCATAAGCGGAAATTAGGCATGTGTTTCGTCATGTCGTGGACTCTCCTTTAAACGCGTCAAGCAATGATTGCGGAATAAGTCACAATAATGGTTTACTAGTGTCATGAATTTGTCGACTTCTGGCAGAAGAGGGAGAAGTAGAGGAAGAAGAAATGAGAGAAAAGACAGATGTCAAACGAAGAAATATAGAATAAAGAAAGAAGACCATACATTGAAGGAGAATTCAATAAAGAAGGCAAAGAAGAAGAGGGAGAAGAACAGGCATGAGAGGCGACGTGGCCGGCGAGGGGAAGAAGGAAGGCAGAGCGCGCTTGGAACGGGCAGAGGCACGGACGAGCGGTTGTCGTGGCAAGGCGTTCGCCTGAGTTCCGCCAGCACAGCTCCTGGAATTGTACCCCAGCCTTCGCAGCAACGCACTGTGACCTGGGAGGCGTGACCAGGAGGGCGACCAACGCGCATCGGCGAGAGCCTTCTCCTGAGGACGCGCAGATGTTCTGCGGCTATGCTCCGTGGGTCGCGCACCAGACGACGAGCGGTACAGCCAATGCAAGTACTTGACGCGGCGGTGACCGGCAACTGCAGCTAACCGACGGTGCAACAGACGGTCGTGCTCCGGTGAAGCAACGCACTTCGCGGACACGACAAGTCGTCGCCTCAGCACCGGAGCTGCCACATCAACGCCAGTAACCCGTGATGAAACTGTAAATATTTTTATTAGTTTTGGGATAGTGTGCACAAGGGATGTTTGTTTATATAGTCGGGCTTTTTTCACTACTTCTTATGTAAATAGGTTAGTGCTTTTCTCACATAAAGCATTTTTTCGTTATCCTTGGTGTTCCTGTGTTGTGTCTAACCATCTAGATATGACAACTAGAACGTTGTACAATTTCCTCATTTAGCCGTATTCTCTACGTGCAAGACTTCCGAAGTCTATTCATTATTTATCTAATCACGCTACTACAGAGAATGCAAAAAAAAAAACTGTGGCGCAGAGCGACCAACGACAACATTTAACTCGCGTTCTTCTGACTTGTCAAACGCTTTAGCAAAAGATAAGTGGAAACCATTTGCAGCCTAACGAACTGTAACAAGAATTTTTGGCAAAATATGAAATGTGCGGCACAAGGGGGTGTCACGACGTGCTTTTAAATGTCTGCTTATTAAAACCAGCGGAGAGCTGTAAGCGCCCAGACAGATCAGTGGAACGGTAGAGTGGACTACACGGAACATATATGAAGATAAATCTATTGTTTTCTCAACTATAGTGTGTATTGAGTGTGGTAAAGAAGTACACGGGACAGCGCGTCGTCCCGTGTACTTCTTTTCGTTGTGTGCCGTTTTCTCGCGCCCCTCAGTCATCATGGTACCACATACACAATGCTATAACGAACAGTTCAGGTGTCCACTGACAAATGATTGGTAACAAAAAAATATGGACAGCTTGCTCTAGTGGGGCAAGGCATCGCCTGGCAAGGCTTCGACTAACAGCGGAGATCGTGGACGACCTATCTTCTGTCGGTATCTACAAGGTCGACTAAGTCGTTGCAAGGTTTGGCGAAGCAATGCAAGGCTTGGCTATGTGTAGCGTTGAACTGTAATGCTTGGCGAAGTGCCTTCGTGGCTACATGAAGTGAACGATTAATTAGTATGTTCTTAATTAGCCCGGTTCTTCTAATTAAAATATATTGATTAGCAAGGTCCTAATTAGCATGTTTCTTAGTGTCTTAACGAATAACCATAATTAGCAACGTCTTAAGAGATGAAGGAGAGGACGAAGAGACAGTGCGCCGACCGAGCAACGCGCTAGAAGGTACATCATGATGATCAGTTTTTGTTTACTCCGCATGGTCTAACCTCGCGCTTAAACAGCACCAACGTGAAACAAAAAATAGCCTGTCTTAAAGCACCAGGCTCATTTGATCCGTTCCCAACCACTCACCCCGTCTTCAAGAAACTAGCCCATTGCGCGATCACACCTCGGCTCAGCGCCTTCTCCTCCGGAGAGGATGTGCCCAGCACCAGAGGGGATCCGAGGAGCAGTCGTGCGGCGTAGTCCCTCGGTAGTTTGGAGAGCTGCTGTCCGTCCGCACCCTGGCGGTGAAGCACGTATCCACGCACAGTGTTACCAGATTTACGCAGGTACTCCGCGTAAAAGCGCACGGGACACACGGCCAGCAGGTCGGACAACAGCTGGTCGGCCCAGCTGGCGTTCGCGGCGTCCTACGCACGCACCGAACCGCGGTACAGTTAATTATACACCATACACACTTGACCTTCCAAAGCGAAAATTCGCAATGACCCGTTTGTAGCAGCTCGAAGCACAATTGTCCCTTTCATAACCCTTCCGCCACCTTGCGGGATTCCGTAGCACTTGTTTGCAAGATTTCACGCCGCCACCGTTAGGATGATTGCTTAAGTAACAATATTGAAGTAACCGCAAGTGCATTCGGAGAAGCGAGCAGTAGGTTTAAATGGACACTAAAGAGGAAAACGATTTTTATTCTATTAGTAAATTACTCATTCACAATACCAAAAACGCCAGGCTTGCTACGAGAAGACGCTTGGTAAGCGAGAAAACGCGCAAAAAGAAAATGCGGGTGGCGGCGCCACCTTGAAGTTCCCGCAACAGTCGCCGTGACGTCATAAATTATGATGGTGTTTACTATAGGGCTTACGTTGTCCCTAATCGGCAAAAATGAAGTGCATTATTGCCTTCTGAATGAGCCAGAGACTTAACATACCAAGTTTCAGGAAATTGGGTTGAGCAAATGTGGCCAAATTTAAAAAAAAAAAAACATTTTGAAATCAGTGACTTCACCATCGAAGCTTCCAGCAGGAAATTTAAAAGTGAAACTTTTTTATTGGTTTTTCACATCTATTAAACCAATGGTGGTGAAATTAATGACACTGGAATTTTCAGAGTACAATGTATCAGTGTAAAGTAATTTCTTGTTTCACTTTATAGTGCCCCTTTAAGGACGGATTCAATACACTTGGGGCCAATGTTTGCCAATATGTGAAGGGCTTAGGTGATGGAAGAAAGAGTTTAAAGCCTTAGGAATGAGAAACGTTTTGTAATGTCTCCTCCTGCAGAGTCAGGTTAATTAGACTGTTAGGCACAAGAACTTATACATGCACAATGCACGGGCCGATACGCGCCCCCCTGCTTTGTCTCCACTGCGAGGCCTCGGTTCGTGTCTGCTACACGCAGCGGAGACTCGCGGAAAACCGTATAATCCTTAATAGCGTTTCTTTGGCGCACTCCAAAACCTAGCAACAGCAGATATTTGCGAGGCTCGCGAGACATCCAGCATAACTTGCCTGTAGAAAGCCTCGGCAAGAACACAAGCAAGCAAATATATATTAACGCGTTAAAGAGCTCGTTTCACATAAATTCCGGTGTCGGCGGCGGCGGCGTCTTTGGTTGTGAGCGAAAAATCAGCGCTGTCCGTGAGCGAAAATTCGTGGTAGATGCAAAGAAAGAAATAATAATCTCCGGTTCGAGTGCGACCAGGGGATTCGAACCTGCGACCCCTTGGTACATGGCGCGATGCGTTTAGCTGCTCGGTCACCACGAATTTCCTTCCAATAAGCCGACTTTAGGCACTTAATGACACGTCTAAATAAAATGACACTGTGTCTACATCCTCTTGATCGAAAACGCTGTAGCATAACTTTCTATAGCGCTATCAACACCATCGAAGTCTTTAAGGCACCCGAGCCTTCGCGAAATTAACGCACTTCGTAAATATTGTATTTTTTTATAATCCAAACAAAATGCCCTGTAATAAGACGTTTTTGTGTTCCGAGCTGCAATACGAACAGCGGGCTTTACAGGAGGATGGGTGTTCCATATGCTAGGTGACAACACCTCGATGTTTGTTGTCGAGGATAGCGCACCTCAAGGTAGTGATTTAGGATGGCCGTGGCGTCGGCCGACGAGAAGCTGAGCAACTCGAGTATGGTACGCACAGCTTCGCGCGTGTTTGTTTCCTCGCCCAGCTGAAAGAATCGCTGGAAGAAATCCATCAGGTCCGGCCCCTCGTGGTCCGAAAATCCAAGAAGAACCGTCACGTTGCTAGGTATCTGCGTGTGATCAAATTTGCTCTTCAGCTCTACAAAGTCCAGGCAGACATCAAAGTAATACTTTTAGGGCCTTACACATGACCAGTGAGAGCAGATTGGAGGGTGGGTGCAAAAAAAATGGAATTTAAATAGAGCCAAGGCGTACCATTATTTTTATTCTGAACCATCAAACATGAGATTTGTTGGGTTAAAAACGCCACATTACATTATGTATGAAGAATCCAACGTTTAATTTAGTCAGTGAATGCATCAAACTGAGCGTATAGAAAACCAGTAGGTTGGCCATTGTGGCATGCATATGTACGGAGTGTCCCAGCTATCTCTAGCCAGAGTTTAAAAATATGCCGACGCACTGTACAACGACGCGACCAAATGTGGGTTGCCGACTATTGCCTGGAGTACGTCACACTATTTTTTGTGTTCTTAATTGCCTAATTAGGCATGTTTAAATAACCAACTTTTGAAGCGGCGAAGCTGGGCAAAAAATTCCAGTGAGAAAGTTGTGGATAACTTCACAAAACTTAATAAGTGTTAGTGTTTTTCTGCTTACTACAGATGCCCGGGAAATACAAAAATACCACGTGACCTGCCCGCTTGCGCACCAATGCGCGCCGTGATTGCATGGCTCCCTAACGTTCCGCGTACAAACGATATGCTTTCTTCGCGGTGGTTCATGAGAACGATACGTAGACGCAACGGCTATGGCTTGTGTTGCCGCTAGCAAAACGTGCGTCATCGCACAGCCCAGTCGAGGCAGCACACCCTGCCAAATGCTATGGTCATTTTCACACGGAACGTTAAGAAACATTGCAATAAGGTGCGCAAACGGGCATGTCACGTTAAAATTTTTTGTATTTTGCGGGCATCTGTAGTATGCGTAAAAACACTAATACTTAATAGATAAGTCGGTACTTTCCAAATACCGCCTAATTTTAGCGTGACGCTCGTGAAGCGTACCGGGCTAACCTTCAGTGCTTTCCACAGGTGGACTGGCCACATCACAGACAGCATGGGGAAGAACTGGGGCAGCTCCAGCGGGGCAGCACGTTGTCGTCGTAGCAGTTCTTCCACTGGGAGCCCGCGCAGGCAGCTCAGCAAACTGGGCTCGGCGTCCTTACACAGAAGTTGCACCGACGTATTCCAGCGCTCCCTTTTAACACTCTCCTGACCTCGCTTGAACACCGGATATCTGCGCGAAGTTCGCGCACGATCTTGGATTTCTCGTTAACAAAGAGTCGTAAGATGCAAACCACTATTCGAAATTTAAACAAGACAAAATATCAGTTGAAGATGGATTCTCGGAGGGGGGAGAAGTAATCTAAAAAAAAACATGGCTGACCCCTCCGTCATAAGAATCGGTATAACACGAAAGTGAAACGTGTCTGCACAGAAGGAATTGATTGTTTATTGTGCATTGATCTATGAGAGCTTGTACAATGTCTATTCTAGTAACGTTGCAATGTCTATTAGCGCTTGGCAGCTATAGCACCGTTTGACGTGGATGCACCCATGTTGACGCCTAGTGGCACATCTCCATCCATCGCGACGACTAACGCCGATGATCAGGATTTAACCTTTGTGGTAACCGAAGTTAACACATATACCATGACACAGCATATCCTGAATCCCGCGCAAAGATGGCATCAACAAGCGCATAATAAACACTAGTGCTCGATATGCACTTCTTGAAAGCGTCGTTAATTGAGGAGAGACATGGTGGTACGGTGTGCGCTCCCGAGTAATATAGGGTAAGCTACGCCTATGCTCGTGCATACGCTACCCCAATGCGCTTCAGCGACACGGGAGACAGAGATTCGTAGTTTAAGTCACGAACGTGCGAAGGCGCTCCACGTACCGCTGGCCCCTGTCTCGCTCCACGAAGGCACGACTTTCGCCCGCCGACATCGTTGCCTTTCTGCGGCGCTTACTGCGGCAGTTTTATTAGTCGGTGCTATCACACTCGAAGCAGTAGGCGGCGGAGAAAGACCGTTGGGACGTGTTGAAGCTGCAATACTCTGACAGTGAGCAGTCACACGCTAACACGAAGCGAAAGGCAAAGAACGTAACTGGCGACTCTTCGATGCTAGCGCGGCCAGCATTACTCGCTGGCATCGAGAAGCTCTGCGTCGTCGCCAAATCGCTCCCTATCGGCGTTTGATAGTGTCATGACGCAGTAATTCACTTCACCGCTCACAGACGGCGGCATCAACCCTCCCCGCTTAGCCGCCCCAACAAAGAGGACCGTGCGAGAGACAATGTGTGAGAGATCTAAGGTGCGTTTATGGGACCTCGGGCATGTGCGGCGGTGGCATATAGTCGTTATGGTGCCGGGCGCCTATCGTCGCCGTCCGAGAGGTCATGGGTTCTATAACATGACGCAGTAATTCACTTCACCGCTCACAGACGGCGGCATCAACCCTCCCCGCTTAGCCGCCCCAACACGGAGGACCGTGCGAGAGACAATGTGTGAGAGATCTAAGGCGCGTTTATGGGACCTCGGGCATGTGCGGCGGTGGCATATGTCGTTATGGTGCCGGGCGCCTATCGTCGCCGTCCGAGAGGTCATGGGTTCTATAACATGACGCAGTAATTCACTTCACCGCTCACAGACGGCGGCATCAACCCTCCCCGCTTAGCCGCCCCAACACGGAGGACCGTGCGAGAGACAATGTGTGAGAGATCTAAGGCGCGTTTATGGGACCTCGGGCATGTGCGGCGGTGGCATATAGTCGTTATGGTGCCGGGCGCCTATCGTCGCCGTCCGAGAGGTCATGGGTTCTATAACATGACGCAGTAATTCACTTCACCGCTCACAGACGGCGGCATCAACCCTCCCCGCTTAGCCGCCTCAACACGGAGGACCGTGCGAGAGACAATGTGTGAGAGATCTAAGGCGCGTTTATGGGACCTCGGGCATGTGCGGCGGTGGCATATAGTCGTTATGGTGCCGGGCGCCTATCGTCGCCGTCCGAGAGGTCATGGGTTCTATAACATGACGCAGTAATTCACTTCACCGCTCACAGACGGCGGCATCAACCCTCCCCGCTTAGCCGCCCCAACACGGAGGACCGTGCGAGAGACAATGTGTGAGAGATCTAAGGCGCGTTTATGGGACCTCGGGCATGTGCGGCGGTGGCATATAGTCGTTATGGTGCCGGGCGCCTATCGTCGCCGTCCGAGAGGTCATGGGTTCTATAACATGACGCAGTAATTCACTTCACCGCTCACAGACGGCGGCATCAACCCTCCCCGCTTAGCCGCCCCAACACGGAGGACCGTGCGAGAGACAATGTGTGAGAGATCTAAGGCGCGTTTATGGGACCTCGGGCATGTGCGGCGGTGGCATATAGTCGTTATGGTGCCGGGCGCCTATCGTCGCCGTCCGAGAGGTCATGGGTTCTATAACATGACGCAGTAATTCACTTCACCGCTCACAGACGGCGGCATCAACCCTCCCCGCTTAGCCGCCCCAACACGGAGGACCGTGCGAGAGACAATGTGTGAGAGATCTAAGGCGCGTTTATGGGACCTCGGGCATGTGCGGCGGTGGCATATAGTCGTTATGGTGCCGGGCGCCTATCGTCGCCGTCCGAGAGGTCATGCGTTCTATAACATGACGCAGTAATTCACTTCACCGCTCACAGACGGCGGCATCAACCCTCCCCGCTTAGCCGCCCCAACACAGAGGACCGTGCGAGAGACAATGTGTGAGAGATCTAAGGCGCGTTTATGGGACCTCGGGCATGTGCGGCGGTGGCATATAGTCGTTATGGTGCCGGGCGCCTATCGTCGCCATCCGAGAGGTCATGGGTTCTATAACATGACGCAGTAATTCACTTCACCGCTCACAGACGGCGGCATCAACCCTCCCCGCTTAGCCGCCCCAACACAGAGGACTGTGCGAGAGACAATGTGTGAGAGATCTAAGGCGCGTTTATGGGACCTCGGGCATGTGCGGCGGTGGCATATAGTCGTTATGGTGCCGGGCGCCTATCGTCGCCGTCCGAGAGGTCATGCGTTCTATAACATGACGCAGTAATTCACTTCACCGCTCACAGACG
The DNA here is from genome assembly GCF_013339695.2 of Rhipicephalus sanguineus. NCBI lineage: Eukaryota > Metazoa > Arthropoda > Arachnida > Ixodida > Ixodidae > Rhipicephalus > Rhipicephalus sanguineus. The sequence continues at coordinate 106,839,324 of NC_051178.1, read as the reverse complement.
GCGGCATCAACCCTCCCCGCTTAGCCGCCCCAACACAGAGGACCGTGCGAGAGACAATGTGTGAGAGATCTAAGGCGCGTTTATGGGACCTCGGGCATGTGCGGCGGTGGCATATAGTCGTTATGGTGCCGGGCGCCTATCGTCGCCGTCCGAGAGGTCATGGGTTCTATAACATGACGCAGTAATTCACTTCACCGCTCACAGACGGCGGCATCAACCCTCCCCGCTTAGCCGCCCCAACACAGAGGACTGTGCGAGAGACAATGTGTGAGAGATCTAAGGCGCGTTTATGGGACCTCGGGCATGTGCGGCGGTGGCATATAGTCGTTATGGTGCCGGGCGCCTATCGTCGCCGTCCGAGAGGTCATGGGTTCTATAACATGACGCAGTAATTCACTTCACCGCTCACAGACGGCGGCATCAACCCTCCCCGCTTAGCCGCCCCAACACGGAGGACCGTGCGAGAGACAATGTGTGAGAGATCTAAGGCGCGTTTATGGGACCTCGGGCATGTGCGGCGGTGGCATATGTCGTTATGGTACTGGGCGCCTATCGTCGCCGTCCGAGAGGTCATGGGTTCTATTCCCGGCGGCGAATCTTTTAATGCGAAATCAATTATATGGACACTCTCGGCATATTTTTGCCATCGCCGTTACATACATATATATATATATATATATATATATATATATATATATATATACATATATATATATATATATATATATATATATATATATATATATATATATATATATATATATATATATATATATAAGGCGCAAAGAAAAATAAAGCAGAAGAAAAAACAATTCCGAAGCACCCGACCTGGGATTCGAACCAGCGACCCTACACTCCCACGCTGCGTTACACAATTCGGCCACACGCCATTCACGCGCCGGCGAATAACGGCGAGCTACTTATATACACAATTCACCCCTGACAGTACGCACATCTCGGAGGGTTTTCTATGACGCAACGCTCCTACATTTTCTTTCACTTTGGAAACGGCCCTTGAGACGCACATGATAAAGTGGCCCCTTTTTGTACCCACTCGTGAGGTCGAACGAAAAAAAAGAAAACCAGGCACACCTAATGTCCCTAGATAAAAAAAAAACTTGTTTTATCTAGGGACCTTAGGCACACCTTGCGTCAGACGTCCCCGTGTGGCAGGAGACACAGAGGGGTCACTCCACGCGCCGCAGTTTAAAAGAAAAAGAAATGTCGAAGAGCGTCTGATTCTCCATTGTCGACACTTGCAGCGCGTTGATCAAGCGCAAAAACTTAAGAACTGTGACAGTTTTGTTAGTTCACGGTTGTCCTGTGTATACCTGAGAGTTCTTTTCGGGCGTCCTTCCTTGTGCTTCAGCGGCGCGCTGCAAATATCGCGCTGCTTGTCGTTCTTCGTGTGACATTCCAATTTCTTTCTATCGCACTCATTGCTTCGCCCTTGCAGCGAAACTGTTTTTTTTTCTTCTAGTTTTTTCTTTCTCATCTGTTAGTGTGCACTTTAGCGTGCATCCACACGACGCACGGCACGGCGGAAATCTCTTCCTCGGACGATGGTTCCGCCGCCCGTCCGTTTTCGAAGCGCATTCAGTTAGCGAACGAAGCTAGTAGACGAACGCGGCGGAGAAAAAAAAGGCATGGCAGCACCGCTGGAAGCGAGAGCTGCCCGCTTCGAATCTCTAAGCTCTTCGTCGCGCATTGCGTGGCCTGTTAGTCCCAAACTGACGCTTGTGTTTGTTTTAAGTTTGTTTCCGAAAGCTTCGATGGCAAAGCATTCAAGACGATTTGGCACCGTTTCTGAGAGCCGTACTCGTTTTCTCGGAGCTGTAGGCTTAGCGAGTGCCTCTATTGGCGGAACATGGCCTCGCAGATTTGAGGTAGCTCGAGGTCTAGCAAGTCTAAGAGGCCGTAGTGTACGAATGTTTGCTTGTTTCTTCTCTCTCTAGATGGCGCGAAAGGTGTAGGAGTTTTTAAATACTATATTCTTTCCTGGGATACTTGAACGCCGAAATTTTGGTCTGTCTGTCTGTCTGTCTGTCTGTCTGTCTGTCTGTCTGTCTGTCTGTCTGTCTGTCACACGATTCAGCCACCCGGCCAAAGTTTAAGCACTTGCTGAACGCCCAGCCATCTTGAACTGGTAGCTGCGTTCATGCTTATGAACATTGTCGATCAAAAAGCAAATGTTACGCATATCTGAGGCGCAACATCAATACGTAAGTATTAGGTGGTGGGTTCCTTTACTATGAAATGCATAGATACGTAATTCTAAAGATCCTAGTGTTTCTTAGGCTGCGCTGAAAATGCGACGTTACGCACGAAAAAGCCCTCTGCCGAAGATATGGTGCTGCCACCTGGCAGTGGCCCTGGGAACAGCATCACGGGTGGCTGCGGATGAGACCAGGACTCATGTAGTACGGCCTTCGACGACATTTGCAGCGAAGCACGCAGATACGCGGCCAATTTTTTTAATGTTTTTGTCGTTGTCGTACATTGGTTGGTTGGTCAAACTTTATTAAAATAAAGTCCTGAGAGACGCGACATAGCTTATTTGTTTTTGGTTGAATATTGAGTTTGAAAGAGAACGACGATTAGCACAATGGCGTTGTTTTGTCGGAATCAGCCCGATGAATAGCACGTGTTTCCTGCTAAAAGATCTTGTTGGCAAAATGACTATATCGCTCAACAAGATACAGAAGAAAAAAAGTTGCGTCGTCGCATAAGTTGATTGATAGTTGCAGTCGCGAAGCTAGAGTGAACCGAGCGAACGGCCCGCGCAAAAGCCCTCACAAAACGAGAGAAAAAATAAAAAATGCTCCCGCCGTTGCCAGACTCTTCATCGGCTATCCACGAAACAAAACGAGCAAAAAAAAAGCTGTGCTTGTTTCCAGTCCTACAATGACACCTTCGGCTAGATCTGCTGTGTTATACCACGAAACTTGGATGCAAAAAATAGCTTGGCATTTTCTGTCCACGAGGTCCGCGGACGCGGGACGAATGGCACAAATCCATGACGCGAGGTCACGTGATGCGCCGTTCGCAATGAAAAAGACGGATTTAGCCCGTCGTGTGGACAAACGCTTACCAACGTCATATCCGTGACGGAAATACGTCAGTGAAGTCTAGGTGGACCCCGGCACAAAACACTTTCGTGTTAAAATAGACGTGTCGGCGTACCTAACATTTAAACACAAGGACTTGTTTTTATCAGAGTACGTCCCTTTCTTCTGACGTAAACAAGCTAAAGATACAACTACCTAAAGACACGATAGACATAGGAAAAAAGTCGACATCACGCAGCTGGTTCACACATTTGTATCATTGTTCCTGTGCTCTGTGGCCGGGGAAAGACTGGCGGGAAAATAACTTTTAGACACTCTTGATCAAAATAAGCGTAAATACACAGGCCTCAGTGAATTTAATTGAATACGCAGCGAAAATTAATTAGAATTTGAAGTGACGCAATATTGGGCCGATGAAATCAAAGCTTCGATGGACGCCCGTCTGGTCGGGAAGAATCATTGAATAAAAAAGACGAAGACTCATTGTGAACAAGACGAAGACAAAAGCTCATTGTGAACAAGGCTCCCGTTCTGGGTGCCGAAGCGTCATTACATTTTCATTCTCTTGTGGTCGGCGTCTTCGTCTTTTTTATTCATTATTGGGCCGATTGTTTCTACATGTTTTGCGCTGTTTTTTTGCGATGGATATCGCGATATCACAGGTGCACTCCCGAAGTTGTTCGCTGGGTCATTTACTCGAATAAATATTCAGTTATCAGCTATCAACAGTGGCGTACCAACTCGTTCGTGAGGTATATATATATATATATATATATATATATATATATATATATATATATATATATATATATATATATATATATATATATATATATATATATATCGCGGATTACTTAAATTTCAGGCCAGGCAGGACTAAATAAAATCATGACAGATTGCTGTAATGTTATAGAGCCCCTGATGAGTGATAGCCTCCTCTGCAATGCTCGAGCGCCGGGCGCGCAGGCGTGGAATAGGCAGCCCGCACCGCAGGTTGCCTACAGTGCGTGGTCATGAAACACGGAGGGCAGTCGTCACAGCAGAATCGTAGGACAAATTTTATAACAAAATTACGTTATTGCTGCGTTCAAGTAAAACCTTGCCTGACTTGTTAAGGCGCGTATACACTAGAGCGACACGACACCGATTTCGGTCTGTCGACTGTCGCCAGGAGTGTCTTTTGTCGTGTCGTCGTCCTATTTACACTGCAATGACGCAACAGTCGGCCCATTGTCTGTGAAAGACGCCATCTGCGTCTTATCGTGCTCCCAGCCTCTCGTCGGCCGATTCTCTTGTCACACAGAAGGCGCGCGCAGCGACACCGACTAAACTCGCGTGCAAAAATTGAAAACAGGGGACCACCTGCTCCTCATTTAAACCTCCTCTACCATTGTCCCTCTCGGGGTAGCGACGCAGCCCCCGCCACACCTTCCGGAGTCAAGGGATGCGGGTGCGGACAAAGGGAAGCGAAGAAAAGACTTCAGAGGGGTGCGCAAGATGCCCATTGTCAAATCCCCGAGGATCTCAAGGGGGGCCTGCGTTATCTCCCCCAAGATCTCCCCCTTCGACGTTCGAAGCAACGACATGGGCAAATTTTCGCTCGGCCAGAGATCTCCCGACGACCTGCCGACGACCAGTCTGCCGACGCGTTTTGCTTGTGTATTTAGTCTGCCATCATGTTACACTACTCCGACATGCTGTGTTTGGAGTCGTCGGCGGCGTCGTCGGCCTAGTGTGACCAGACGGTCCGGGGACATCGTCGGCAGGCGACTAGTCGGCCGACAGTCTGCGTAGGTGTCGTGTTGCTCTAGTGTAAACGCGCCTTTAGTTTCCTAGTCTGCAGCCGACAATAACCACTGTCGAAAGTGGGGGGGAACATTTCTCAGTGGGGGGCTATCGCCCCCTTGCCCCCCCCCCCCCCCCCGGTAGATACGCCTATGGTTATCAAGCCCCTTATGTCCTGCCGTAACTTTTTCCCACTTATTCTGTGGTTTTAGCTGGTGGAAACTGGCTCGGCCTTCGACCTTTCCTCGTGGATGCCATGAGGTGCCGTCGTGAAGTTCGATGGCACTCGGACTTTACAAAAAATGAAACCGAGTAACTGAAAAACGTATCAAATAGTACCTTTCATTAGCACATTTGATGGCGACGATAGGTATGTTCATGACGACATTCCGAGGAACGTCGATGAAGCACTGTTTTTTTAAGACAACGACAAAATTGCTAAGTGGCTAAGTTTCCCATCAGTCTTCGGCACGAGTGGTGGTATTTTTATAAAATATACGCTTTATCAAGTCATAAACGAGGAAGCAATAAACTTACGAGAAAACGGGCGTATTTATGACCATGGAGTCAAGTGTAACGTGCCTTTAGAGGAGACAAGACAAAAAATATCACGCCATATCCACGAAGTGAATGACGATTGTGCAGCTGGCTCGGAGACAATAGGGTAAACCGTGAATGCTCCATACAATTCCTCTACTGTCATATAAAGACGTCACACGTTTTTGTAGTAGCGATTGTGGTCAGGTTGTTGTCGAACCACATGCGGTCGCAGACCTTGCAGCTGTGGCCGAAAATGTGGTCGAGGAAATCGAGGAAATGTGGTTTTGCCTGCGTTAATGTCATCATCAAGGCGCTCGAAGAACAAGAGGAAGAAGACTTCTTTCGCGCGAGCGTGCGCATGCTACAGTTGGCTATGCTATTTGTGGTTTTGCCTGCGTTGATATCATCATCAAGGCGCTCGAAGAAGAAGAGGAAGAAGAATTCTCTTTCGCGTGAGCTGTGCCTGTAGCGGTCGCGTCTGGAACTAAGGTTACGCTTACGACGCGGGCGAGCCAGCTCCTAAAACGGAAAAATCTATCATTGCCACAAGCCAAAGCTGTTAGTCAAAGCGTCTCCCGCTTCGTATTTTCTAGTCGGTGTATTTTAAACCAATGATAAAGACAGTCATACAAATTACCCACAAGCCGCATCGGTGCAGACACGATTAAGACACGGAGAAAGTGTGAGTGAAATATCAGGCATCAGGTGCGTAGCCAGAAATTTCTTAAGGGGGGCGGGGGCGAGGTTCAGTGTACGTTCGTGCGTGCGTTTTTATGTGTGCCTGTGTATGTACACATGCAAAATAGAACAATTGGGGGGGGGGGCGGTTTGGACCAACCCCCCGCCTCCCGGCTACGCGCAGACAACTCACCTTGTCATCGGGCTCTCACTCATGAGGATAACCTTGAGGATCGGAGCGACGTCACTAAGACCCTGGCCCAACATCAGGTGGTAGGCGAGAGCCGAGGCACCGGAGCCGTGACCGACGACTACCAAGTCGGACTTGTTGCCGCCAAAGGCGTCCACGTTTCTCGCCGTCCAGCGCAGCGATTCCGCCTGGTCCAAGAGACCGACGTTTATAGGCACGTCGTCACTTTGCATCAGGCTAAAGAATCCAAGCACGCCCAGCCTCCAGTTGGGAACCACGACGACAACGTCACCCAAGGCGGCCAGCGCGCGGCCGTCGTAGTGAGGGTCGTTGTTGCTGCCCGTCTGCGTGACAGAGTGCGACATGTAACTGTTCAGCCACTGAAGAACCTCTAGACTCATAGGCGTACGCCGGGAGCTCCTTTAGGGGGAGCCAAGTTTCACCGTACCCCCCCTCCCCCCACCACTAGTCGAGTCCGAAAAGGAAGGAGTTATGGGAAGGATAATCGACAACGACCCGTTTATAGCACGAAGTCACAAGCAAATCCATACGATTTTCTCAGAATAAAGGAAAGCTTCTAGTCGAAGAAAAAAATCGTCCTGATCCGGGGATCTAACCCGAGACCAACGCCTTTCCGGGGTAGTCTCTGTACCAAATGAGCTAACCAGGATGCCAGCAGTTTGCAGCGCGAGGGCGAATCAGTCAACAACTCGAAGCACATGGGCACAAAATATCGCGCATCAGTCTTGCGGAATCACGCAAGGTGGCAGAAGGGTTATGAAAGAGATAACTGACAACCACCCGTTTGTAGCACAAATCCACACGGCTTCGTGCTAGCCTCCTTAGATGATAAGGGAGACAGCAGCTCCAGAACTTAAACACTTGCGTCAAAGAGACATTGGCAGCCGTCTTGTATTGCCAGAGCTTGCAGCAGCGTTGATCGAACTCTTCATCCCATTGTGTGTTATAGGCAGCTGGAATGGTAATATGAGAATAAGATACCTGCACTTCGCCTTCTCTCGCGAAAAAAAAAAATGTTATCTCCGCATCATGCTCTTGTGCCGCATTGTGTTTATCACTGGCTGTATAGCATTACAGAATTAAGACAAGGTTTTCAACTCTCTCGAAAATCGAAGAGAGGAGATTTCGTAGCTAATGAATGTCCGATTCATAAGACTTGGCCTTGCCTGGAAAAAGCCACCATGGATGAAGACGACGACCGTCCTATTCCCGCTGCATGGGCGAGAGCCACAGGTGGGAGCCCAGATGTTGAGATGCAAGCAGTTCTCCGATGTGCTCGCGTTCATCTCATCTGCAACAAAGGTGAATCAACATTGACTAGAAGACGCAAAGATGTCAAATATTTGTTCAACTCAAGGATCGCATTTGTTCCACTATGGATCAAACTGCTACGTACGAAGCCACTTAGCCAGTTTACAGTGCTAGTTTAAACGTGACAAAAATTGCAATCAACTACAAACCTGCGGCTGTTTTGGTCTTCGTCATCCTAGCTTTAGTAGTGCTCAAGTTGCTTCAACCTGCTGGTTTTGGGTGTAAATATCATAGTCATAATAGGGTAGACAAATGCTTTTAAATGCGAAGCATTCTTTAACGAACTAAAGAAACCTTGACAGAATCTATCTATCTATCTATCTATCTATCTATCTATCTATCTATCTATCTATCTATCTATCTATCTATCTATCTATCTATCTATCTATCTATCTATCTATCTATCTATCTATCTATCTACGTCTGGGTGCCGTCGTGGTTGCCACCTTAACTTGGTATATACCAAAACTGGCATAGGAGGGTTGAGTGTATCAACGTGACTTACAGGTCACGACATGAATAACCTAAAGCGCTTGTCGCGTATGTGCGTCATGAAACCTTTTCTCCGGGTCACGCGCATACGCGCAAACCATGGCCCTTGGTGTGCATTCGAAGCACTCATGCAGCAACATGGATCGACAACAGCCCAGCTGCAACCATTTACGTGCGCTTTTTTCACACAGCGCAGTTGTTGTTTTTTTTTTACTTTGTACCAGTGGAACTTGAGCATTTCCCTTTGCTTCCTGAAGCTTGAATGCACGTTGCACGGCCCATTTCTCTGTCACTGACGAATTCCAGCCGGTGATGCAGCCTACTGGCACTTGCCCACCGTGTTAACGCTGTGTTGTGCCATATGTGGTATATATCCCCCAAAAGCGTCTCAAGGTCAATAGAAATTTCAATCTTTTGATAAATGACTGCTGGGCGAGTTCGCTAGTGCTGGAAGACAAATACAAATCACGAAGCCCAGAAATGAGGCTTTTCATTTAACCTGAAATGGTGTAGGCAAGCAGCAATTGCAGAGCTGCATACTTAAGGCAGGATTAACTGCATTTCAACAATGAAAATCCAGCGTGAGGACGTGCGCAGAACTAATTCACTGCTAGATTAATACTCCGGCCTCTCACCATGGCTTCGAGACACCTGTGCGCAACTTGGTGCAGGTGACCTGCTGTCAAACTGCTCCCGCTCTAGGTACCAGGGAGCGGGCGCTCCGAAGCGAAGCGTGCGTGGGTCAGCGTACGGCACGCCCAGGAATGCGCCCACGGATACGCCGTACACCACGGACACGGTGCCGTAGTACTTGCCGAAGCGACCGACTGAGATCACGTTGCTGTCGTCGGCCTGTCCCCTTCGGTAAGTCGCGACCAGCACCAGTGCCACGACGCTCGCACTGAGGATGAGCGCTACCGTGAATGCCAAGTCCCTGGTCTTCACATTTCGCCTGGAGGTAAACGCAGAAATGGCTTTCTCGAACGATGACATTTCAGGAGAGCCTTCGGAACATCAAGTTTCCATCTTAGTCCGTCACGCACCGCACACAAATGCGCACTTTCGTGCGTGTAATGAATTTTACGTCGACTATCCTGGCTAGCGGCACACAATTTCACAGAGGAAAAGGCAACAAGAAAGCACCGTTCGTTGTAAGTCCGCAGATAGTTTGTGCCTGCGATTTGTTTGGCATAACTAGAGTTATTGTATATGCTACCTTCAGGTACCAGAATTGCGCCTTTGATGGAACTCACCGCTCGCACCCCCATTCGCCAAGTGCGCTCACGTGCGCCAAAAGCATCCATTTGAGGGAAAGCCAACTTCACGGCCGCGCGGGTACTGGCGACCGCCGCGCCACCCCCGCCGCTGTCCCAAGCAGTCCGGCGAGGCGATCCGGTTCAGTGCGGAATGTGTTTAGTTGGTGTCTTGTGTTGTCCGTTTTTAGGGAACGTTAGTTCTTGTGGTGCCTGTGTGCAGCAGCGCTGTGTTCGAAGCCTTACCGGTTGTTTATTTTATGCCACAGCTACCTAGATATGCGTAAAATTCTCGTTTGTTTTCGTTATTTGTAAAACAAAGAGTGATCATTCTAGCACTTGTTTTCTCGAACAACCTACTTAATCTTTTAAAACGCTGTGTCAAAAACTACCTGAAACGAGCAATTTGCTGAACTTAGTTTGTCCAGAATCGTGTCTGTCGAAGTGTTCCTGTTTGCTGTTTAAAAGAAAAATATTCCTTCCGATGGTGACTGCCATCGAACAAGTTATAGCACCAGTTTCATCTAAATTCATTATTTGTTCGAGTTTTCCTTCTTTTTTCTTCGAAGCGAAAGTCACTGCGCCAGCGGCGGGTTATGAACGAGCTAGAAATTCTAGCATGTGGAGCCACTGGGCCGCGTCGGCATTCTAATGGGGTGGCTTTCCTGCATGACGTAGACGCCTCGGCGGGCAAAATGGTGGACCTATGCTCAACTCTGCTAGCTAAAGGTGGCATATACAGTAACTCTAGACGTAGCATGCCATTAGCGCCCCCTGGATGTTATTTCTCCGAAAGCGATCACAATGCAATGTTACGCTTCCGTAAAATTTAGCCCAGCTTCGGTTTTTGGATATGGCTCTATCAGAAAAAAAAAAACGCCACACTTGCGAAGTATAAAGAAGTACGACGTGCCGTATTGCGACTCCTGACGTATGAATAAAAATCGTATGAAAGGGTGGTAAAGGTACGTTGCGCACCATGTATTTCTACTGGGTAAGAATTCCGTGCCTAAGGAAACGACGCTCGTCTTACAGGTATGAGTGCGAGCTGTGTCCTCCAGAGCGCATGCTCCAAAAGCTGTGGAACACATCGGAGATCGCGGGAACGACTGGGGCTGGAGTTCTGTGTGGAGGAGCACCGTGCGTAATCCCCTTGAGCGCCGCAATTGGGTGGGAGCCGGTCGTGAAAGGCAGGTTGACCGCGGACGGTTCCGAGGCCGTGTGGGGAGATGGCGTCGCCGAGAGAGGTGACATGGGGTGCTGCATTGGCTGGGTGAAAAATATCAGTCAATATACTAAAATATCAGTAAAAGAAATGTGTATGCCAGCTGACGACCTCTTGGTAGCCTAACGTCAAGCTTGCCCGGTGTGAAGCATTTTGATTTTGCTAAGTGTTCTCATGATTATGAAGCACGCCGTAGTGGTGTGCATCATAATTTTCACCACCTGGGGGTTCTTTTGCATTTCACCCCCATTTAAATGCGACAGCTGTGGCCGGGAATCGTACCTGCTTCCTTGAGCTTAGCGACGCCTACCGGCATCAGGTATTATGAAGGTGATGCTCGATGCTGGTCTGGTGATGTGTATAAATTTTTGTATTTTCAACAACAAACCCCGGTTGGAAGTTAGCGCCGTTCCTGTGTTCCCTTTTCGTGTTTGTTTCTTTCGCGCTGCGGTTCTTCCTTCTCAACTCCGACTGGTTCTTCTCTCCGTCTTAGACGTCTATTGCTCGACACTAAGACAAGGCTTAAAGAGTTGGTGGAAGGCGAAGTTCTAATTACTAACCACCCGTAATTTAGTCCCTAGAATTGCAACGCAGTTCCTGTGCTGGGATGTGTGGGTTCATAATTACATATCGCATTCTTCTCAAGCGTGCTCAAAATTCGTACACAAACATGAGCTGAATAAGAAACGTCTCGCATCATCCTACTAGGCTCCACCCTTGCTAAGAAATTGTTACGAACAGCAGGCCTACGTCATATTAAATGCCGTTGGTGAACTGCGTGCTACACAGGACGAAAGAGGTATATGCAGACACGGTCATCTGCAGAATTATTTGTGCCGAGGAAATTTATTGTGACGCACCAATACACCCAACGCAAAACCGTGGTCTTCATGGTTAGTTTCTTCAATATCTAAGGTTGTAAACGATGCCTTCGTTTAAAATTGTCTACAAAGCCCGATGTGTCCGGAGCACATGGAAGTAAAGTGAGCGCCACATGCGAAAGGTGAAGTTAGGGAACACTCTACACTTACATTAAGGTAAGTACTGCGTACCGGAAGCAGGCTTTTCCCCGAGTCGTCCTTCGTTCCGCTGTGGCTCAGCCATTCGAACATGGCTGGAGGGCGCCGCTTTCCTGCGAAACGTACCGGGAAGTCGTCGAGACTAGGGCAGAACGCGTTAGTTCGAAAGGACTTCCGATGACAGTCGTGGACGGCCAAGTTTCTGCAGAAGACTGGCAGTGGCGCCTTCGCTGCGAATAGGAAGCTTCTTCTTCTTCTTACTCTGAAGTACACGTGCCTTGCAGTGGTGCTTGAGAAAGTTGGTGGTGGTGGTAACAGCTTTATTGGAAACTGCGACAAATTCGTGGCCTGGTGCCTGTTACACCACCATGGAAGTCCGGAAATACTGTCTTCTCGCCGCCTCACGGGCTCGCGGGATGGCCCATAATTGAGCCATCCCGCAAGCCCGTGATGCTTGAGCCATGCATACTTGAGCTCGTCAATGATAATTACGATTTTAAGAAACGGCCACATTAAAAAAAGTCACAGCTTCGCCGCAAGGGCGAAGCAATGAATGCGATAGCAAGAAACTAATGCTATACGAAGTGAGGCTCGCGAATGGACACTCTCAGTTTGAACAGCGCTCCTGTTGCAGGCCAAAGCAGCGAAGGAAACTAGAGTGCTTCAAGTGTCGAGCTGTGACACTTGATAGTTCGCGCTCATCTTCTGTTTGTTCGTTTAGCGGCGTCCCTTGAGCTCGCGTGACTTTCGTACGCTCCGTAACATGAGCGTGGACATCACGGTGAAAGCGTGAAACATCCCTCTTCCCCTCAGCACGAGAAAACCGCGCGAGCAGACAGCCGAAGGGCAAGGTTCTCCCTGCGCAAACATAACAAGAAGCGAGCGCGCTCGCCGACGACTTTTAAATCCACCCGTCGCGCTCCTAACGCCATCTCGCTGGTAATGAAGAAACGCTTATAAGCGCCTAGCGTCTCTGAGTCCGTCCAGCGGTAAATGGTGTGTATATAACGCTCGCCGTTAGCTACGTGGAGGATCTGCGTTTCGTGGCGTAGTGGATAGCGCCACTCGCTGCGGAGCAGGAGGTCCCTGGTTGGATTCCGCACTTCGGAAGCATTTTTCTGAATTATTTTTCTTTGGGGCTTTTATAGATATATATATATATATATATATATATATATGTATATGTATATATACACATACTTATACATATACGGTGCATGACGGGCGACGGCAAAATTCAGCCGAGACTGTCCATATAATTTCTATCGCAATAAAATTCGGCAGATCCCACGGCTTGTGGGAATCGGTTTCATGAAAAGAAGTCGGCGGGTAATTGTCTATGCTGCAGTTTATGGCTTTTAGCCAAGAGTTACGAGGTGAATCGACGTGTGTTTGCAATTGTTGCGTTGTGCGCACATCGTGGGCTTACCAGGAGCGTTGACTACACTGGCGTTTAAACAGTAACTTATGGTCTGACGTAACGTCAGCCCTCACGTCAGAGCACAGACGTCAGTATTATCGAATCAAAGTGCGCTTTACGGTGCGATGATGCGAATACCATACGTAACTCTCGTTAGCGTATTCCTCCGGGGTCGAGCAACGCTTGAATATAGCTTGGTTAATCATAGGAATAAAAAAATGTAATCTTTGTTACACTGCTATAAAGCGTAGCCAACTCTGGAATCACAATTGATGTTAACCCAACATGACGCCTGTTTCGCAGGAGTACGACATATGTAATGTTTCTATATTAGATAGCCAGCACTGCGACTACAATTGACGTTGCACCGACATCACACCTGCATAGGGTCTAGATAGATAGATAGATAGATAGATAGATAGATAGATAGATAGATAGATAGATAGATAGATAGATAGATAGATAGATAGATAGATAGATAGATAGATAGATAGATAGATAGATAGATAGATAGATAGATAGATAGATAGATAGATAGATAGATAGATAGATAGATACGTTCAAAGTCGCAGAAGTTCACTAAGAAATGCTTCGCATTTAAAAACGGTAACGTGGCTGGCCCCGTTTGTGTTTGTGTAACACACACACGCACACACACACACAATATTATGTATATACATTAGGTAATAGGTCTTCAGCGGATCCAGATATTCATTGGTATTTGATTGAATGGACGAAAGTACGACAACTTTTATTTCTTCCAATATTTCGGCCGGGGTCCGGCCTTCGTCAGGCAATACAGTGCACAAGCGAAATGTGCTGCTTATATGCATAGGACAGACAGGGTTAAAGAAAAAGTAAGCAGTCCAGATCACTATTACTGTTGTGGGACAAAAATGACGCCGTTTTTACTCTATCTCTTCTTCGAGTATATACTGTAAAAAAAAAGAACGAGTAAAAATGGTGTCTTTTTGTCCCACCAACAATAATCGTCGTCTATCTCGCGTGCCTTTTCTTGCATTATCGCCACCCTCCCGGCAGTTTCAGGTCACCAAAGGCATGCGCGTTATCAGCGTGGCATAGCATTCTTGATAGGAAAAGTGGCGAGCGCCGAGTTTTCAAGAAAGGAAACACAAGCAGAACACATCACCAAAACTGCCGTGAGACAAAAAGAACAACCCCTTTTTACTCGATCTTTTGTTAGAGCGCACATAACAATACTTTAACCGTTGCGGGCCGTGGTTAGTCGTGATCAATTTCCAGCATTCCAGCATTTTCATTAGTGGAAGCGTAAAAGCAGTCATTATTACCACATAAAGCACTGTCTAGCTTTACTTTAAATTATTCCACTTTTTGAAACTTCGGTGACATGATTCTCTAAGTTAATTTAAAATTACTTCACAATTCACTTTCATTCACTACCAGCGGAAACGCAATGCTGTCATTCGGAGTAAGCGGCCTGTGTACTGCTCGTGTCCATCTTGATTAAAAGCCCTAGAATGCAGAATAGTGGACATATTACCCATCAACTGCCGAGTAATTGCCGTTGGCGAGAACGTTGTAGGCCATTCGGAATTAAGTACGAAACGTATATCACGAACTGCAAGCGGGTAGTTCACAGTAATTAAGGAAAACATAAAATCAGCGTGCTTCCTGAACACCATGCAGCAGTTCTGTAGCATTACTTAGCGTTTCCGTAATTGAATCTTTGCATTCCTTTGGTCTCTGCATACTAGAGCGTGTAAGCCAATTAAATCGACCACCTGCAGTTGCGAATAAATTAATGCGATGCACTTTCCTGCCATGGTATGAGTGTACGTAATGCCAGTTTTGAGGAAATGAGACAAGTCAGAAAATGAAGCGGTCGCTAGAAATATGGTTCCCAAGTTATGTTAATAACTACACATTCGTCTTCTTCTGATGCGGCCTGACGTGTTTCCTGACGTGTGCAAAATAAACGAACAAGAAGAAAAGTCAGCAAAGGGCTGCTTTAAAATCTCCCCGATCTGGACATCAAGCATGATTTGCTCTGCACTGGCATCTTTTGCAGACACACCTCCTGTACGAGCCCGAAGTCTATTGCTTCTCAACTTCGTTGGAGCCATGCTGGTCTTCACCGCAGTCTTCTGCCTTGTCCTCGTGTCGTCCCTTGCCAAAGTTGAAGCCGCCCATGCGGACAATGGTGGTGAGAACCCTTTCTGGATGTGTACATGTGTAAATGACAAATTTGCCGTCACAGAGGCGTCGACGTGTTTCGTCATATTATTAGTATATCGTGCACTTGACTTGATGCGTTCAACAAAGTGTGCTGTTGCTTTGACCACGAAATAAAACTGTGCTGCGAATAATCCGCTAAACTTAGGGGACATGAAAGAGCGAAAAAAAATGATTAGTATTAGTTAAATTACCCTCCTACAATGCCAAAAGCATCGCGCTTGCCGCGATGTTGTACTTAGTTAACCAGAAGACGTGCAGGAAGAAAATAGGAGGGGCGACGTCGCCTTGAGGTTCTAGCACGAACCCGCCTTGACGTCATAGGTTTCTACGGCGTCTTCTATGGCCTACGTATTTCTTTATCGGCAAATATGAGTTCTACTGTATTGTTTATGAACTAGAGACCAAACATAAAGAGTTTCAAGAAATTTTATAGAGCGAATGTGGCAGACACGAAAACAATTATGGCGGCTTCGCACTGGTGGCGCCAAGCCTGAAGGAAGCGCAGCTGGGTGGCCTTCCTCTTTTCTCTTTATGTTTCTCTTTCTTTCTGTTTCTTGCATTTATTTGTTGTATCTGTTTCTTTCTCTTTATTTCTTTCTCCCGCTATCTATTTCTTTCTTTTTCTCGCTGTTTCTACCCTTATTTCTCTTTCTTCCCTTTTTCTCTCTTTCTCTTTGCTTCTTTCAATCACTTTCTTTTTTTATCTTTATTTTTATCTTTCTTCCTCTCTCTCTCTTGCTCTGTTTTTTATATCTCCTTTTCGTATGTGCTTCTTCTATCTTTTTCTCTCTCTTTCTATGTCGTACTCTGTCTTTCTATCTTTTTATGTCTTCATTCCCTTTATTTCTCTCTATTTGCTGTTTCTCTTTTCTTCTATTGCTTTCTTTTTCTCTCTCTCTTTCTATCTCTTTCTTTCTCTATCTCTTTATCCCGTGTATTGCGTTCTCCACTTCGCCGAGCAGAGTTTTCGTTTGACGCTTCCACCTGCTCTACTCGGTAGCGGGGCTTGTCCAATTCCTGAGGCGGATACCCACCTGTGGAGTTTTGCACGACGGAGCACAAGTTACCGATAGCTTACACACCTTCGCTGTTTTAAAAAAAAATTTGCTCCAGCTTGCACTAAGCCGCGCAAGGCTGGCTCACAGCAGAGCTGGTAGGCACCTAGCTGGTCCTGGCTTGGCTAGGCTCCTACCCTCTCACCTCTCTCTTTCCCACCCCTCGCTCTAGCATACTACACATGGCTATGCTTGCTCTCGCCAAGAATTTCTCTCTCTGTCTCTTTCTTTCTCTCTCTTTGTACTCGCTCTCTCTCCCACCAGAGTTATTGCCTTCCACGACGGAGAAATGGGCGCACGTGTTCTGAAAACGAAGCAGGGCACGACAATGAAGAAGAGAGCGCGTGCCCGTTCATGATGATGATGATAATTTTCTATCTACGACATACGGCTAACCTCGAGCATAACAGCTCTGCTGTGAAACGAGCTTAAAAATCTGTGTCGTCAGACAGGCGTTCTGGTGCCCATGGTTTGGCTCGAAATTCGGCAGTGAAGTTCTGTCCTTTGTTTTTCTGTCTCGTAATGAGCGTATGACTACGGATTTAGCGACAATTCTCGTATAATAATTTATCAGTCTAGAGTTTTTAAACTTTTTTTTACTCTAGCGTTCCTTGAGAGTCAGTTGAAGAATTGTTATTTTTTTGTTCAATATCTAGTATCATATAGAATGACAAGTTACTGCTTTGTCCCAAGTACGACTGAAACGGTCAAAACAACTTTGCGTAACTGTTGCAGGTAAAGCCAGCCTGGCGCCTCTCGATGAGCTTGAAAGATCGAGCAGCTTCGATTCGCCCTCGGTTTCAGAACAACCGGGCCGCCCAATGACAGAAGCAAGATCGCCCGACGTCACCTCTGGCTGGGATAGATCACTTGAACAAAATGAACAAATACCACGCAACGCTGATGAGATGGTGGCTGCGCTAGATAAGGACTTCTGGGGCGACCTACAGTAGTGAGGTAAACAACTCAGCAGTCAGATTGTTATGACCTCGAAAATAAACTCGATTTACAAACTGGGCTTCTAGTATTACTGCGTTGCGTGTCACGTCACTTATTATCGTTTCTTCGGGCAGTGGTAGGTTACACGAGGCATTGAGGGAGAGGGAATCTTTCATTAAGGATAATTCATGTTTGCGACTTCTCACGTGCAGTCGTCATTTTTCTCGGTGAGTGTCAAAATTTCGAGATACATTTCATTTCAGACACACGCCGAGCAGGAACTTCATTGGTTTCTGGAGCTCGTTCCTTATTTTATATGTCTCTTATTTTGCTTATCGCCAAGTCCACAAGAAGAACGTGATCAGATCTGTGTAATGATCAGACATGGGACAAAAAGGCTCGAAAGTTAATATGCAAGTATGGAGACCAAGATGCTTAACTGATCCTTTTTAGCGAAACATACAAGTTCGTCAAACTTTTCTCGACAATATGCGTACAGAGGTTTTAATGTGTTTTAACAGGCAGCTTTGAAGAGCGGAGCTGCTTAAGCCGGCCGTAATCTGTCGAGCGCGAACAAAAAACTCCGCGCCGCGACGACCTCACCGCGCGTCCCTTAGCAACTGGTTGCACAGCTGCGCGCCTGCTTCGCTAGCCCGCACACTGATCCGCCATTTGCCTGCCTCGACACTGCGCGCAACCACCTCGTTGCTCCAGAGTGTGACGTCATGGCCTCACATGCGCTTCTTCGTTCACCTTCACCTTACTAGGGCGGAGGAAGTCGTGCTTGGGAGGCTTCTGGCAGGGGTGGCCCTTACACCAGCTGCCATCTCAACGTGGAGCTGGTCGCATTTATCGCTTCGTGCTGCGTGTCCGTACTGCTCTATTCCAGTGAGGCAAGCGATACATGCCATCTTATATGGACATGCCAAGGGTTACAGTCGGAACGCTCCGGTCACCTCCTGCAAGGTGGTCTTCGCTACAGTGACACGACCAGTTATGACCGCTGGATATATGACAACAGATTCCACAAGACACTGCTGCACTTCATACACAACACCGGCCTGATTGCGCACATCTAATACACATATACACACAAACTATTATACCTTCAGAGCAAGTCTACGTCGAAAAAAACATGGTTGATCCCTCCGTCATGCGAATTGAGCACGAAAGTGAAACGTGTCCTCGCAGAAGTAGTTGAATGTTTATTCTACATTGATATACTAGAGCTGGCACGATGTCTATTGTTGTTTGGCAGCTATAGCACCGCTTCATGTGGACGCACCCACGTTGGCCTCTGGTAGCACATATCCATCCCGACGACTAAAGTCTATGAACATGATTAAACCTTTGTGGTAGCTCTAGTAGTAAACAGCTCTTTCAAACCGTCGTCATTAGAGGAGAGAAAGGGTAAGGTGTGCGCTCTCTAGTAATAGGGTAACCTACGCATTTCCTCATGCATACATTATCATAGAGCGCTCCGTGAACGCGAGAGGCAGAGTTCGTAGCTCGAGCCGTGAACGCGCGAAGGCGTTCCGCTTTCCGTGGCGCGCCTCTCGCTCCACCAAAGCACCCACTTGCACGACATTCGCCCGTCAACGTCGTTGCCTTTCTGTGGCGCGTATTGCAGCCGTTCTATCAGTCGGTGCCAGTGCACTCGAAGCAGTAGGTGGCGGAGAAGCACCGTTAGTCCATTTGGAAGTGGCCCTACGCTGGCAAGGTGGGGTCACACGCTGGCTCGAAAGGCGAGTCACGTGAATGCGTCGGCAGCGAATCGAATCACCGTGGACGCTGCATTTCACCGACCATAGATTTCCCTACAATATTGCAGCGACAGCCTCCGCCGCTCTGAGACTACCAAAACGCTCGCAGTCGCGACTCGTTAGTGTCATGATGCATTGTACGTGGCCTCCGAGATTGCCTCTGGCAACGCGCCGTTGCTAGTATTGCTCAGGCCGTTCCATTCGCACGGGGAGAGCGTAATCAGAGAAAGCGGTGTGACAGCCAGAAGAGCGTCGGTGATTGGACACTGAGATTGGGCTAAGGTCGCCATCTGGCAGAATGTGAGAGTTAACAGAAAGGTCACACCACGGTCGGGCTAGAAACACGACGGGAAACGTGACGCGCGTCGTGTGTCCCCTCTAGTCTGGCCGTGATTTCTCGCGGTTTGAGCGAGGCACTCTGTGTGACAGCCAGCTGAGCGTCGCAGATAGCATAGTTACTTTTTCTTAATATGGATGGATGCTATGAGCCAAGGCTCTGCTATGAGCTAGGCTTGGGCTAAAGCAGCCACATCGCGGTGTGTTAAGGCATCGACAAAATACACTTCTTTCGGAAACGCGCCGAATGGAACGGCCGTATCCACGCTGCGACGGCGCGTTGTCGGAACTAATCGCGGAGGCCACGGAATACTTCACTCTAACGCTCCCAGACGGCGACAACACCCCACGAACCAAGAGCACTGTGAGAGGAATGTGTGAAAAATAAAAGGCGCGTTCGTGAGGCCTCCTGCATCTGTAACCGGGGCGTATTGGGCAGAACGCCTGTCAGCTATCGTCGCGGACCGACAGGGCGTGGGTTCGACTCCCGTTTGCGGACCTTTCTCTTCTCGATTTTCTTTGACATCTGATTGTGTACATTTTGCTGACGTATATCTGTGACGGAAATACGTCATGAAAGTTTGGTGGACCGAGGCATAAAACACTTTCATGTTAATAAAAAAAATTTAAGAACTCCTTTGTTTGCATGGAATCTAAAAATCCTAGAATTTTTCGAGTTCTATACTCACCAATAGCATGTGCAACCAATTCACTGAACGTCTGAGCCACCAATGAGAGTTCCATTGGGTAGTTCTGGTTTTTCACAAGATTTGCACCTGTCTAAGTGTATTTGCCATGTATAGGCCTTCTGTGTAGTGGATTTCAAGGATGTCATCAACGTGTTTCTGCGATATGAACTGTTCACATCGACAATTACCTTTTTATCAAACAGGGTGCTCCGCAGCAGCTCCAGCTTGTTACGGGGATTAAAGAGGTCAAATACAGGCTTCTTTCTTAGTGGATGCAAGAAAAAAAGCATCTGACTCAGTCAGAACTTACTTGCACCTGGGGCTACGCAGCGTTGACAAATTTGGTGCAGCACGATCGCAGGTCAAACTTACAATGTGCACACCCTTTTCTTGGGCGAAGCTAGCGTCTCATAGCCCCAAATTGCACCTCTGCTCTCGGCCAAGGCCCTCGAATAAAAATGAGTCAACCGGCAACTTCCATCTGCATGTCATTGATTGTAATAATCTCTAACACCAATACATCTTTGGCAAATGAAAGCTGTCATCACTGACATCAATGCCCATGTGCACAAGTTCATGGAACCGTTTTCCGCGCCACTCCACACGTCTCCGAATGGCCATCTATTCCACAACGAAATCACATATTGTGGAGCCGTGGGCTTGTGAATTATAATTTACCTTCATTGCCCGTGCAATCAAGTCCTCTTCTGAAAAGCCGGCAGCCCACTTTTCAGATTCGCCGTGTTAGATATGTCAATAAAATTTCTGCGAACGGTAATTGTGCTCGCTGCTGTTGTCTAGTGAGGGTACCGTTTGTCTGGGCCCTATGTGAACAATTCAAGAGTTTTATCTATTTATTTATTTATTTATTTATTTATTTATTTATTTATTTACTTTACTTTACCCTACAGATCCATCAAAGGACATTGTGTAAGGAAGGAGGTGGTACAACGGCAAATACAATTAAGGGGAAAACAGGAAAGGCAACTGACACAAGTACATAAAATAGTATACAAGAAGGTACAGTAAAAACATAAACAATACAGTTAACAAAATATATTACAAAAAGTTATGAAAAAGCACTTAAAATGATACCGCAATGGGAAAACGTGAATGCATTTGAAAGGCTGGGATTTGTAAGTGACACATCCTTATATGAGATTAATGATACAGTAACTGAAGTTTTTCATGAAAAGCTTCTTGGTTCGTTCATGTACTGTTACCATCGGGAAGTCCGTATTATCCACGATCACAACAGTCTGCCAACATTTAAAAACTTGTAGATTTAGCGTAAGATAAACGACACTTCATTGTTTTGTCGCAGTTTACTTTGCTCTCAATCAATATTAATATAGTGATGACGCAAGACCAACTAGCCCCGCAGCCAGTCCTACCGAAAGAATAAATTTATCCGGGAGCCTCCGCTGAAGCGTCCACGAACCGCTGCTAATTTTTCATGAATTAAAGGTGTCCTCAAACCTTCCCTCGCGTTTGGCGGAAAATGTGCGAAGCTTGCACTTGTGGAGCAAGGCTGGAACCAACGGCGGAGCAAGTGTTCCAGCTAGCTTCTAAGTTTTTGCTAGCAATGCCAAGCTTTTGCTAGTGATGCTAAGTTTTTGCTAGTAGTACTAAGCATGGCTAGGCTTGTCTATTCTTCTCCGGTTTCGGTTGGTTTCCCACGCTACGCACGTGTTACGTGGTTTTGGCGGGAACATGTCATGTGACTAGCTGTTACGTGGTTTTGGCGGGAACATTTCACGTAACTAGCTGTTAGGTGATGTTGCGTGATTTTCAGTCACGTGACTAGTTGTTACATTGTGTTATGTGATTTTAGTCACGTGCCTAGTTATTACGGAATGTTACGTGATTTTCAGTCTCGTGACTAGTTGTTACATGATGTAACGTGATTTTAGTACCGTGACCACTCGTTATGTAGTTACGTGATTTTAAGTGACGTGGCTAGCTGCTGCGTGTGTTACGTGATTTTATTCACGTGACTAGATGTTACCGGATTTCAAGCCGCGTGACTATACGTTAGGTGATTTCAGTGACTTGACTACTTGTTACGTGATTTTCGGCGGGAATATGTCACGTGACTAGCTCTTACTAGATGTTACGTGATTTTAGTCACGTGACTGGTTACATTATGCTACGTGATTTTAGTCACGTGACTAGTTGTTACGTGATGTTACATTGATTTTAGTCACGTGACTAGTTTTACGTGATGTTACATTATATTTAGTCACTTGAAAGACTCGCCCATCATAGTTATTGCATTCCACACCAGAGAAATCGACGGACGTCTTGTGCGAGCGAAGCAGAAGATGAAGCGAGGCGAGCGCTTGCCGGTTCATGATGATGATAATTTCTGTTCGCACTATCCGGCGCAACGAAAAGCTGAAACGGCTCCGCTGTTAATGGCACATACAGCAGAAAGCAGACGCTGCTGCGAGCAGCTGAGCCAAGTCTCGAAGTTGCGCGCAGCAAGGAGAGTTCATAAGCGGAGCGCGAAGTTTTCCCTTTCTGAAGCGCTCTCTGTTTATACAGAGGCACGTGATAAAGCAGATCTTTCGTCATACAGCAGGTTCGCGCTATTGGCCGATAGCTGACATAAACCAAAAGCGGCGTTTGGATCAGTTGCGCTTTTAGCCAAGGGTTGCCGCCACGTGCTGGGCGCCACGCTCTAGTGTGTGCTAAGGTTACAAAGTAGCAACACTAGCGGACACCGGAATCAAACCGGGAGAAAGCCCCGCGTTTCATGACGCGCGCCTGACGCAGCTTCGTTCCCTGTTGTCATGCCTCCCTGTGTAACTTCCAGCTTGCTCGTCAGTACAAAAGAAGAGAGAAAGCGCTTAAAACGTGCGACGAATTCCTGTAACTCCGCTCGTTCTGGACGTATTCGAAAAAATTTGACGGCGATCGATTCATGAGGCAATGAAGTCCACCTTGAGGTTAACCTTATAAAAGTGGTTCAGGACTCCAATTTAAGCACTACATTGCTTTTTACTGCTTGATCAACTTCCGTCGATTATGGTGTGACCAATTAACCTGAGATGACATCAGAAAACTTCAAGAAATTGACCTTAATGGCAGCCTAAAATACGCGAAAGAAATAAAATACGTATGTCTTTCGTAAGCCTGTGTGACTGTGACGATTGTTCAGCGTGATACAGCGCCAGAAGGATCGTCACATGTGACAATTTCTCATACTCCCTAAAGTGCTTCCACTACAGCTCCATTATGCAGCAAAATGTATTTTCGCAATTGTCTACTGATCCACCAAACAGTCCGTAAATTGTGAATTTTTTCAAATGATAAATTACAATTCGCGCTTTAACACTGAAGAGTATATAGCATATTTAGCACGCGGATGTTGCATTTTTTTTCATGCACGCTCGTTACTTTAAGGCAATAGGCGTAGTAGTAAAGCAATCTGTAAAATGAAAACGTCGGTGCACCAGACTTTTATGCCGAAGTACCGTCATTTGCCAATGACGAATATCACTCTCAGGTCACAGAGCACCGCGCGTCGTCACCTAGCCTTGTGTTTCTGAATGTCTCAAAATTGATCTTCCACAAAGCAATGGGCCCCTCAGTCCGATCACACCTGACGCGGAATCATCCGCACGGCTGTTTTCCGAGTGGTCTTTTCTCTGCCGTCACCGACGTCCATTGTGTCTTCACTATCGTAGTACGACGAAATCCGCTTAATGGCGTCTCCGGCTCTTCGTGCGTCATCAGCGTCCGCAAGCACTTCTCCAGCATAGGTGCCGCCTGCACCTTTCACCTTGTTCGCAGAAGGTGCCACGCGCGTGGAATACAGGGCCGACTCGGGTACGCGGTACTCGCCGACCGCTTGAAACATCCACACGCACAGCATGACGACCACGAAAACGAACGTGGCTAGGCAGGCTCTGGACGCCTTCCCACCGTTTTCCGCTGGTGACGGTGTGACGCGCGAAGTGCGGCCATACAGGTACACGCAACTACCATCGGCCACCATCGATGCCTGAGGTGGAAGGGAGACCCGTTCCCGGCCCCACCAAGATGGCTCGCTAGCGGGACAGTTGCTTCGTGGAAGGAAAACGCTCACTTGAGGATACCTCCCTGGCCAGTAGGAGCGACCGCGTTTGTCAAGGCCAAGTTGCCGTGGCCACGGAGCTGTACAGCTGGAAGACAGCATGCCTCCTTCTTCCAAGCAGTGAAGGTCTTCAAGCGACGGTTCTTCGTCGTCCAGCCTGTCTTTCGTCTCATCTTCCATCGAAGCAATCGTCCCTTTATCGACGTCGTGGTGTGACGCTAAGATGGCGTCGCCACCTTCTGGAAGACTGATGAGCAGCGACGCTACAGGCAAAGCAGCGGTCTTCAGTAACTGAGAGCCGCTAGGGTACTCAGTCGACTCTGGCTCGCTTTCCGCAGTTTCTGTGGTGACTACGATCTCGTCCGTCGGTTCCTGTTGAATTTCAATAAAAGTTCCATCGTTTTCTGCAGAACTGGCGAGGTTTGGCAGCGTCGGCACATTGGAAGGGCAAACCCGAGGCAGCTCAGACATCTTCGAAAAATTGCTCGGCAGGACAGCGTTCGGATCTCTGCAATGACGATTGGTCGCTTACAGAGTCATCGCCGACTGGCGCTCTCTGCTAAGATCGCTTGTCAGTCACCGATGGTATGTATCGTCAGTGTTCCGTCTGGGGTTTGTAGGCCTAGCTTCAGCGCATGCCTTAATGACCAATGATGATAGCGATGGCGGTGACTGACTACATTCGATGGCACGTACCCACTTTGGGAAGTAGGACAGAAATCGGGTAGCTCAGAAAAAGAGAACAGGTGTCTTTGACACACTTGCCTAAGACGCCTTGATGGCTAAAGCTTGCTATGCACTACAGACTTGCTTGCTTGCTTGCTTGCTTGCTTGCTTGCTTGCTTGCTTGCTTGCTTGACCCTTCATTCTTGGTTCTTACCCACTACGAGGGATTGGCCATGGATGGATGGATGGTGGAACTTTATTAAATATAGTCCTGAGAGACGCGACTAGCGCGCAGTGGGCTTCTCCCACGTTGGGACGGGCAGGCTTAGCCTGACCGCCGCATCGTGGGCTCTCTGGACGGCCCAAAGCTGATCCCCCTTGTTGGGGCTTCTGATGGCGGAGCTCCACTTGGCTGGATCGGCTTGTTCACTGCCCAGTAACGAGGGGCATCGCCAGAGCATATGCTCTAAGTTAGCTATTTCCCCACAAAGGGGACACGAGCTGCTAGTGTAAGAATCCGGGTAAATTTTGTGAAATAAGGCCAGATTTGGATATGAATCAGTCTGCAGGAGTCTAAGCGTCATGGCCTGGGCTCTGTGTAGTTTTCTGTGAGGAGGGGGGTAGACCCTCCTGCCTAGGTAGAAGTGCTGCGTAATTTCATTGTATGTGGTGGGTTGATCTCTTTTGTCCAACGTCGTGGGCTGGGGAGAACCTCCGTGGGCGCGGAACGTCATACCTCGCGCCTTGGAGTGGGCCAGCTCGTTGAGGTTGGTGGGGCCTCCTTCAAAATGACCCATGTGAGCAGGGAACCATGTTAAGATGTGGTTAGAGATGTTTTTTTTCACCGAGAATACGGCGTGATTCCTTGGCGATTGCGCCGACGGCGAAGGCACGGACGGCTGCCCGTGAGTCGCTGTATACGTTCGCGCGCTTCTCGTCGAGGAGAGCGACGGCGATGGCCACCTGCTCGGCAGCGCTCGAGGAGGAACATTCAATCGATGCGGCGTTGATGACCGAACCAGCTTGGTCGACCGAGATCACTGCGTATTTGTTGCTGTTCCCGTACCTGAAACCGGCGGTTAATATAAGTGGGGAAACTTAGAATTTATACGAAGGAAAAGGAACTAATCGGCCGTGCCGGGTATATTGAAAAATTGAAGAATTATTAGTTTATGTACTAATAAAAATAGGAATGTGCCAATCATATGGAATACACTGAATTAGCGCGAGGAAGTCGGATGTACCAAATTTTGATTGAGAATAATTAACAAGGAATTCTTCTTGTGTCCCTAAGAAATTCGCATACGGCAAAGCAAACGTTCCTGTTGCTGTGGCCCAGAGAAGATGCCCCAAGGGAAAGAATGTTTTCGGAGTTAGGAGTAATTCTTGATTTTCTGAATAACATTTCGAAATGTTTTTTCTTCAGGCTAGTGAAACGACGGCAAGTAAGTAAGAAGTGATCGATGTTTTCAGGTTCTTGACAGTAAAAGCATAGAGCTGGCACCAGACCAGACATGTATAAATAAAAATTAAGAGGAGGTATACGGCATCGAAATTTTGTAAAAGATACTTCCAAATTGCCGCGTGTGACACCATTTATTATCCCAAGCAGAAGAAAGATGACCATATTCTTGAACTGGTAATTTAGTTTTCATGGAATCTTGAAGTAAGGAATATTTGCGGAATCTGCATTCAGTAATAAAAGCTGTATCAGGCACAATGGTCATTACAGGACCATCTAGAGACCACCGTGCGAGAGCATCAGCCATCTCGTTTAGAAATATGCTACGATGGCCTGGTACCCATACCAACCGCACTGTACACAAGTTTTTTAGGGATTAATGAAGTGTAAGCATTCAGAACAGATGACTCAGAAGGAGAAGCTAAAGTGAGAGATCTGCACACGGACAGCGAATCAGTAATTACTACAGTTTGGGTTGGGAACAACTTTATTGATGGTCCGGCAGAGCTTTCGTCGACTGGACTTTAGGTCTCCCACGTGGGGACGTCGAGGCCTTGCCTCACCGCCGCCTCGCGGGCCTGCTGGACAGCCCAAAGTTGGTCGCCAAGGCTGGGGCTGCGCAAGGCAGCGGCTCACCGCGGTGGAAGGGTTCCGGAGTTAGCACCTAGAGGGTTTTTGTAACAGTCCCAGAGCATGTGATTTAATGTGGCGACCTCAGTGTGGCAGACCTTGCATATATTTGTCGGGTATGTATACGGGTAGAGTCTGTTACACTTTGCAGGGTTGGGGTACGTGTGCGTCTGCAGTTGTCTGAGGGCCGCCGCCTGCGTCCTGTTTAGCTTGTCGCTGGGCGGAGGAAAGGTTCGGCGGGCCAGGCAGAAGGCCTTAGTAATTTCATTATAGCTGGTCAAGCGGTCTTTGGTGTTGCCCCATAGACGACGGTCGCCGGTGCGGTTTGTGAGCTCGCGCGCCTTGGCGTGTGCCGTCTCGTTTAGGTTGCGTTGAGTCTCTGATACCGCTCCCATGTGAGCCGGAAACCAGATGAGCCTGGTTTGACATTCTACCGCCCGATGAACTTGGCTATTGCGCAGGATTCTGGCCGCTCGTCGCGAGATCCATCCTTTGGCGAAGTTTCTGATCACTTGTCTCGAGTCGCAGATGATCGTTGTGCACGTGGGATCCGTGAGTGCGAGCGCCACCGCCACTTCCTCCGCTTCTTTTGCGTGCTCGCATGGTATACTTGCCGATATTCTCGTTTGGCCTTTCCAATCGACGACCGCGACCGCGAATCGTGAGCGTTCTGCGTATTCAGCGGCGTCAACGAACCGCGCCCCCATTTCGTCTCCGTAAGTGTGGAGGAGAACTCTGGCCCTGGCCACTCTTCTGCCTCGGTTGTGCTCCGGGTGAACGTTCCGTGGAATTGGGTCAACCCTTAGCGTTTGCCTGATCGTGTCTGGAACGGCGGCTTTCTGGCCTTGCTGTGTGTGGTAACGAATGCCGAGACTTTCCATGATCTGGCGTCGCGTTCTCGTGCTCGATAGTCTTTCTAGTTGTGAAGTGCGCTGCGCCTCGGCGATTTCGCTGAGCGTGTTGTGAAGCAAGCCCAAGTTGAAGCAACAGGTGCGTGCTGGTAGACTCGGGTAGCCCCAGAGCTATCTTGTACACCCTGCGGATGAGGACGTCGATCTTGGCTTCTTCTGCCTTGTACCAGTTGTGGAATGCCACGACGTAGGCAATGTGGCACATGACGAAAGAGTGTATAAGTCGTATGAGACCTTCTTCTCTCATTCCGCTTCTTCTGCTAGTAACCCTCTTGAGGAGTCTCATGGCGTTAGTCGTCTTGTGCTTTAGCTTCGCAATCGTTTCGCCGTTGACGCCGTTGGCCTCAATGATCATGCCAAGTACCCTTATGCTCTTTATTATCGGAATGGTTGCTCCGGTGCTCGTGTGCAGCCTGATCTCGTCGTATTCTCGCCTAATTGTCGCCGCCCTCCCACCGCCTCCGAGTGGTCTACCCCTTTGCGTGGGGCGGTAGAGTAGGAGTTCAGACTTTTTCGGTGAGCATCGTAGCCCTGTTCCCACGAGATGGTCCTCTATAGTGTCGATTGCTAGTTGTAGCGCCGTTTCGATGTGGCCGTCGCTGCCTTGGTGCACCCAGATGGTAATATCGTCAGCGTATATTGTGTGCCGGACGTCTTCCAGTTTTTGCAGTTTTTCCGCGAGCCCGATCATGACCAGGTTAAAGAGCGTGGGCGAGATGACCGATCCTTGCGGGGTGCCGGTGCTTCCCAACGTCTGCTCTGCTAGCTCGAGGTCTCCTGCCACTACTAGAACGGCTCGTCTGTCCGTCAAGAAATCTCTCACGTAGTTGTACGCGCGTAAACCGAGGTTTAGCCGTGATACCTGGTGTAATATCGCCGAGTGCGCGATCTTATCGAACGCGCTCTCGAGGTCGAGGCCAAGAATTGCTCTGGTCCCCCTCGTCTTGCCATCGAGCACGTGGTGTTTCAGCTGTATCATTGCGTCTTGTGTGGATAGCTGTGGGCGGAATCCTATGATCGACGGTGGATATGCCTCTTTCTGCTCTAGATGGGCTTGCCAGCGGATAAGCATAGCGTGCTCCATGGTCTTGCCGCCACACGACGTTAGTGATATGGGGCAAAGGTTGTCGGGGCTTGGCGCTTTACCCGGTTTTGGGATAAGGATCATTCTCGCAGTTTTCCACTGTTGCGGGAGGCTACCGCGCTGCCAGCAGTCGTTGATGTATTCCGTCAACTGTTCCACGGATCGGTCGTCGAGATTCTTCAGGGCGCGATTTGACACCCGGTCGGGGCCCGGCGCCGATCTGCTGTTGAGATTATGCAGTGCCGTCCTGATCTCTTCTACGCTAAAGTCCTTATCCAATTCCTCGTTCGCGTCACCTTCATACGGGCGGTGTTGCACGGTCGAAGTGTGTGGCACGTACTTCGCCCGTAAACGGGCTGCCACCGCATTTTTACCATGCTTGTCGAGCTCCTTATGTAAGAGACGTGCAAGACAGTCCCTCTAATGGGACTTAGTCTTCGTTTCGTCCAGCAGGTACTTGAGCAGGTTCCACGCTTTCCCGTTGTGTAGCTGCCCGTCCACTGCATTACATAACTCGTCCCATTGCTGGCGGGTGAGCGTGCGGCAGTGTTCCTCGATGTTGCGGTTGATCTCCGCTATTTTCTTTCTGAGTCTCCGATTGAATCTCTGTCCCTTCCATCTGGCCAGGATTGAGTTCTTCGCCTCGATGAGATGCGCCAGGCGGCTGTCCATCCTGTCCATGTCGACCTCAGTTTCGATTGTCTTGGTTGACGCTTTTGTGTCCACGATCAGCGAGCGGATCCATGCTTCGATGTCCATGATCTTATCTTCTGTAGGCACTTGTTGCCCTCGTTTCTTTCTAAAATCTTCCCAGCCGGTCCAATCAAATTTGCGTTTACTGCCCTGCGCTTTTTCCGGCGTCGGGACGTGGATTTCTATTATCATGTGGTCACTCCCCAGGTCGGCGGACGTGTTTTTCCACGTGATGGCTGCCACCCCGGCATTTCTGACGAACGTCAGGTCCGGAGTCGTGTTCCTGGTGGTGGAGTTGCCTATTCTCGTCGGGTGCGCTGGATCCGTAATTAACGTGAAGTCTAGTTCCTGCGCTTCTTGTCCGAGTTGTCTTCCCTTGGCCTTGCTGTATCCGTAACCCCACGCCCAGGGGCGTAGCCAAGGGGGGGGTTGGGGGGGTTCAAACCCCCCCCCCGAAATTTTTCAGTTTTGCTTGCGTATATAGGCATGCACACATACAAACGCACGCACGAACATACATAATGTATGGTTGAACCCCCCCCCCGAAAAAAATTTCTGGCTACGCCCCTGCCCACGCCGTGTCTGCAGCATTGAAATCACCTCCTTCAATAAGCGTCCGGGACCCGGCAATCTTGAGCTTCTTCTGAAGCAACGCCCGAAATCGTTGGCGCTGTTTCGACGGGCTGCTATAGACGTTCAGTAGGAATATGCTTTCTTTCCTCCGCTTAGTCGGCACTAATTCGATGAGAGCGTGTTCCATCTGGACGCCGCTTAGTTCGTGGTCAACGAATGTGAGACGCTTCCTTACGAGCGTGCATAGACCCCTTCCCTCGATTTTGCTGCTGTGCGCTTTGTAGCCTGTTAAAGTAACCGCGTTTGTAAGCGTTTCTTGGAGTAATATTACGTCTGGTTTTCGTGTTGAATGCCTGATGTGTTGCTGTAGAACTGCCTTTCTGCCGGAGAAGCCGCGGCAATTCCACTGCCATATTACTATCCCTTGATTAGCGTTGGCCATGATGCGGGTTTAAGTTACCCGGCTGCCCTTGATGGGTGCTCGGTCCCGCATCGCTGCTCGCCGTTACGTGTCCGTGTTGCGTAAATACGGGGTGATTCATTGTCATCTGCATGTTTCCCTCGAGGTTAGTGGTCCTGTTTGCAAGCCCGAGGGCTATTGCGTGTAGTGTCTCAATGGTGCTTTGCATGGTGCGTAGCATTTTCTTGATGTCTACACTCTAAGAAAAGATCGAGTAAAAAGGGCGTCTTTTTGTCTTACAACAATAATCGTCATCTGGCTTGCTTGCGTTTCCTTTCTTGAAAACTCGGCACTGGCCACTTTCCTGCCGAGAATGCTATGTCACGCTGATAGCGCGCATGTCGTTCGTGACCAGAAAGTGCCGGGCGCGCGGCGATAGTGCAAGGAAAGGAAGGCAAAATAAATGACGATTATTGTTGTGGGACAAAAAGACGCCCTTTTTACTCGATCTTTTCTTAGAGTGTATAATTTCCGCTTGTACCTGGCTCTCGGAGCCTCCCGCGTAGGCTTCTGGTTGCATCGCCCGTTTTTTCGGAGCCGGTGCGCCCGCGTCTGGAATGCTCGCCGGCACCGGGTGTTTTTCGTTAGATTTGCTCTGTTCCGGCGCGGCGCGCTCAACTTCGAATATTGGGGTATAATCCGGGAGACGTAATAAGAATGACCAAGATAAGGCCTCTGAGAAAATGCCTACTCCCGCTTCCTCTTCACACATAGATGCATCAGCAGCATTAACACTATCAATTCCCAACTGAAATAAATGGTCTCCTAGTAAGCCTATTAATTATTTAGAAGGTAGAAATTTGGAATTAAACGGAAATATATAATCAAATTCAACTTTTGTTGTGGCTAATGAGTTATTTGAAATGATGTAGCGTATGTCAACATTTAAAGCTCTGCATGAC
Organism: Rhipicephalus sanguineus; assembly: GCF_013339695.2. NCBI lineage: Eukaryota > Metazoa > Arthropoda > Arachnida > Ixodida > Ixodidae > Rhipicephalus > Rhipicephalus sanguineus. The sequence goes on along the minus strand of NC_051178.1, from coordinate 106,807,861 downwards.
GTCTTCTGCTCCAGGGGATCGTCTTCTATATCTTCTCTATGGTTTCGGTTTTACGAGTTCGCAAAAAACGAAGCGAGCACCCAGGTCGCGCTCTCACTTCGTCTTTTTTTCTTCAATTTGGAGCCCAAGCCGGCTTTCGCTCAAGGCCACGTTCACAGGAGGATAATGAGGTATTTAATAATTAAAGTAGGAACGAGGGGAATCCTTCGGTGTTGTTTAGAAAAAATATTTTTTATTAAAATCACGACGTTTAAGCTGAAGTAAAAAAAAAGGGAGGGGTTGAGGCGTAGTGGTTCTTTGAGAATAATAAGTAACTTGAGAAAATAACAAGAATAAGGTATGTAGAAAATAATTTCTTAAAGTGAAAAATTGAAGCTGATTTACAGTTTAAATCATTAACTCCAATGCAAAATCTTGAATGGCATCACAAACCTTCCCGTCGCTCTGCCCAAGAGTCAATGCACCAAAGTAATTATAGACAGACAGACAGACGTAGAACTTTATTTGGATCCTGAGAAAACTTAATCCAATTACGCGGAACGGTGTTTGAGGACATCGTTTTCTGAACACGGTAAATCTTCGACAATAGGTTGGAAGTTTTCCTATCGCGTCAGCTTCCCTAGAATACGTATAAAGTGAGGAGGGTGCCAGGCCATCTCTGCACAAATCAAAATTCAAAAAATTGTATACGAGAGCGTAGCCTAGTTACTTGCCTGTTTACGACTTTTTGTGCAACGCAAAGTATTTCTCCACGTTGCCACTATCTGACTTGAATTATGTAAAATTCTCATAGATGTTAGAGGTTTCATCAAATATTATTTTGTCTTTAAAATCGAGGAGTTATGTTAAGAGTAGGGAGATTATGTATGACCGGGCGGTCTGTCGCCGCCTTCGTCAATGCGACTGCTGTTTCATTTATAAAGAGACCCCTATGCCGAGATACCCAAACTGGTCGAATGTACGTTAATTGTTCAGGTCTCTGTGTGTGTGTGGGGGGGGGGGGGGGGAGTAGACTGAGTTGCTTCGGCAGGACCTACGTACTTTGAGCAACCGGGCGCGGTTGCGCGAGCTCCGTCTTGAAAGGAATCAGCAGAGGGCTCTCATAGTTTTTACGTGCTGTGTTCGCACAGCTCAGTTTGCGTTGAAGCGATTGACAGCACGACGAAGGTCGCTTCGCTCACCGCAGTGGCCACGTTTCCTTACGCCAGCGTTTTATTGGCTCATGCTATGTTTTGTTAGCTTATGTAGCTTGTAGAAAACGTATATAAATTGCTTAATGCAGAACGAACCACTTCTTCAAAAAAGGGCAGCAAGCTTTTGCAGTAAAATAATTTCTGGGTCCTTGATAAAATCTACTGTGTTATTACATCTTCTGCATTGGTTTTTCCTTGGTCTTACCAAGTCCTTATCATATCGCTAATTACACTAGGAGCTTGTGTTTTTTTTCCATCACTCTGTACCCGCTCTCAACAGTTGATCACATTTTGTGTCAATCTTTAAAAAGTTTGCAGTGGCTTTGAGCTGGTCAGAGCCGCAGGAGCAGCGTCGGCTGATCCAGCGGGCACGTGGTGTGGCGCGAGCCAATGGGGCCCAGAACTAAGGGCTCCACCCAACGAGGATGATCCTTGAGGCCTGCACAAATAAAAGTTTTCTCTCTCTCTCTTTCTTGCAGTGGCTTAGCTCGGCTATGCCATGGTAAAAGTAGCGTTAGCTACGCTTCAGCTGATTATTCTTAGCTTTCCTGGTTGTCAAGCTTCTCCGCTTTTCTGCGCCGCTTAGCAGCATTTGCGCTCTCCTTCTCCATGGCTATACCACACTGGCAAACGCCAGCCATCCGATCTCACAACTGGCTAACCCCCCTGTCCTTCCGTTTTTCTTTTCCTCCTCCTCTTCCTCGCTATATGTATACCCGCACTGATACGTTCGCGCATGCGCGCATAATGAGAGGCGCTGTCAAGAGACTCTGGCGCAGCGTCAGACGGCCACTGCGCAACGGAGGCGCACAGCTTGGCGCGCGCCAGCACCTGTGCGTCTGCCGTGGCCATGATGCCACCCTTCTGGAATTCGCAGACCGGCGAGACGCGCGCGGCGGCGGAGCGGCGGCGGCTCCGGTCACGGCTGGTCTAGAGGCGCGACCGGCCGTGCTCCGGTGCGCCAGCTGCGCGCCGTGTGACGTCACTGCTCCTCGCGCATGCGCAGCACGGCTCTCGGACTGCCTCGCGAAACTGCTCCACCTCGGCCAATGCAGCTAACGCTACAAAAATGGAGCTACGATAACATTGCCAGATATGCTGCGTGGCGGCCATAGATGCGCGCTGAGTGACTGTGCGCCTCTAGTTATCGCAGCCGAAAGCGTTGTTGCGACGTGCTGCTTGTTTGCAGAAAAATAAATATAGTTCATGCTCACCAATCATCCTGGCTACATCTACTCCATGTCCATACTTTCTTTTTCTATTTTTTGCCGTGGACGTGTTGTGTAAGAGGGTAAACACGTTTTGCAGTTGCGGTTCTTTCTTCTGCGTCCTGTCTTTCACTATAGTGCCTAAAATATGGCATATTCTACGTGTCACATATTTATACATACAGCTTCATACGCACTGGACTGGAAGGACAAACACCCTCAGGTCTGGTCTTCGCGATCACCTCAGTGAAGCGCAGTGCCAAGCCACGGTTTTTCTTGTCCTCAGCGTTTTCATTTACTTGCTTGCTTTCTTCCAATCCTTCGGGCATCTCATTCTCTCCACCTGACCCACTGTGAGTTACAAAAGTCTTCAGTCACTTTCACTTACACACACCCGATCCCGCCATCTCTTTCTTTCTTTCTTTCTTTCTTTCTTTCTTTCTTTCTTTCTTTCTTTCTTTCTTTCTTTCTTTCTTTCTTTCTTTCTTTCTTTTACGCGAGCCTACGCAGCCTGCAAGGAGTATAGCTGTGTGATGCCGGCCTGCTGCGTGCAGGGTGAATCACAAAGGCGGTAACAAGCAACGGGTAAGAAAAGGTGACTCCCAATAGAAAGCTCCGCTGAGTAGAAAGACACTGCCAGCCATGCCGCACGGTATGTATCAGCGTTTTTTAGAGTTTACTTTAAGGATAGCGCCTTTTATAGCACATCAGTGAAAGAAACGGATTTTATTATGTTTCTTTGACGAGCCGAACCTGACTTTAGCTGTTTACTTTGATGGGGCTTTGACATAAGCTCGAAGCTTCGACAACTTCAGATATAAGTGACAGTTCACGACGTGCCCTTAATGAGAGATTGTAAAATCAGCACCGCAAATTTTTATTTAATATTATTATTCGCGACAGCTGTCAGCGTTTCGTACGCGGTGTTGCATTTTTTTTACAGCATAAGCTGTTGTGAGCTTATCACAACAGCCGATCTCTGTGGTGACGTCGGCCGCATCCTCCTCGGCGTATAGCAGAGACACCGCCTAGCAAAACATACAAAAGGTAGCAGCACAGAGCACTTATCAAGCAGTTTCGAAGAAAAGGCGTTTTGATGCAGCGCATTATTTCATGTGATACATTGCTCAATTGTTCAAGGCTACGTCACATTTGTCTATCGGATTACTTGACACCACAGCGTCACTGGCCAACCGCCTGCACAGCTTGAATTGCAGCTCTTTTTTTTTTCTGCCTCAGCGGCATTCCTAGATATGGAGAAGGCATACGATATCCTTTCGAATTACGCGTAATCTCTCTGATATGGATTTTCGTAGTAATCTTCTCAATGTTATTGAGAGCTATCTCTCAGATAGAACATTTTCGCCTGGGAGTTTGTGGGGCATTATCCCGATCATTCACGCAAGAGACGGGATGGTTTACTCCGCTGTACTTTATTATAAAAGTGAACTCATTGCTTACTGTCGCATAAAAATATTTTATTCGGTTTATGTAGCTGATATGCAAATCAAATTTTAATTATGTAATCTTTCTATCCGGAAGAGGCAAGTACAGCTTTGTCTTAACAAGCTCTCTGGGCGGGCAAATGTGAATGGGTCCAGCATAAACCTTCAAAAGGTTCATGCTTCGAACTTCAGTACAATTTCTCCTGCCCAGAGTAGTACGCTGATGCATCACAGTAACAAAGCCGGTGCATCTTGCGCAGCAGTGTGTCCGTCCCTCTTTGAATTCAAAGCACTGTATCCGCAAGCTGCAACTTTCATGGCTATAATCTTCATTATCGACTGTAAAACATATCAGGAAAAGAAACATACAAAAACGTTATATTTAGCAATTCCTTAAGTGTCGTAGAAGCTTAGAAATGGTTACGTAAATGTAGAGATATTCAGTCCAGCGTACAGCGCACCTGAAAAACCACTATGTCACAATATGCTGGGCCCCTGGGCAAAGAAGAGGCCCCTGTGGCAACATGCTTGCAGACGAAACTGCTGCATCGACATGTTTGCACACGTTGTGACATGTATGGCATGTCATATCATACATGTGACATGCCATACATGTGTCATGCATATTGAGGTATTCCAGCTAAAATGACTAAAATGAGAACTTGTAATTTGGTGATGAAAACTTCGTTGAATAAAGAATGTCGCTTGGAGCCAATGTTCTGACAAGACGGCTTGTCTTCGTCAGGTCAGCAACAAGTCCACTTGTCGAAACGTTGACTCCAGCGACATCACTTCAAGCCTCCTTCTTCCCCTGAACTTGTCTTGTTTAGATATTGTCGTTTCGGCCATTCATGTCGTGCCATACACTACATGAGAAGTAACAGACAATAACGCCAAGGAAAGCTTCCTTGGCGTTATTGTCTGTTACTTCTCATTAATATTGTTTCTAACAAAGAAAACGAGCCCTTAAGAGTCATCTTCTTTCCTTCATACATAACATGTATACCATGTCACCCGCGCCATGTCATGTGACTCGTGTCGTGGCATGACACTTATAACCATGTGTTTGTCTGCATACACGCACATCGTGGCATACGTGTTGTTACAAACGACCCCGGTGGCTTCACGACGTCCACTTTATGGGTTTTATATATGCATTTAAACCTAGGTGTGTTAGTCAGCGCCAGTCGCAGAGATGGCGGCGAGTGTGGAACACTTTTTTCTGCCTATTTTGGCGTCACGTAGCACGTGATCTGTTTACGAGCAGGCAGCTGACCAATAATCCCTCGCGTACTACCTGAAAGCATCATGTCTACCAGAACGAGACCCTCGCTATGAATGAAGGAAAGATTACTTTTAAGGGCTCGTTTTTCTTTGTTATAAACAATATTAATGAGAACTAACAGACAGCAATGCCAAGGAAAGTATAGGGGGTGTTATTTGTAGTAATTAGAATATAAATGTGCAGAAAGCTTCAGGTAGTATGCGAGGGATTATTGGTCAGCTGCCTGCTCGTAAATAGATCACGTGCTACGTGACGCCAAAATAGGCAAGAAAAAGAGTGTTCCACACTCGCCGCCATGGCTGCGACTGGCGCTGACTAACACTCCTAAGTTTAAATCCACATATATACCCTATAAAGTGGACGGGGAGATGACCGCCGCCGTAGCTCAGTGGTAGAGCATCGGACGCGTTATTCGAAGATCGCAGGTTCGGTCCCTGCCGGCGGAAAGTTATCTTTTCGTCCACTTTACTTTCTCCACATTTATATTCTAATTACTACAAATAACACCCCCTATACTTTCCTTGGCATTGTTGTCTGTTAGTTCTGATTAATGTTACGCTGTTATGTTACTTATGTCACCATTGATTCAAGAATTATAGCCATGGTGCTCTTTGGCTACATTTGGTCCCTGCGCCAATAAATACTATCAGGCTATCATTATGCAGCTCGTTTTAATACCGAGAACCTTACCTGACGTCGTTATATTTGGAGCTTAGGCTTCGCAATGATATGGGACAAGGAGCCGGAGCAAGGTATCCCTCTCAGGCTCACGAAAGCTGCACAATCGCTAGTATTGAGAAGGCGCCGTACACAGGAAGAGGGCTGAACAAGCGAACCCAAATTGACGGTAGCTTTGAACAATTGCCTGGCGTCATGCAGCATACCCAAAAGAGAACGCGTGCACACTATCCGCTGGGCGACAACCAACGAAGCCTTGTCTTTCATAGCAGACAGTAAAGCCTTGCTGCTTTCGACGAGAAAAAGAAAGAAGCACAGATGCCAACGCCAGCTACGAGCACGCCCTACCTATAGGCAGCTGAGCGCAGAATAGCGCGTGCTAACAAATGCATTAGTACGCATACAGAGAGCTTTGTTTATTTTGTTGACTTGTCTTTTTTTCTTTGAGTTGAAAGAAGGAAATCCGAATGAATAGGAGAAAGAAACTGGAACAATGTGTTAAGAATGAGCAAGTTCACTCCCGTGTTGCTCTTGCAGTATAGTTCAGTTGACGCGCGAGGCTGGCAAGGTTCTTTCACATGCACTGCAGTCCCGGTTGATTGAGGATACAAATATGCGCCAGTGTCTTCGTTGATGAAAAAAAAAGTAAGTGTCCTACTTAAGTCAAGGGAGTGATGTTTTTGTGCTTTTCCTGCTGCACCAGTGTACAACGCGAGAAAAACATGCCTGGCGGGCGTTTGCTAATGAATCGCGACGCCATGGAACTGTGTAGTTTGTTACTTCTGTTGCTCTCCTCCATAGTCGAAGATGGAATAACGTGAGTCATATAAGAACCTGGGTAAACCCTTCATTCCTCCCACACGGCTCGACGAGAAAGCGACGGAGAGTTTCTGTCAGCAGGAGCAGCAGCAGTAGCAACATGAACGCACAGGTATGTACGACACAACTGAAATCGATCGGTATGATGCACCGTGAAAGGACGGACAGTCAACGTCTGCCACGACTGTATGGGACCATAAGTTTGGTACTATCTGCTACTTGCTGCGCTGTGTAAGCAAAGGCGTTAGAGGTCGCTCAGCAAGTACGTGCAGGCATTGAGGGTCACTTTTACCAAAAAGGGGATGTATATTTCTCGGCTGTGTGAAGGAACTTCGGAGTATGTATAAAGCGTGTCTAATCGATTGGGGTGGGGAGTGCGAAAAATTTTCAGCTGCGATAACATTTAGTCTAAAATATTTGTGCTGGCTGTTCAGTGCATGTGGTATCTTGCTGCTTAGCCTAAAAAGAAGTGTTGCACTGGTACTGCACTTTAAAATATAAGCATTTGTTGGTTAATACACAATGTGACGATCAAAAGCAAAAAGTGCAGTGGATACAACTTGGAAATTTTTCTGCTGTAGAAACTCGCGGGACATGGCCACGACGTGCGTCTTGAGCACAGTAGTGCTGTCCCACCACCGCTTGCCGTGGTATTAGGGCGACTTACAAAGTTACTTAATACAGCCCTTTATTAGACTAAATAGCGTGTAGTCACCTTCGTGTTCGCACGTGTATGTTTATGTGTGTGACACTTTGTTCATCCCACTGCCTCCAATTCCGACCCGTATGTCTCATGAAGTAGCAAACCAGGACTAGACTAAGAAAATATTTTCAGTTATTAAAATTTTATGTCTAACCTTCTCCTTTTTTTTTTGTGGACAACACAAGCAAAACTAGCTACAACATAATAAGTGTAATTTGAACAGAAACGTTTGCTGTATCACAAACAAATAGTTCTAAAGGCCTGGTTCCGAAGACCAGTTCTGAAGACGTGGTGCCCTCAGTCGTTTAGAACATAACAGGTGGACATTCCCGAATAGCTACGAATAGTCTGTGGGGCTTCTTCATAAATTAAGGACAACGCACATCTCAACCAATCTATCGATGATGGTGCTTGTAACTTGAGAACGCCGGTTACTTATCATGAAAGCAGCACAGAGGGTTGAGTACGACTGCTTTTTTGTGGAATTACCATGTCAGCCAAACAAACGTACCTCAGAAAGAATTGTGCTTCGCGTTACTGGATCCTAATCGACTCCATAATATTTTAACCGAAGCTGCGGTGTCGTATCATATCCATGTAGTGAAAGTGAAAGGCTTTTCCAGCTATTACAATGGTACATGACATCCATAAAGCCACTGATTATCTGGTCAGGTGCGCTCTTTTGTCATACAGATGCTTGTTTGTAAAGCAAACCATTTGGCTTCACCTGTTCATCTGTCGGTTTACACATACCGTCTTCTACTACCGTACATTACTAAGTGAATAATGGCGTCTACTAGATAACACAGCGTTTAATCCTTCTGCCTTCCCTACACTTTTGTACTGAACTATAATTTCACGCCGGGCGTTCAAGAAACGAAAAAAAGCTACATGCGTTTTAGGTACGACTACTATCATTTGGGAAAATTTTGGGTTCTCATGATGAAAATATCAAGATACTTCTGCACACACAACATTACAATCCTTGGATAAACTATAGCCTATTCAAGAGCATCTAAATCATATTATGGTTCCTACCATCTTTATCCTTATTCTTGCTCTTCTCCTTCCCGCTTGTAATGTTCTGGTTTTCATTTAATGGAGGATATTTTTGTGTCTTTACGTATTCATGCTTTTGTAACTCTTGAGTTCATTGCACTGAAGCATGGCACCCAATGGAAGCCTCATTTGTAACAGCTCAAGATCATTTATACTGCGGACATTTATATCGCTCGAGTATTTATATAACGAGCACATTTCAATTCGTGTGGCCAACTTTCGAAGTGATGTCCTGCACTCTTTCATTTTTGTTAATTGCTGTTTTTGTTATCATCACTGTGAAAACAGTTGAAAAACAAGGGAACTGAGAAACACTGTCTTAAGGATTTTTTAATGTCTCCTTCGACTTTCAGTCTTTTCAAACTTCATTGACACTTCTTTTTCGTTCGTTTGCCATGAGAAGAGGAGCACCCAGTGCCAGTGTAGGCGCCATCATGCTTGTGAAATATATTATTTAAAAAAAAAGAACCCGTGTTGCCGATGATAGAAATAGGCAACAAAGTCTCCTTCGACGTAAGCAATGCGGTTTGTGACCAGCAACACACGCACCGTCACCTATATGTATAGAGTGGCCAAAACGTCAATATCATGGAAGCACCATATTATGATCCTATTGCCGTATGGAGGTTACATAATCATGGACTTGCGTGCTACGGAGGCAATTTTTTTACGTCACGCCCCCTACGTGTGCCGGATGATGTTAGCAATTGACAACGAATATGCATAATGCAAGCAGTGGAAACAGTAGAGCTCTTTGGAGCAAGAAGCGGGCTCGCCCAGGAAGAGATGAACTTTCATAAACTTGGGAGGAAACTTACTGGAGAGTGTGAAGTAAAACAAAACGGCAGGCAGACCAAGGGAAGCAGAAGAAAAACTCACGGTATGTACTTTTATTGACGTTCGCTAAAGACACACTGTCACAATGACCGAAACAGTGAGACTGAACATGCTGATATTTGGCTGCGAAATTCAACTGAGATACATATCTCACAAGTACGTTGAGCATCACATCAATATGTAGACATAAGCCTGCGCACAGGGGGGTGGGGGGACAGGAGAGCGCCCCCCATCTCCCCTAATCATCTCAGGGGGCGTCAAGTCTGCCACATCCCTCTAGTCAGTCTAACCTGTCCCGTTATTGTTTAATGTTCAGGGTACTGGCAATGCAAGTTTTTGACGATAATGGTGGCTAAGGACACATCATATTGCATTCCAAGCACTGCTTGCTCCCCACCGCGTCCCCCAAAGAGGCGGGGACAAAAGGTATGCCGTTATGGTCAGCATGTCATCGCCTCATTTTTCATCTTTGCATCTGTTTCGGAGCTTCTTTTCTTGTGGACGCGACCATTAAAAAAAAAGGGGGGGGGGAGGCGATGCAATGATACTTGGCTCTGCCAAATGGAGAGCTCTGCGCAAGCCTATGATACGAAGTAAGGCTAGAAGCAAGCTCATTTAGTATCCGACCTGGCATAACTCAACAAAATGCTGACGTAGAAAACGCGGCCGCTGCAGCGAGCGCAGTGATCATTGTGCTGCCCCTCGCTCCAACGTAAACTGTGCGATGAAAACAAAGCACGTAAAAAAGGTATGAGCTGTCTGATAATCCCTGTCAAGATGGGGCTCGCGCGACCGCGTCCGGCTGGTCAAAGTACGCATTTCCTGTCTACGTTGCCCCCCCCCCCCCCCCTCCCCTCTCTGCAGGACCCCAGTAGGCCTTTCGTGCGACTGAAGAGAGCGTTTCCTCTCCGCTTGAACCGACGTAGGCTGCCCTTGGACTTTATACGGCACCTCACGGCGACACAGACGGCGATGGCAACCTCGGTGATGGCACCTCGTTGCGCCTAGATTGTCCATATTATTGTTATCGCAATAAAAGAAATTGGACACAAAGTCAAGTTGCCATAGGCGGGATCCGAACATAAGTATTCCACGTTGACGCTTCCGGCGTTTTACCATTAATTTCCCACGGCGACTATTTTCCTGTCAACTTATTCGAATACTTGTGTATACGTACAAGATTAGCCGAAGTGGCATTATTAAGGAATCATCTATTTATTCTGTGAATAATTAAGAAAACACCACGCAGAATCTCCTTTGGATGTTGCCTAAGTGATGCGCAAGTGCCGAGTTTTTTTGTAAGAAACTCTATGGTTGCGGCCTTTCCTGGAACGTTGTTGTCGGGCGGCACCGGCGCGGCATCTTTCATCTTCTCAATACGCGTGTTTGGCATTCAGTTTTCGCAAGATCGGAATTTGCCATTGGCGCTTATCTGTCTCTTTCTCTGTCCTATATTCATGTTTCAAGCATTGCGCCAGAAAGAACATGTTTAGCAACCTTGGGCACCAACTCGCCCAGGAAGAATTTCTTCTGGAATTTGCCTGATCTGTGTAATAAATGTAAAATGTGTGTGCAACTTTAATCAGGTTGTCGGTTCTAGGCTATAGACCGGATATATTTCCTTCTATGGAAACTGCCTTGGCCGTTGATGAAGAAACAAAAGAATGTTGAGGTGGCGGTTACTGCCTTTCATTAACCTTTCTCTCTTCAATTCGCACGATTAAAACGTAATACTGAGAGCGTAAGGCTGCCGGGGGGTCGGAGATACTGAGTTATTGCACTGTGGCATATGATAGAGACTCCCGATGCTCTCTATTAGTGACTCTTATCCCGCAGCGATAACTCGGCTCTGGTGGTGCGAAATGCACGGGCACCTACGCTATCTGATTTTCTTTCTTCAATCACAAGCACCGTGCCATCTCATCAGTGTCTCAGCGTAACCGTTGGAAGTTTGCCACTGTTTATTACAGCGTCGAATCGCTCTGGGAAGAAAAGCAGGAGAGTACATGCTTTCATTGCACGCGTAGTGTGTAATGAAACAGCGAAACTGGACGATTCTGAACACTAATCTGCTTGCTTCTAGGTTGTTTCTAGGCCTCAGCTAGGTGATGCAGGTCTTTTCTAGGTTGCTTCTAGATCGTAGCTAGGCTTTAGCTAGGTGATGCTAGGTTGTTTCTACGTTGATGCTCAGTGCAGAGAGGTTCGCGTTAAGCCGCAGACAGTCACAGATAGGACGTGGGTGTCCAAACTCCAGAGAAGGAATCTCACGCTGAAACCAAGCGTTCGCAACTCTCATAGATCTACGGGGACGTCGTCGTTGGCGTAGGCCTTCCATCTCTTCGGGGTCTTCTCGCAGCCGCCATTGCCTTTCCCGTTCCCTAGTATCATCTCCTTGTACGTAAGCCATTTGTTGAGCTAACTGTTGCCTTCTTCCTTTTTAGTAGTTGTGTGTAGTGGGAGTTACCTGAAATCTGTGGCACATGCCCGTTTATGATGATGATAGTTTTCTGATAGGCCGCACAGTGGCACATACCCGTTTGATGACGATAGTCTTCTTCTTCATCTTTAGTGGAGCAGTGGTGAGTAGTGGGATTTACCTAATTTATGTGGCACATACCCGTTTATGATGATGATAGTTTTTTGGTACGGGGTGAACGAGGAGCAATTTGCTGAACTGCTTCGCTGTTAAAAAGATAGAAAAGGAGAGAGCAAGCGTAGCCATGTGTAGTACAGTATAGCAAGGCATGGGAAAGAGAGAGGTGAGAGGGTAAAAGCCAAGCCAAGCCAGGACCAGCTGGGTGTCCACCAGCTCTGCTGTAACCCAGCCTTGTTCGACTTAGTGCAAGCTGCGCTATTTTTTTTCTGCCAACTTAATTTAGGGCACTAGACAGCATATTTCCACGCGCGTTTTTTTTTTTTTTTCATTCTTATGGGATCGGTCTTCACCCACAAAAGGCCGCGCGGGAACGTTTAGGAAACTCCGCGATAGTTTCAGCAACGCTTCCTATAATTCAATGCCTGGAACGTGAGCCGCGAACGGACCAAGGGCTGAATTCACAAAACTTCTCTTTCGTCAGCGCGTTTGCCATTGGCCCGCAAGCTTCGCTAATGATATGTCCAGCATCGGTCTAGGCTGAAATATTCTCTAAAACATTACTAGCCTAAAATGTTTTTTTTAATATGGGGCCCAATTTCGTAGTCAACCGACAGACCAACCTAGGTTACCAGATACGTGACACTGGATATGTGTTACCTTTAAATTAACTACCCTTGACGCCAATTTGGTTCATTGGTCATGTAATACCTTTCAACGACAAAACAGTTCTTTATATAGAGTGTATGTGTCTGTTTCCAGAAGAAAGTGCGATAGAATGTACTTGCCTCACACACGAAGAGCCTCGGAGGAAGCAACGTGATGAGGGGCTACTTTTCCACCACGGCTAACAGCATCAACACTGACATTCATCGTGAGATCAGTACCGAAAATTTCTGTTCTAGGAAGCGAGTGTCAGGGATGAGAAGTAGTTCAAGAACACTTAGACGCACAGTTTACGGTACGAAATGGCCGTCCTGGAGTGCAACCCGAGACACCAAAAAAGTGCCCTCTTGTGGGCGTCCGACAGAGATGAGATTTGCGACGTCCTTTCGACACGAACATTTTTGAACCATTCTCAACTCACGCACTCGGTTTTCTTTCATATCATCATCATCATCATCACCATCATCATTCTCAGCAACGATAGTCTGACCGCTTGCTGCTTCAATTGCATTTTTTAACCTAAATTTAAAGATTTGTTTAGTATCATTGGTGTTTACCTTAAGCATCCTGCCGCCCGGTTCTTGGCCCATCCCCCTTTGTGGGTGAGCGCCATCAGGACGAGGACATCATCATCATCATCATCTCTCTTAGTACACTGCAGGACAAACGAATGAGCCACTGATGTCAGGGTCTACTCTACTCTACTCTACTCTACTCTACTCTACAAAGGCATCTCCCAATTATCTCCCGTTTACCCTATCCTGTGCGAGCTGATTACATTTTATTCCTGCGAACTTCTTAATTTCGTCACTCCATCTAACTCTCTGCCTTCCCCGACTGCGTTTCCCATTCCTTGGTAACTATTCTGTTGCTCTTACTGTCCACCGGTTTTCTGTACTACGCATTACGTGGCCAGCCCAGGTCCATTTATTTCGCTGGATGTCAACCAGGATATCTGTTACCCCTGCTTGTTTCCTGACCTGTTTTGCCATCCTCCGAACTCTTAATGTTACTCCTATCATTTTTGGTTCCATTGCACGCTGCGTAGTCAACTTTTTCTCTAGTTGATTTGTTAGCCTTCATGTTTCAGCGCCATATGTTAGAACGTTCGTATGTGTTGTGACTATTGACGGGCTGCTAAAGCAGCGTCTTTCCCTCAACTCCATTACCGGCCCTTTTATAGATATGCCGACAGAATTTTCTGTATTTCAGTGAAGGGCTTTTCTTTCTATTTCTCTCTCTCTCTCTCTCTTCGACAAAAAATGGTTGCAAGGGAAAATGCAGTTGAAAAGCATCAGTGTCCTGTGCGATCGCGTGCGAGTAACGCTATATTCTGACTTCTACGTGCCGTCACACCATAGTGCTGACTGGCTATAACTGAAGCCACAAATGATCTCCGGCTTCTTCGCAGTGCTTCGTCGTGGTCGCCGCTCTCCTTAGCTGTGTGCTGGACGTCTCCCAGGCGGCTCCTTTCCTAGGTTACGGTCTGGGTGGCCTCGGTCCTGGCGTGGCAGTGGGATCAGGAGGCTCGTCGGGCGCGCCCGTAGCCGTCGCCTCTTCACCCGTCTCCATCGTGTCCGAGGCCAAGTCCACGAACGTGGGGCCCGTGTACAGCGGGCCCTACGGCTACGTGCCGCGTGTGGCGTATGCGGCTCCCGTGCACGTTGTTGGATACCACGCACCATACGTGGCAGCGCCTGGACTGGTACACGCGGTCGGCCTCGGAGTGGACCGTTACGGATACGGCGTACACACAGTCGGGGTAGGCTACGGCGCCGGCTACCACATCTAGGCCTCCTGAACTTGGCTCATTGGACAAACACCACGCAAAAGCACGTACGTTGCCTTGGGTCAAGTCAAGCGAACTAAGTTTTCTGCATGACGTCTAAATATAACCCCGGAAAGCGTCCCCCGGTATGATAGGTATTCTCAGGTGTCCATATCAATGAGGAAAACTTCAGTTGTCAGTGTGGTGAAAAGAGAGAGAGAACAACTTTATGAAAACAATAATAAAACTGATTCTTGCACTATATACATGAGAACAGAACTGATAACCCGTAACGAAGAATGCAGGGCGCATAGTCATGGTCGCGCGTTCCGAAGTGTGAGTGTGCGACCAAAATGAATTCGGGGCAAAAGTAAGTCGCGCTCGTTGAAATGTCGTCATAGTTTGGCGTGGGGCACCCTCCAAGAGGCGCGTTGCGTGCGGCTGGAGTTTGCTCGGCCCTAAAATTATTAAAGTGCAGCTCATTATCTTCGAAACTACTAGCACTTTGGGGTATGCTCTTAAGTTTTGCGTAATTTGCCATGCTAAATAATCGCCGCAGCTGTCACGTTTCTTTTCGTCATGCAGGGTTTTCCTTTATTGTACATTCGTTCGTTGCGTGCGATATTACGGCAACTGTCATATCGAGGGATGACAGAGTCATATCTAGTCGGTTAGGGTTACGAGTTAATGAAGAGTACCTTAGTAACCGACAGTTCGCTGATGGCATTGCCTTGATGAGTAACCCATTGGACGAATTGCAAATCATGATTACTGAATTGGACAAGCAAACCAAAACGGTAGGTCTGAAAATTAATCTGCAGAAAACTAAAGTAATGTTCAACAGCCTCCGAAGCGAAAAGCGCTTTGCGATAGAGCGAGGCAGTGGAAGTGGTAAAGGAATACGTCTACTTAGGACAGGCTATACTAGTGACCGCGGAGCCGAACCATGAGACCGAAGCAACTAGAAGAATAAGAATGGGGTGGAGCGTATTTGGCAGGCATTCTCAAGTCTTGGGTAATAGTTCAACACTATTCCTCAAGAGGGAGGTATATAATAGCTGCGTCTTACCGGTACTTACCTACGGAGCAGAAACCTGGAGGCTTACATAGAGGGCTCAACTTAAATTGAGGACGAAGCAACGAGCCACGGAAAGGAAAATGATAGGTGAAACCTTAAGAGGCAAGGAGAGAGCAGAGTGTGTCAGAGAGCAAACGGGTGTTAAGGACATCTTAGTCGAATCAAGAAACAGAAATGGGCATGGGCAGGACATGTAGCGCGTAGGCAAGATAACCGCTGGTCATTAAGAGTAACTGAATGGATTCCAAGGGAAAGCAAGCGCGCGAGGTAGAGGCAGAAAGTTGCGTGGGCAGATGAGATTAAGAAGTTTGCGGGGATAGCTTGGCCGCAGCAGGCACAGGACCAGATTGATAGGCGAAACAGAGGAGAGGCCTTTGCTCTGCAGTAGACGCAGTCAGGCTGATGATGATAGTTATGATGATGATGATATCTAATCGAATGTCAGTCAAAACGAACACGAACTAACCAAATTTCTCGCAATGCTCGTTGCGACGACACCGACACCAATGAAGGGTTGACTCATTCCGATGGAATCGGATCATATCTTCGGTATCCAGTTTTTCTTTTCAGCTTGATGTTTTTGCGTGTCCTGGAAAAAAGTTCATCGCGACAAATCGTTAAGCAGCGCAGCCTAGGAAAGATGAAAGAGGAGTGAGAAAGAAACCTGAGACTGCTAACAAGAATACATTTAACGCGATCTCCGACCAAAGCGCGGCAACGCCAATTGGTGCCTCCGCTGATTCATGGCGCGCGGAAGTCAAACGCCATCTATGCATACCTATGGCCCAGAGGTCCTTCGAACTCGCCACGTTTGAGTTCGCCGACTGACGGCCCAGCGACTGCTGCAACAGTGCGCCGTGGCAGGATGTGAGCAGTCCGAGAGGGCCACAGAGAACAAAAAATCACAATCCTAATGCTCATTACCTACGCCTCATCTGTATATATATCTATCCGGGAAACTTACTGGCTGGCGTTTACAAGTAACATGTCGTAGATGTTGTTCTAAAATTAATAAAAAAAAGCACGCACGACAGTGTTGCAGTTGTGGTTCTATAAACAGCCACCACCAATTCGGCTTCCCGCGCACCAGACTAAAGTTCTTGTACAAAGTTGCTACCTCCGGATCATATTATTAATCTTTAGGCAACCACAGAACAGTTACGGTATGTAGTGCATTGTACGCCCACCGGAAGTTACCACCCTGTCTATTATTCTTAATGAGTCTTTTCCGCCCTTTCATGCTAGCGAGAAAACAGACACGGAGCATTTCTGCAGCAAAACGTTGTTTTATGGTTATTACATTCATGCACACAGGGGAATGCGGGCAACGCGAATAAATGATGTTGTACGCGTGTACGAGTGAGCGCGTACATTTGAAAGCGCGACTGAAATATGCGCACGATAAGGCTTCACAGCTTGTGTGCAGGAAAGAGCAACTGCACTTATTTAGCTAAGTTGTGACATTAATTAAAATATCTAAAGAAAATCAGGCAGTGATGTTACGAGCTTATACAAAAAAAAAGCCCACAAAGCCAAAAAGCCATAGCAGTTTCTTTTAGGGGCGAAGCTCCTTAAGGCGGCACCCGTTCGTCCCTCGTAGTCGTAGTCGTAGTGCGTAACCAGTCTTAAGCTTTGACCTCCAAGGTGGTGCCGGTGGGAGATTTTTCCTGTGCGTTGTTGAACAATAAAAAATTCGCAGCTTGCGCGTTAACTAAAAGCCGAATTCTTCTGTCTCTCATTCCCCATTAGCAGCCATTGTTTACCTCCAAGGTAGTGCCTGGTGAGATTTCTCCTGTGCGTGATTAAACAACAAAAATTTTGTTCAAAACGCCGTTGATTGATGAAATAAACCAACGAAAGACGCCAGATGTTTTCTAAAAGCAAAACGAAAGAACGCCAAATGTTTCTAAAGCAAAACGAAAAGACGCCTGCTGCTTAACGAAAGACGCCAGATGTTTTCTAAAGCAATGGTTTTCTAAACAATGAAAATTCACAGCGTACATGTAAAATTAAAGTGAGCTGCAAGTCGTCATAACTCATCGAACCTTTAGTATAAACGCGCCCGATCTCACGTCGGTGATGATGTACTGGGCAGAATTCACGGAAGAGTCACGGTTTACCGATGAACCTCCGCAGCTTCGCCCACTCATCATCATTCACTCCGTGGATATGCTGTGATTTTTTTTTATTCACACATTTGATAGTTTTCTTACAGAAAACCAAAAGGGTGAGGGCTGAAGGCGCGAGCATGCGCCTGACTGAGGCCCTGACCCCTGTACAATCAGCGCTCGGGGAAGCAACATAATTAAAAAGAAAAAAAAAACAACAGGTTATGTAGACAGAATAACAGAGAGCTGAGCTAGTTGGTAAGTATTCATTCTAAAAAGACAGGGCGTGCAAACACGGACACAAGAAAGAAGTCAGGACACCAGAAAAAAGAAGTCAGGCGTTTGTGGTGTCCTGACTTCTTTCTTGTGTCCGTGTTTGCACGCCCTGTCTTTTTATTATGTAGACATTAACACATTGATCGAGTAGCATAAATAACATAATCAACATGATTAACATTAGTAGAATAAATAACATAGGTGACGGAAGTAGCATAAGGAACAATACAACGTATTATTCCGCCTGCAGTCGTTGGCACTGACAACACAACAATGTTCAACACATTTAACGATATTTGCAGATTTTTCTTTTATGCACTGTTAAAGAGGACGACTCTTTTATTATATCTAACAGTTCTTTGTTTGAATTTAAGAGCCTAGGAATTTTGTAACTCAAGCATTGCGTCCCGTAATTTGTTCTGGTTTTAGGTAGTTTATAGTTTATCACACGTAAGTTGCGGTCTGTGGTCGTTTGAAGACAGCTCGACTCAAAATTTGTCCAGTTTTCTATAATTTGAATGAACATATAAAGTGAGAGCTTCTCTGTGTAAAGAAGACTTGGGGGAACTAGTTTATACTTAATTTTATATGAAGATGTGGTATCATTGAAACGGGTCCGTTCACCGTACCTCTGCCACCGAGGTATCCACCGTACCTCTGCAAAGCCAAAAGGCCATAGCAGTTCATATTGGTGAGCCCCGCGCCCGACGTTTTGCCATTGCTTTCATGTAGCAAACAAAGGCGATCTTCAGCTTATCTCTGCTTATCTGACAAATTCCGATAAAACGCCGACCGCAGGCCAGTAACCAGGAATTTTGTTCAGGGGGGGGGGGGGGGGGGCACTTGCTGAAAACGTCGACTATTTGAGAAAAATACCTATTTTCATTATTTATTTTTTGTGAAAACACCTACTTCACGAAAATTTCGGGAGGAGGGTGGGCCCCTAGCCTCCACCCCCCCCCCCTGGCTACGGACCTAGTCGACAGGTATATGTGTTGAAACACAATGACGAGTGGTATACGTTCTTCGGCAAATAGGAGCAAAGTTAGTGCTTTGCTAAGCACGACCTTCGGAATTTAGGGTGAGGAAACGAAAGATAAAAATCTTGGAGGACGTTTGAGCTTCGACTTCAAGAGTAGAACACGATATCGTAATCGGGCTACGTTCGCATCACCTTCTCAGTCACTAGCCTGACTTCGCTTCTCAGTAGACACCTCAACCGTGCCGAGAGGAAAGGAACGTCTGCGCGCGTGACACTGGCCGTTTTAAACTTTTCTCGAATGCACGTCTCCAGCAAGTACAGTTGCGTCGTGTGCACAACGCCATAATCAATATTTTTGCGAAATAGCGAAGTAACCGCTACGCGTCCTATGGCAACAGGCGCACCTACGCAGCTGCTCGCTTTGTTCATACTTCGGCTGATGGTAATGGTGATCAGTCATGTCTGAGCATTTTTGTAATGCGTGGACCTTGAAACCACCCACTCGTTGCGGAATTCGCATGGTGTGACGTCTGGTGCGATTCTACGCTTTTGCCACGCAATACTGCATGTGTTAACGCGAATCCTTGCGTTACATAACGCCTGTATCGCTTTTTTTGTTTTTTTTTTCGTTTTTTTAACAGTTTCAAGCACAGGAATGGATCTGTGGTAGAACACCTGACTGCTGCGCAGAAGGCTTTGGATCTGTTCCGGCTGCAGCTCATGGGTTTTATTATTAGCATCCACCGTGATTATTCGCGCACAACCAACAACACCGAAGCCGACACCGGAATTGCTGCCACACGGGCTCTTTAACGCGCTAGCGTTAAAATGCGGACGCCCGCAAAAGCTCGTTGTGTGGTCGCCTTCTATTTCTTACTGTTTTTTTGTTTTTGTTTTTTTCGTGTCGATTCCTAACAAATGCCGTGTTGTTGACTAGCTCGAGAACAATCACTCACTAACAATGACCGATGAGCCAGTGTCAACCACGTGGAGGTCACCTAGTATGTGGCTGTACTGACTCGTTTTTGAACGTAAACTACTGACGCATTCCAATAGCCGATTTTACCGCGATAGCGCCAAAGAACCCGTGCAGAAATTCCTGTGTCGGCGGCGTTGGCGGCGTAGGTTGTGAGCGAAAATTTGCTATGGAGAGGCAAATAATAAAAATCATGGTTTCAAGCCGGAATCAAACCCAGGCCTTCTGCATGACAGACAGGCGCTCTACCACAGAGCCACGTCAGTGCTTGAAACTAGTTCGAAAAAAAAAACCTCATACAGGTGTCATACAGTCGCGCTAACATGCGTAATATTGCGTGGCAGATGCGTAAAATCGCAGCTGGCGTCGCATTATGTGAACTGCACAACGAGTTGGTGGAATAAAGGCCCACCCATTACAAAGTGCCCAGGCATAATTATTCATCAACAGCTAATAATAACTGTTGGGATTTAATGTTCCGAAACCACGATATGATTACGAGAGACGCCGTAGTGGAGGGCTCCGGATATTTCGACCACCTGGGGTTCTTTAACGTGCGCCTAAATCTAAGTACACGGGTCTCAAGCAATCATCACCAGCAGCAATGGCACAACAAAGTGTGCAGCTGCGCGCACTGCGTTACAGACCCGTAGCTATTACTTCGCTATTTCGCGAAATTATGAATTATGGCGTAGTGGGCGCTTCTCAGCTGTACTTGCCGTTGGCATGCGTTCTAGGAGAGTTTAAAAGAGCCAATGATATGCGCACAGACGTTTCCTTCCCCGCTTCACGGTTGAGGTGTCCATCTAGAAGTGAAGCCTGGCCAGCGAATAAGAAAGCACTGAGAACAGGGCCCAATTACGCTATGGCGTGCTATCTCTTGATGGCGAAGCTCAAGCGTCCTCCAAGGTTCCGGTGGCGATGTCTTCTGCCGCCACCGCCTCCAGTGTCTGTCATTCGCAGGTATAGCGATTTATATGAGAAAGAGATATCCCGGTTCCTACAAAGACCGAAGCTAAGCGCTCTACGTGGTAGTCAACTGTTTTACCACTGAGCTATTCCAATGCTTACCCGCAACGGTTCTAGTGGTTATGGCGCTCGACTGCTGACCCGAAGGTCGCGGGATCGACTCCCGGCCGCGGCGGCCGCATTTTCGATGTATGCGAAATGCTAAAGTCCCGTGTACTTAGATTTAGGTGCGCGTTAAAAAACACCAGAAGGTCAAAATTTCTGGAGCCCTTCACTGTGGCGTCCCTCAAATGATGTTGTGGTTTTGGGACGTAAAACCCCAACAATTAATATTATTATGTCAATGCTTGAAACTACTAGAACCAGATTAATGCCGGGATGTCACAGCGTCGGTTCCCGATTCGCAGCAAAATCAACTCAACATGGGTGAAAGTTTAGTAAACACTTTGAACTTACACAATCATTCTCGAACGAAAGTTCTGCAATGTTATTTGCTTCGAGACACGTTCCCAGATGCTCTACATACCAGAATATTGTTCTTTTTTTCAGACTGCAGCGACTGGAATTTTCCGATTCGAGTTAAGCAGAGCGCCAGCGTTCGACGTAGCCTCTCATGGCGAGAATAAAGCTTGTTTAACACACCGACTTAATAATAAACATTGTTTACGTCACATTGAGAACCTGTGCATTCGCTGTCTCAACAATGGTAGTATTATTTCCATGAAGGGCAAGCCTTGCTTCACTCCGCTTAAACTGCATATCAATCATATTGCTAGTGCAACCAGCCAGATGCCTACCAGAATGCCTTTAAATCATTCCCTTCTTCTTGACAGAGATTTGCAGGCGCCCGCGAGAAACGCACAAAGCTATATTGTAGATTTTGTTACAGGTAGAGATATAAATTCCGACTATTTACTGAGTGTATAGCAAAATAGTCAAGGTGACGGATTGTTGTTGATGATGATTTATTAAACAATGATGCAGACCTACGATGGAGGCAGCCACTAACAGGATAGAGTTAGGCTAAGGCTCCCAATCATTTTCTTCCTCACATGCACTAACCAACGTCGTTTTATGCTCGCCCTACCGAGATAGTATTTTGCTGTCACAAACTTCCTTGATACGTGCTATACATCGACACAAAATGGAGAACAGTTTCCGTTGTCATTGCTCCAAATGCGCAACGACCGATCATTTAAACACATTTTACGATATTTGTTATGTTTATATGGTCTATATCAAGGGGTATCTTAATTTCTTGCACCAGTTTGAAATAATCGCAGCCCTCGGTCTTACCTCGCTAAGCCGATTTTCTCCATTCTTAGCAAATACACGCAAAGTTAGAGTAATCAGCCAAATTGTAAACAAATGCTTTGTCAACAAACAAAAGCACGTTAACGCATTCAACGAGCTCCTACCCTAATCTGCCACGTAGCGATTTCACGTGCGCGGAGGTTGAAAAAAAGAAGCAGGAGATAGAGCGAGACTGTCACCGGATATGTGAGCTGCAAAGGGTCGATGCTTCTAGATCGGCAATAATGACGTGAGGAAGGTGCTCTCTTAACTATATTGTGCAGTGAAATTTGACACACTCCGCGTACACGAAAAGCTGCCGAGATTATTTTAGAAAGACATTTGTGATGCTGTTCATATTCGAATGAAACACGTACAGTTTCAAACACTGACGAGGACTACTCCAGGGATGTTTCAGCATATGTTTTTCGCATCTGCCTTGTCTCACCATGCGCGACCACATTTCTTTTTCGCTGCATTTCACTAGTAAATCACTTCGGGGCAGCTGCCGCTCGCGTCTCGTGTTCTCCAAATAAATTTCTGTTGTCTCTCTTAAGCATGTTGATTGTATACTGTACACGAGCTTAACGAATTACGCTACGGTTTTCTGGGGCTCATGAACGGGGACAGAGCGTGGAAACTTCACTGTATACATAACGCCTGCTGCCAATGCAGACAGCCGCCCGGATGTTCAAGAGAATAAGATATCCCTCTACCTAATTTGTGTCTAGGATTTCTAGAATTCCTGCTGAATTTATAAAGTAAAAGCAAGTCCAGTTGACTTTTCTAGCGGGCACATGCGAAATCCATCGGGCATTTTTCTGGTGCTAGGAGGCACAAAATTTTGGTGATTGGCCCGAAAACAAGTTGGCTGCGTACGGACCACGTCTGGTATGCATTATTCTCGACAACGCATTGCAAGTTACGACGTTACTGGTACCACGTTGGTTGTTTTTTCTTCTTGGGGTGTGGGTGGGGGGGTGGCAACTTAGTAACGTACTCGTTACCATTTCGAAACTATAACGGGTAACGTACTTCTGCTGAAGTTTTTCTTTCGGTAACGTGAAGGGGATGCCTTATTATAGTTACTTTCATGCCAATACCACCCCTACACCCGCGCCCTCTTTTAGAAAAAAGTAACGCATTGCAGGTGAGTGAGTGAGTGAAACAACTTTCTTATGTCCACAGTAGACGCGAGTAAACTCAACGTCATCCGGCTAGGCTCACTCGGGGACCATCAGGTGAAACCTTACGGCCCTCGCGTGGGCCCTCTGGACGGCCAGGATATGAGAGGTCTGATCCTGGGCCTTAATGAGTTTCTTCGTTTCCTTTTGGGTGAAAGAGTGACCAGCAGAGGCGCAGACCCACAGGACATGCTCGAAGTCCACCACCACATAGGGGGCAGTCCGGCCTTGGGAACCGTTCAGGGTACATTGTGTGCAGTGCCGCGGGGCTCGGGTACCTGCTAGTTTGTAGCAGTCTGAGAGTGACAGCTTGGGTCCTGCATAGCGAGGGGTGTGGCAGAGGCAGCAGTCTTCTAGAGATATAATGGTGCTTGCATATCTCGTTGACGTTGACATAATTGGGAGGGGGGGTGCGCTGCGACGAACCTTCGCCCCCCTGAAGGGGAACCCTGCGCACGCCTATGCTTGTAGCCCCACCCCGCTCAATGACGCCAGACATGTTTAATAAAGTTTTTACTCACTCCCTCTTTCTACTTGCAACCGCAGCTTCGTGTTCTCGTTATCCGATTTCTGAGCGAGCGAAGTGAACCGCGAACACCTTCACATACGCTCGTAATTCTAGCGGTAATGCTTAAATGAACAAAAAAAAAATACGAGGAAGTTTTCTGTCTGGTAGTGTACAAACTCTATTGCTACAGAATTTGCACTATTATATTGCTAGCAAAGAGAGTTTGGCAGTCTCATTTCCATTTATTTATTTATTTTGTTAGTTAGTTATAGTTAGTTAGTTAGTTAGTTAGTGTATGTTAGTTAGTTAGGTTAGTTAGTTAGTTAGTTAGTTAGTTAGTTAGTTAGTTAGTTAGTTAGTTAGTAGTTAGTTAGTTAGTTAGTTAGTCAGTCAGTTAGTAGTTAGTTAGTTAGTTAGTTAGTTAGTTAGTAGTTAGTTAGTTAGTTAGTAGTAGTTAGTTAGTTAGTTAGTTAGTAGTTAGTTAGTTAGTTAGTTAGTAGTTAGTTAGTTAGTTAGTTAGTTAGTTAGTTAGTTAGTGTAGAAAGCTGAGAGGTCGGCCTCAATCCACATTCTGACCTGCTAGGGCACGGGTGTAAAGGGAGAGAGAGGAGAGGAGGGGGTTATCAATCATGCGGATGATGCATGGCGGTGACAAAACGTGAACGACCAAAGAAAGACTCATCGAAGTATCTCATGGAGGCGGCTCCACCGATATATACAAGGAATTGCCTCACGAATGGAAACAATCTCCGCGGCCGTTGACGTAGTTTCCATTACCTCACATGACCATGACATAGAGAAATCAGCGGTCGCTCCATGAGCAACGCTTCTGCAATGAGCGCGGCTGCTCACACCGATGACTCACACGAGCAAAGTGCTCTCGGTTACTTTATCTGTTTTGAAAGCGCCGCGGAGAAGGAGCGGAGGTACGACCGTGAGTCAATGCTGCGGGGAACGCGATAGCGGGCCTTGACGCTTGCAATACGTGTACACACACGCACAGGCTTTCTGCGGAAAGTCATCGTCACGGACTCGGGAAGCATTGGGCAAAAATAAAAAAACGTCACCTGCAGAACAGCTCGCCGGCAGCGGAAGCGTCACGACGCGCTCGTATACGCGCCGTGGGCCGCATACATGTGGAACACAAGCGGGAAGGACGACTGTGATGGGATAGATGTGTGAGAGCAACAAAACGAGGAGCGGATCCTCCGCATTCAGTATAAGCTGTGCGCGGTATGCGCTGTATGAAATTTTCTGATATCCTATCAAACGGCCGGTATTCAAAAACATCAATAGTTTCTCTGTAGTGTGCCATTGCATCAAAATGTCAACTGCACCTAAATAAACACGAAAATTGGGGCGAAAGGACCATAAATTTCAAGCAATGGGGCTTATTAACGACATTATTAATAACGACATTATTAATAACGAAAACGAATTATACGTGAGAGGTTGAGCACAGCGCCGCGTGACACGTCGCTCGGGGAGCCATTCTTTCCGATTACACAACCATTCACACTCTCGGAACAAGAACAACCTCTGTGCGTGCATGCGAATAATGAGCTTGTTTGTTGCTGACGTTCCGTTTCGTGGGTTTTAATGTTAAACTATGAGTGCTGGGACACGAGCACCATGTTGCCTGTCGTCTTAGAATTGTGTTCTATATTGAGACTATTTCATATTCAGCCCGATTCGATTCGCTTCTGAAGCTATTCGATTGGATCTCAAGTGCTGCTCTTATTCGCATCCCTGTACTGTTCACGCGACAGTTCGCCCGTACGTGAGTGGGCCCCAGTTGCACGCGATCAAGGGCGGAGCAGCGGCGGATGATCTCGCAAGCGGAAAACAATCCAGCTGCCTGCTAGTTGTTTTGTACGGGCGTCGGTGTGATGACGTCGGGCCTCCTTCCACGTGCGTTGCTCATGTAGGAGAGGCCAGGTTTGCGAGGGGCAAGAATAAAGATAAAAATAGGAGAGGGTGAGAGGCGGTGTGCGAGAGCAGCGCATTGTCGATTGAACGTCGTGGAGAGAAAGCGAGCTCTGGCGGTTCAATAGGACCAGACGGTGAACATTGGACTAGCCAGATAACAACGATAGACGCCTAGCTGTTGTGAACGATACACAGGACGGTGGTTGGAGAGAACGCCCATTTGTTCCTGTGGATAGCACCACGGTGACTCGAACGACTGTTGCCCCGAGAATTTTCGTCGTTTGAGAATAGTTGGTTCTGTATTGCCGACCGAGGTTCGTCACCTGGAAGAAAGGAAGGACACAGCCTTTGACATGAGTGAGTACAGGTTAATCTCCTCGTCACAAGTTCTTTGTACTCATCATATCGAGAAAAGTGGACGAAACTTCGTTTTTGAAATTTCTTCTCAAATTTCCGCTTCCAACGTACACTTCTGAATGCAAGCAGGTGACATGATATGTTTGTAAATCAGTGCCTTAGCCAGTATTCCAATTCTACAGGAGTAGGAACTACAATTATGTATGTATGCGTGTGCGTGTGTTTGTATGTGTGCATGTGTATATATATGCACATGCAAACCGAAAAACATTTCGGGGGGCTTGGACTCACACCTATCCCACGCCCAAGACGATTTACAAAACGAAGTAACCTTTAAGGAAAATTCAATAGCGAGAGTTCGCAGTGGCTTTTGCGAGTGCGCAGATTTGTTTATCCTTAAGACGCGGTCATTTGACTGAATGTTGCCTACAGCGATATATCTAGAACCCACAGTGTTAGATACATTCGTCTGTAACATTTTGTTCGGGAGCGGAATGTGGTGCGCTTCTTCTCCAATGTTACACAAGCGAGCGCTTAGCTCACTATGTTTAATATTAATTGTAATTCAAACATAAATCATAAATAGAAACTTTATTAAAAGACAAACGCTTGAGACCTCCTTCTCAGGAATCTGTCATAACACGAAGCCGAAATTTGCCTTCACAGGATAGCTGTTGCTTCGTTAGACGTTAAGAAATGCAAGTGCATAAATTTGCACACTGTGCAAAAATTGGGGGACGCTTAAGCTTCACCTTTAAGAGTTGAACGCGATAGCAATATCCTGCCCCTAGTGCGCACTTCGAACACTACGAGTGTTTAACAGAATGCGCGCACTAAGGTGTGTGCCTTATGTAATGGGTAGCATGCTTTAAACCAGGAGCAATTATGCGCGAGAACCTTTTTCGAAGTTGCGATGCACCCACTACGTGGTCTTAAGGGAATACACGCAGTAATGTGTGTGCCTTTTGTAATGGGTGGCTGTCTTTAAACCACGACGTCGTTATGGTAATGACATGGTGTGACGCCCTATGGCAATGTACGCTTGTACCAAGCAATATTACTGCCATATTACATCTCGTACTGTGACACCTGTATACAGGACGCGTATTTTTGGGAAGCATCGAAGTTACTTTCAGTGCAGCTCCAAGCAGAGGCGTGGCTGTGTGGTAGAACACCTGCTTGCCACGCAGACGGCCTGGGTTCGATTCTCACTCGACCCCAACATTTTTATTATTTATTTTATTTGCAGCTTTTTCGATTTTTCGGTCACGGACAAGATGATGATTTTTCGCTCACAACCAACGGTGCCGACGTCGACGGCGGAATTTCTGCGATGCGAGCTCTTTAACGCTATCGCGTTAATATAACTGAGTTCTCTACAATTCTTTTATTTGGGCGAAAGCCTTATATGTCTCATGATTGAAGAGATATTGAGAGATTTGGCGAGACCTCGCGATACTTAACGAGGCTTCGAGAATGCGTGGTAAAAAAAACTAATAAAGGTCACTCAAAAGTCACGTGACACCCAAGTGAATGGCTGTGCGCCGTCGGCGTACCAATAGTCACATTGCGTCATCCATGACGTAATAATGTGAAGTCATCACGTGACATCATCGCTTGGTCTTTAAGGGTGGGCCGATCCCAGATGCCCATAGGGCGAGCCGATTCCGGCTTGCCCATAGAGAAACATACTTTCCTGGCTTACAGCTCTCATAGTGTAGCGCTGTAATCGTATCCATTTGTTTGTAAACACATTTATTGATGTCACTTCCGTGATGGAAATGTGCGAGTCAGTTCTTTGTGGAGCCTGGCATAAATCACTTTTATGTAAATTGAGCCATGGAAAAAAAAATAAGTCAGCTTTTCAGATCTCTTTTTGTTTCTATATACATGCAGTTCCACATCCGGAGCACCTGTTGATCCGCTATGTGCATGCCATCTATGAAATGTATGCCTCGAATGGGATAATTTGCTCCGAATATTGCAGCTTGCACTTGTGTATACGTCCTCACAGCTTGGCCATGCGCAGTGGCGAAATGCCGATTACTGCTTGCACAATTTTAAAGCGAAGCTTCTATGACCTACAGATTACGGTGGTAGCGGCACACACTGGCGTAGCCAAAAGGGGGGAGGGGGTAAAAGGGGGGGAGGGTTGAAACCCGCCCCCCGGAATTTTACAACTTTGCATGTATATATATATATATATATATATATATATATATTTGTATGCGTGCGTTGTTTAATATATATATGCGCCAGTTTCCAATAATTGATGCCCTCTCGATTGTGGGCTTGTAAGCGATCAGCCGTTTCTGATTTGGCAGTGCGATCTTTTGTCGAATTCACTTGTCATTTCATGTTGTCACATTTAGTTGCCGCCTTTCATTGTTGAATTTCATTGTTTCACGCATGACCGTCGTTGTTGCCTGTAGCAGCAGAAGTGTTGCACTGCTAAGCATGTGGGTGCTTTTCCCGGCATGGACAAAGGAAAAGGTTAGGAGGGAGCAGTTGCGCAATGCGACAGAAAAGAAAGAAAGAAAGAAAGAAAGAAAGAAAGAAAGAAAGAAAGAAAGAAAGAAAGAAAGAAAGAAAGAAAGAAAGAAAGAAAGAAAGAAAGAAAGAAAGAAAGAAAGAAAGAAAGGTAATACGTCAGGCACACACGCCCCGAGCTTCGCTTCCCCCATTTTCCCTATTGGGGAAGAGCTGGAAATTTTTTGTTCAACCGTCAACAACTACTGCCGCATCTTTTCCCTGGAATTTTACTTCCCAAAAGGCGTTTGACCAACATCTGAAACAATGTACTGCCCTGCCACGGTGTTGATACACTTAAAGCCAGGTACAAGAAAAGAAAGCAGGAGAGGCCCCGCCCAGATGACCGAAGCCCAATAGCTGATTGCCTGCGCGATTAAAAAAATATTCCCGCTCATGAGGCGTACGCGTACAGCGAAGTCACTGGCCGTACAGCTCATGACGTCAGTCTATAGAGTGCACGCCCATTGGTACAGGCTCATACTCACCTGCCTTTGAAGGAGAAACGCCGCCGCCTTGTAAAATTGTGCCAGATTACACTTACCTTACAGAGTGCAGTACCTGCGGCACAGTAGTCGCTTAAGTGGTACTCTATGCAATTCACGTTGACACTTCGAGAGGTTAGTCATAAGTGCGTAAACTGTGGGAAAGTTGTGTCGCGTCAAAGATGACCCCCGGCGCTGCCGCTGACGTCCCTCTGTCAATAAATAGATGTGGTGCTGATACATGCACAGGTTTTCACGTTTGTCAACTACACGGCGCCTTGATTACGTACAAAACTATCGCATTTTATTCGTCCGGTTTTCAGTGCCGTTACCCACACTACGATGGCACCTCCGTGCATAACAACACTCGGACGCATATGAAACCACAACATTTCCGCAAGCAGCGTTACACGCGTCACAGTCGCCGCATTGTTCTGTGAATGTACCGCCTAGAAAGTCGCGTTCGCGGCCAGATATCAGATGTACGCATATGCACGCACGTCAAGCGTACACTGACCCGCCGCTCTATCTTTTGCCCATGCACTCGTCAGTCTGCACTTGCAGACAACAACGGCCTGAAGGACTCCAAGATTATGAAAGGACGACGTCTTGGGATTCATTCGATATGCAACCTCGCGAAGATGAAGCTCTCATGCGATGCTTTTTATCAAAGAGCAAAGCACACCACCACAATAGATTATATGGAGGACAACGTCTCCTTCTCTGCAAGAATATTGTGCCTGTTGTCATGCCCAGTTAGCCTACTGTAATGCCCCGCCCTCGCTGGAAGACTGCCGGCTGCTGTTGAGTTGCGGCAATCGCGATAGCTTGTAATTGGCATGTTGTCACTCATTCACCATTGATCATCATGACCCTTTGTACAGCGACGTAATACAAAGAAGGGCAGGTGTTTTATCAACACTCGGGTTCCTGGTTCCACAGTTGCATCATCCTATAAGGGAGGGTGCCTATGCTATAATTAAAAAAAAAAAGAAGTATCTATGAGGTTTCTTTTTTTTCGCGTTTTCGCACAGAATGTACTAGCTTTTTATCTCTGAGTGAGATCACAAAGATTACACAGCCTGGAGAATTCCCATCTATGGATGTTTGCGACACGTTGTCTCTACGGGCCCCCACTTATTGTTTTAGATAGATTTTCTTGCCGTTGAGACTTCCAGCCTCTACAGCTTGTCGACAGACAAAGCCTCGTGGTCTCATTCTTCAAGTGATTGGTCGCGCTGTAGTTCACTTCATCGGCAATACCAAGATAAAGATGTGTGTTCTTTCACGTACTCACTACGATAATGAAGTCGCGCAATCTCTTCACGATGCCTTTTGCTTACAGCGGTTGCTAGCTGGTAGGAGTAAGACGGACGCAAAGGCAGCGATGTCGGAGGAGTTTACTCTTTCGTAAGCGCGGTTCACATGATAGGCACAACAGCTTAAAAGTAGCGCTACCAGCTGTAGCAACAAAACAGAAACCATCGATTTGAGGTTGGTCAATCAAACTTTGTATATTTGTCCTGTCGTGCATCCGATGCAGGCCCGCAGCCGGGCGGTGAAGGGGGCTGATCTGGTGCAATTTATTTTGCTGTTCCCCTAAGGCATTCACGTTAGACCCTTAACCTTAGGCGTATTTTCCTCATCTACAGCATTGCTATTGGCAACTCGCACTTGTTATTGACGTAATTCCGCTGCAAAGTATTGCGACAAGGAGGATGAAATCGGGGTGTAGTTAAAAAAAAGCAGTCATCGTTCAAAAAGTTGAACGCATGGCGCCCAACAGATTAATTGATGTAACACCATGCTGCTCTGCCACAGTTCGTATGTTCCGGAGGATATGAGGTGATGCCGGCAGAAGTCTGATGCAACTTGCCTATTTTATGATGCAATTTCATTGCCCAGCCGACTGTGTTCAATTGTTCCTCGAACAAAACCGACGTCATCTTCGCTTTCAACATGGCTTTCAAAAGGTATCAGAGGCTCCACCGGGAGATGATAACCAGAGACATTTGTTCCCTCTACAGTGAGGTGGCAAAAAGGAGACAGAGTGACCTTTACAACTCGATCCAGGACACCGCCTCCCCTTATGGAACGCTACTGCACCAGATGACTCCCTCCTTTCCGATTTTTCATGCAGTGCGCATACATTGCGGCAAGACTATAGCTGTTGCTGAACTTAGCGCTTCCGTGAAGCGCGGAGCCCGGTATGCGTTCTGGCGCCACTAGGCGCTGTGGTAAACAGCAGCAGCGGCCCAAAGAGATTGCCATTTTAACGAGATAGCGTTAAAGAGAACGTTTCGCAGAACTTATAATGTCGGCATCGGCGTCGTCGTCGTTGTCTGTGAGCGAAATACCAGCGTTGTCCGTGAGCGAAAAATTCAGAAAGATGCAAATCAATAATAAAAATGTTCTGTTCGAGTGAGAATCGAACCCAAGACTGTGGTAGAACACCTGCTTGCCATGCAGCAGAGTCATGCCGTTGATCGAAACTGCTTAGGAAAAAAACAAAAACAAAAAACACCATGTGAACTTAGAATAACACAGAGCTGAGCTAGTTGGTAAGTATTCATTCTAAAAAGACAGGGCGTGCAAACACGGAAACAAGAAAGAAGTGAGGACACCACAAACGCCCTGTCCTTTTATAATGAAGACCGTGTATATATTGCGCGGTAGAAGCGTAGAATTGCACGAGGCGCCAAAACATGTGAATTGCGCAACGATGGGTGTTCTTTTTAAAGAACCACCAATTACAGAAAGCGCTCAGGCATAATTAATCATCATTATCAGCAACACCATCAACAAAGTGTGCAGCTGCGCAAATGCGCGCGGCACCTTACGAACGCGTAGTGGGTACTTCGCCGATCCGCAAAAGGAATAATTATGGCGTAGTGGGCACTTCACAACTGTACTTGTAGTAGGCATTCTAGGATAGTTTGAAATGACCACTGTTACGCGCACAGACGTTTGTTTTCTTGCGGCACGATTGAGGTGTCCGCCGAGAAACGAAGCCAGCCTAGCGATTGTGAAAGCGATGCGCACGGGTTCCGATCATGCTATCGCATTCTACTCTTGAAGGCGAAAAGCTCACGCGTGCTCCAAGTTCTTTTTTTTTAATCGCTAAGCGCCACTTTTCTAAAGGTGGAGTATAAACGCCTGCCGTCTGTGGAGATGCCCTACACCGTTTTATCGCTATTCAAAGTGCCTGTCGCATCTCGGTCCTCTCATACAAGCACACCATAGTACGACCGTACGTGTCGGTGACTTAACGTTCATTATCCGCTTTGAACAGAATAGCAATTATGAGGCACATGAAACCGACTTCCGCCGTCAATGACCATACGTGCATATTTAGCCAAAGCACATCCTTTATAGCAGACACCGATTTATTGCCTTCGAGTCAGGAAACCATATGTTTCGTAAAAGCTGTGGATACGCTGGATGGTCGCAAAGACAACGAAGAGAGCGCTCGCGCTCAGGGAACAGTAGGCAGTCAGGGCTCGGGGCCTGGCCATTAAAGGTGGTTTGTTCTCTGGCGCCAGCTGGCTTCTTCCGCCTCTCACTAAAGCATAAGTGCTCCCTCTTCTCCATAGGCGTGCAGATGAAGTATTTCTTTTATTAAGGTGAAATGTAGCCTTAGATGTCTCATCCAACACGAAAATTTACCGTCGGCGGTGTCAACACGAGTGATGCAAAAAAAAAATCACGTGATGACGTCAGCATAGGATGTCATCACGACGTCACAGATCGCCAAAATTTGTGGCGTCACATGTGACGTCATCGCATAACATCGTCACTTGGTCAAAGGTGGGCCGATCATGGAGGCAGTGCAAAACCAGGTGAGGTGTAGAAAAACCTGCAATGCCTCTGATCCTTGAGGCAGTGCAAAATGACAGGTGCAGAAAGGTTTCGGAGAGATGCGGGGGTGGATTATTACATCGATAGAGAAGAAAAAGATGGCTTTCTCCTTCGAGAGGCGTACGCGTAAGGGTGCCTTTGTCAGAGTTCTGATTTGCCAACCTATGGCGCACGTCAACTTCTGTAGAACGTATTCCCATCATCTTGTAAGAGGAAGTTGCGCAGTAAACTCTTCAGGCGACTACGACGTCTCTTGAACACTGACTGTTAGACATCGAAGAGGACAAAGAGCCTGGCGGTGGGACTAACTCAGGTACTTTACAAATACTGGGTCAGCTCTCGTACTGAAACAGCTGACGCAAGAAAGGAGCAGTTGTAAATCGCTTGAAGAGGCCTTCGTCTTGCAGTGTTTATAAATTAGGCTGATGATGTGGATATAAGCATCTCCCTTATTCGTCAGAGGTTATAAAGGACATAATGTAATTGCCATCAAACTGCGAAGTGTCAGTTTAGTGTCTGCACGATTAAGCCAGAGCACAGGCACAAGGGGCCTTAAAAGAGGAGGACGACAGTGCAGTTGAGTCCAGCGAAGTGTTGTCCATCTCTTTTAATGTCCCTCCTGTCTGTGCGCTGGTTTAATCGTGCAATCATAGGAATCATCTTAATTTACTCCTGCAGTTTAACGTCATATACGCCCCCAACAAAATAACTTAAGCAGGGCGCTGTAATGAACGTACAGCCGAGTATCCTGGCAGCCCAATGCCTACGTCACTTTAAGCATCTTTCATACGCAGCCAACATATGAACACCACAGATATGTAATAACATAGGTAAGTTGCTAGCGATATTAGTATGGTTAGAAAGGCCATCTACATAAATGCCCTTTACACCACACACGCAATAGAAAACGTTCTGTGCATCTCCTCGGGATAGCGTCCCTGCAAACGATCTCTGGTAGTGTACGTATAGGCTGCGCGCTTACCGGCCCACTACACAAGGTACACTGCCTCGCTCATTACTCGCGCATTATTGTGTAATCTACGACCCCTCATTATGGCTGTGGTGTGGAAGACAAGCGCACCACTATACTAGCTAGGTGACCGCCTCGAAGTCCATTCACCAAAGGCTCGCCAGCTCCCGGCATTTAAGCTCGCCAATTGAAATAGAAATACAGCCTGTCTCTCTTATGTGGCGCTTTGTATCCTACATGATGTCTTTCGTGAAATTTCATTGATAAACGGCTGTGCAAAGGTGTCTTTCTACAAGGAACTGCATGGGTGCAGCCAGGGCTGGGCAAAGATACTTTGAAATTGTATCGCGATACGATACAAGATACTCAGGCAAGAAGTATTTGAGATACAGATACAAGATACTGCAACACAGATTGTATCCGATACGATACATTCCAATTGTATCTTAAGATACTTCGATACATTCTTAAATTTGTTATTATATATCTATATAACGCAGCATTAAACGCCTATGCACATCAATGTTCACTTGCAAACTTATTAACTGCGAGCAATTGTATTTCACTTGAACGAAAACTCTGTTATTATCTCAAGAGTTTTGTACTTTTTGCTCAAGGTATATCTGCTTCATTCAGAAACAACTTGTTGGCGTTGTGTTAGCTGCTTAACGTGACTGCTCTTTATACATTTCGCTGACAGCGCTTCTTGCTTGTAGCTTTTGTAATTCATGGGAGTCGCTGCTCCGCTTGTTGACCAGTAAACGGGTTGTCAACTAACCACATGAACTTCAATAAGAAGCCTTCGCACGATGGCGCAAATACCGATGTGGAGTTCTACATTGCCGGTAAACATATTACGGTTTTCGCAGTAACGGATCACCAGACAGGTGTTCGCCAAGAACATGTGCAGCCCAGAAACGTTTCAGACGTATTGTACAGTTGCGCAAAGTGCTGCAGGACACCGCCGCTATTCACACTATTGCCACTTATACTAGATCCGATTACCTGGTGATTAGGAACAGTAAAACAATTCAGGGAAGCCTAAACAACGAAAACAAATATATCTAAGTAAAATAGAAAAGCGGTTCCGTATCAAACACAGCGAATAAGTACGGAAACACGATACACGAAGCACCACCAAGAGCTAATAATAATTGTTGCGTCTTACGTCGAAACACCGCGATATGATTATGAAAGACGCTGTATGGAGGGCTCCGGAAATTTTGGCCACCTGAGATTCTAAAATCTACATATAAGCACACGGGTCTTTACCATTTTCCCTCCATCGAAATCCGGCTACCGCGACCTTCGGGCCAGCAGTCAAGCACCTTAACCACTAGACAACCGTGGCGGGTAACCCCTCATAGCTACGACAATTAAATTCAGTGCCTATGAATAATGGCCTAAAACGACTCTTTGGGACGCCATGAGAAAAACGGAGCATTTGGTATAACAGTGTTTCTTGAATACCTTTGCGAACGTACTTAAGATGGCGCCTAGTAATTTACGTTATTGTAATCCCAACTCAATTTTGCTCTTTTACGTAGCAGTAAGCAGAATTATCGTTACTGTATACTCAAGGCGCGCCCAGATTGTTATATATTTGTTCTCAACATCACCATTACATAGCAGTAAATTCAAGTGGAATATAAATATGTAAACAGTAGCAGAAATGACGCAGGCAGTCAAAACTGGGAATAAAGCAGAGAGCTTACCTTGGCAGCACGTTAAAGGCATGTAGCGGTAAGCAGACCGGCAGAAAAAAAAATAGTGATAGGTAATTTATGGAATGGACAGCTAAGAAAGAACGTCTGCTAAAGATCAAATTATGATTTTAAAAACACTTAGAATAAAATAAAAAAAAAACGTACGCCAAGATAACGTATGTTAGGTAAATGCTTGTTCTGTTAAATACAGCACCGGTACCGTCGGTACTATAGCAGTTTGAATCTTATTTGCATATTAGTCAATCTCATCGCATGTAATGCAAACTTACATCCACGAGATCTTTCAAATCGCCGATGTGCGAAAGCCATATGAGATGCAAAGCAACCCGCCATTCTTGCATTCTTCAGACTTCGTAACGAAGCACCACACAAGAGGAACTTCGATAATGACTATACAGCGTCATCAGCATGTGTGCGAAAGGCGCTGTACGCATTGTAGTACGCGGTACAGGAGAGTGGCTAAGTGCCAAGTGGTCATGGCACTGACAAAACTAAAAAAAAACGATTAAACAAAAATTCGACTGGGCGCAGATGTTCGTGCGCTCGTCTGTCGAGACGCCACGAGTGCCACCTCGTAACTCGGCTCAGCCAACATACAGGGACGCTTAGAGCTTATCGCCTATCCTCGCTGGAAAACTCTTGCGGAAATATCAAATTATGTCACTGCCTATAGTTTTATTCTGGTGACTTAATGGCAGCAGTATCAACTTGAGAAGCGAAGCTCAGCCAACGTTTATTGCTTCGCACGGTGGTGGGGCGATCGCAGTATCTTGTATCTTAAAATACACGATACATTCTTCGAAGTATCGGAAATACAGATACATGTTTTGCGAGAAGTATCGCCATACAGATACAAGATAATCAAAGAGCATCTAAGATAGTATCGAAGATACATGTATCTTCGATACTGCCCAGCACTGGGTGCAGCAATACTCTAATTATAGGCTCTCTTGTTGGCCCATTTCCCCCGATGCCCGATGTCTCGAAGGGCTCCGCGTGGCCTTGCTGTAGCCCTCAAGTCCGACTCTATGTTCTTCTTATAAGCACCGTATATATTTGGAATACATGTTTTCAGAGCGTGAGAAATTAAGACAAGAAAAAACAAAACATGGTTGATCCCTCCGTCATAGGAATCGGTATAACACGAAAGTGAAAAGCGTCTTTGCAAAAGTAGTTACATTTTCGTTGTACGTTGGTAAACGAGAGCTTACACAATGTCTGCCGGTGTTTAACGGCCATAGCACAGTTTGGTGTAGACGCACCTACGTTGATGTCTGGTGGAACATCTCCATCGCGACGACTAACGTCAATAATCAAGATTAAACTTTTGTGGTAGCTGAAGTAGTTAACATAAACCCGGACACAGCGTAAGGTGAATCCCGCGCAAAAATAGCATCAGCAAGCACATAATAAACACTAGTACTCGATATGCGCTCATGGAAAGCGTCGTCATTTGAGGACAGAAGCAGCAAGGTGTGCGCTCCCCAGTAATTGGGTAACCTACACTTCTGCTCATGCATACGCTACCGCGCAGCACTTCAGGAACGCGAGAGGCAGGGCTCATAGCATGAGCCGTGAACATGCGAAGCCGTACCGCTGCCCGCTGGCGTGTCTCATTGAAACAAAGCACTCACTCAAACTGTATGGAAACGAAATGGAGTGGAAATCGGGCAGCCAGACTCCGCGGCGCGGAGTAGGGCGCCTCGTTGAACGAAGCAACGCTGACATGGAGGAGCCCTAGCGCTGAGACTACCGAAGCGCGTCCTGTCGGCGCTCGTTAGTGTCATGATGCAACACTCCACCTCTCCAAGACGGCGACACCGCTCCACGCCAACAAGGTTACTGTGAAAGGTAGAAGATGTGAAAGATGTAAGGCACGTTTGCAGATGCTGGTGGTGTAGTGGTTAAATAGCCCTATACCCATCGTCGCGGACCGAGAGGTGGTGGGTTCGACTCCCGGGTCATCCATATTAGCGAAAATTTTCTTCTGTTTTTCTTTGTCATCTGCATTTTACTGACGTATTTCCGTGACGGAAATACGTCAGTGAAGTCTTGGTGGACCCCGGCATAAAACACTTTCGTGTTTTAAAAAAAGCCATTTCGCTGAACTTTGCATAGCGCTTCATAACGAGTCACCCCTGTGCAGGCGCGCCGTACGAAGCATACCCTCCTCCGGCTGGTGTGCAACCCTTTCCGCAACCAGCACCTGTGGCAGGTGGCCAGAGCCAACCTCCGCCGCCTTATTATCCGCCACCGCCGACTGTAGCCACGGCTGGCGTGCAGCCTGCGCCCTATCCAGCGGGCTACGCTCCACCGCCGCAGCCTGCGATGGTGCAGCCGTCGTACAACCCGACATACGTGACTGCGCCACCATCGGCGCCACCCGTCACAGTCATTGTACAGCAACAGCCCGGCACAACAACAGCGGTGAGTGCACTATATGTTCCGGGTCCGAGCCGAAGTTTACATAAAGTGCAGACTTCATTTTGATAGTGTTCATAACCACACGCACTCTAATATAATAACTGACGGGGTTTAACGTCCCAAAACCACGAGACGATTATGAGGGACGCCGTAGTGGAGAACTCGGGAAACTTCGACCTGTGCATCTCAATCTAAGTACACGGGCACACGCATTCTACGGTAGAACGTTCGTGTTGCGTGCACTTTTCCTCTTTAATATTACCATGCACCTTTATCACTAGTGCTTTTTTAACGCAAAACGACACCACAAGACAGAAGACAGGACAAAACGTGTTGTCCTTTCTTTTGTCTTGTGCAGGGGCGTAGCCAGAAATTTTTTTCGGGGGGGGGGGGGTTCATCGTGCGTGCGTTTGTATGTGTGCGTGCATATATACGCAAGCAAAACTGAAAAATTTCGGGGGGGGTTTGAACCCCCCCAACCCCCCCCCTTGGCTACGCCCCTGGTCTTGTGTGTCATTTGCGCTGAAAAGCACTACGGATTCATACCAACTAGACCGCCAACGCATTGTGTTAATCCTTATCACACTTCTTTAGGTGACCATGTGACGATGAAGACTAAAATTAAGTCCCGCTTTAATTTACACGGTTGTAGGTGTAGAAGACGCGTTTATTTCTTTATGTCCGTTCGCTTAGTGAGGTTGTATATATGGTTTCTGAGCAAAAGCGTTTCTTTCATTTGCTCCTCCTATTCCATCAGCCGACACAGGTTGTCAGGCCACCACCGCAGCAGCACCAAAGTGGCAGCAGCGCCATGGGCATGGCAGGCGCTGCAGCAGTAGGCATGATGGCAGGCGCCGCGGTGGCAGGAGTAGCGGCGGCTGCGCACGGTCGCGACAGTCACCACCACCACCACCACGCCCCACCGCACATACCACACCGGCCGGGACTACTGAGCCGAGGGCACCGGGGGCCAGTCAACGTGCACATTCACCCGCAGCCCCAGCACTGGGCGGCCAGGCTGGCCTTGCGAGCGAAGGAGCGGCGACATCACTAACTGCAACCGGCCGGGTCGACTCGAGGGATGGCGGCTTAATCGAACAGACAGCGACTGCCCAAAGCGTTAGCTGTAGATACTGTTATTTCCCAATGGAAAAGAAAACATACAAATCATACCACTGATACGTGGCTGGAGGTTGTTATGTGGTACCACCGGTTGCTTACTAGCAGAAGACGCTGTTTTCCAGATGTAATATATACGTGGGAAACTGTACAGGATGTGTTTACAGACACAGGCTCAGAACTGGCAAGATTATTACAGTTGCCTCGGAAACTAGCGCACCTGGAGCTGGCGGCTTACCAAGAATTGCATGGGTGACTTTGGTAAGGAAACTTTAAGGCGAGATATGAGGAACATCTTTCTTCTATCCGACTGTATGTTCTTCTGCAACCACCTGATTTGTTCTGTCTTGTAGAGAGTAAAATTTCTGGACATTACATATTGCGGTGAGGCTGAAACCGTAAGTAGTGAGCTAAACAAATTTCAAATATCCGTAAATTATACGTCAGTGACCTGGAGAAGTCTGAGAAATGGTGTGGATACCTTAATGCAGCAGACACACGTAACACATGTTTAATCCGGCTCGTAAAACATTTGCTCGAAGGAAACGTGTAATGCTGCAACTCCGGTGGCGCTAGATCTGTGGTTGTAGTTCCAAGCTTTCTTTTTCTCTTTATCATTGCCATATATTTCCCAAGCGAAATAAGGATAAGTCGATCACTATTGCTCGGTTCTATATCACCAGAATTGTAGATTACCAAGTTCGCTCGAGAAAGTCCAAGATATATCCTCCGTGTTCGCTCAATAAGCGAGCGAAATTGCAGCTGCTGTTCTGTTGCGAGCCTTCGCGGTGACGGGTATGGGGAAGGAGGACTTGCGTGTCATGATACAATAAAGACCACTGTGCATGCAGGCAGGCCTGAACTACACCATGCATTGTACATATACGCACTGTATCAATGATTGTATATCATTAAAGATTTTTTTGCACGTTGTCTCCAATGTATCAATTTCTTTTATTTGCGTCACCGAAGTCCATGACAAGATATAATGCATGTGTTAAGTGTTAGCGCTTACCTTGCTCCTCCCCCCTCCTCTTTTCATTGTTCCGCGCTAAATGACCACAGTTTTATGGTCAGTACCAACTACCAAATTGATGCATGGCATGCACAAGCAACTTCGGAATTATGCACGTAGCAGCATTTTCAACATTTTAATATTGTTAGAAGAGCTCACTTGTCGTCACAAACACTATCTGACCGACCGGCGCAGCAGCAATCCTTCGTGCTTTTTGACGCGTGAGTGCGCCGTAGCGGAGTTGAGCGCGCGGTAGAGCAAGAATGCCACTTCACTTAGCATGGGTAGGTGTTTGAAAAGGACGGGGAGTGGGCAGGCGTGCGCAGGTATCCTTCTATTCAGCACTGTCCACCGCAGCGGTGGTGAAATGTCAAAGCGTCCGCTTCTACTGTGGTAAATTAAGTACTGGGTTCGAGTCCCAGTGCCGCCAGGTACCCTCCGGTTTTTCTGACGGAGAGAGAGGTGCACGCCCCTACCGGCCGCTCGGATGCGTATGGGTGCGCATCTCAAAAAGTGAGATAGGGGTTTAAGGTTGCAAAAGACGCTAATTTCTGCAACTCAGAAAATAGAAGCAAAAGGTGGATTCTTTTCCGGATTCCCGTATTATTCTTCCCGTTCCTCCTTCTTTTTCCCCTCCCCACAGAAGTCTGCTTCGGCAGCCCTTCTATAGGGCTGCAGAAGAAGGCAGCGCAAAAATACGGGGACAAAGAAGGTACACAGAACACTGGACGAGCGCTGTCTTCTCGTCCTTCTTTCTGCGCTGCATTTACCCCAGTTAAATGTAAAGCAATGAGGAAAGAGCTTCAAACAATACATCGAGAACTAGTGACGAGCGGGTACCGGAAGAATTAAGTTTATTAAGAATGTTGAAGAGAGAAAAAGACAGATAGGGAAGAAAGACAAGCTGTTTAATTAAGCTCGGAGACACTCCGTTAGTCGCGAAAAAATTATCATCATCATGAACCCGCACGCGCTCTCTTTGTCCTCTTCCTCATCTGCTGCTTCTCTCCCAGAACATGTGCGCCGATTTGTCACGCGTGACATATGCAATTACTCTGATGGACGCGAGAACGAGTACAGAGAGACAGAAACAAAAGGAAAGAGAGAAAAAGACAGAGAGGGAAGAAAGACAAGCTGTTTAATTAGGCTTGGAGAAACTCCGTTAGTCGCGAAAAAATTATCATCATCATGAACCCGCACGCGCTCTCTTCGTCCTCTTCCTCATCTGCTGCTTCTCTCCCAGAACATGTGCGCCGATTTGTCACGCGTGGGATATGTAATAACTCTGATGGACGCGAGAACAAGTACAGAGAGACAGAAACAAAAGGAAAGAGAGAAAAAGACAGAGAGGGAAGAAAGACACGCTGTTTAATTAAGCTTGGAGAAACTACGCTATTCGCGAAAAAATTATCATCATCATGAACTCGCACGCGCTCTCTTCGTCCTCTTCCTCGTCTGCTACTTCTCTCCCAGAACATGCGCGCCGATTTGTCACGCGTGTGATATGCAATAACTGATGGACGCGAGAACGAGTGCAGAGAGACAGAAACAAAAGGAAAGAGAAAAAAAGACAGTGAGGGAAGAAAGACAACCTGTTTAATTAAGCTTGGAGAAACTCCATTAGTCCCGAAAAAATTATCATCACCATGAACCCGCACGCGCTCTCTTCGTCCTCTTCCTCATCTGCTGCTTCTCTCCCAGAACATGTGCGCCGATTTGTCACGCGTGGGATATGCAATAACTCTGATGGACGCGAGCACAAGTACAGAGAGACAGAAACAAAAGGAAAGAGAGAAAAAGACAGAGAGGGAAGAAAGACAAGCTGTTTAATTAAGCTCGGAGAAACTACGTTATTCGCGAAAAAATTATCATCACCATGAACCCACACGCGCTCTCTTCATCCTCTTCCTCATCTGCTGCTTCTCTCCCAGAACATGTGCGCTGATTTGTCACGCGTGGGATATGCAATAACTCTGATGGACGCGAGCACAAGTACAGAGAGACAGAAACAAAAGGAAAGAGAGAAAAAGACAGAAAGGGAAGACAAGCTGTTTAATTAAGCTCGGAGAAACTACGTTATTCGCGAAAAAATTATCATCATGAACCCGCACGCGCTCTCTTTGTCCTCTTCCTCATCTGCTGCTTCTCTCCCAGAACATGTGCGCCGATTTGTCACGCGTGGGATATGCAATAACTCTGATGGACGCGAGAACGAGTGCAGAGAGACAGAAACAAAAGGAAAGAGAGAAAAAGACAAAGAGGGAAGAAAGACAAGATGCTTAATTAAGCTCGGAGAAACTACGTTATTCACGAAAAAAATATCATCATGAACCCGCACGCGCTCTCTTCGTCCTCTTCCTCTTCTGCTACTTCTCTCCCAGAACATGTGCGCCGATTTGTCACGCGTGACATATGCAATTACTCTGATGGACGCGAGAACGAGTACAGAGAGACAGAAACAAAAGGAAAGAGAGAAAAAGATAGAGAGGGAAGAAAGACAAGCTGTTTAATTAGGCTTGGAAAAACTCCGTTAGTCGCGAAAAAATTATCATCATCATGAACCCGCACGCGCTCTCTTCGTCCTCTTCCTCATCTGCTGCTTCTCTCCCAGAACATGTGCGCCGATTTGTCACGCGTGGGATATGTAATAACTCTGATGGACGCGAGAACAAGTACAGAGAGACAGAAACAAAAGGAAAGAGAGAAAAAGACAGAGAGGGAAGACACGCTGTTTAATTAAGCTTGGAGAAACTACGCTATTCGCGAAAAAATTATCATCATCATGAACCCGCACGCGCTCTCTTCGTCCTCTTCCTCGTCTGCTACTTCTCTCCCAGAACATGCGCGCCGATTTGTCACGCGTGTGATATGCAATAACTGATGGACGCGAGAACGAGTGCAGAGAGACAGAAACAAAAGGAAAGAGAGAAAAAGACAGTGAGGGAAGAAAGACAACCTGTTTAATTAAGCTTGGAGAAACTCCATTAGTCCCGAAAAAATTATCATCACCATGAACCCGCACGCGCTCTCTTCGTCCTCTTCCTCATCTGCTGCTTCTCTCCCAGAACATGTGCGCCGATTTGTCACGCGTGGGATATGCAATAACTCTGATGGACGCGAGCACAAGTACAGAGAGACAGAAACAAAAGGAAAGAGAGAAAAAGACAGAGAGGGAAGAAAGACAAGCTGTTTAATTAAGCTCGGAGAAACTACGTTATTCGCGAAAAAATTATCATCACCATGAACCCACACGCGCTCTCTTCATCCTCTTCCTCATCTGCTGCTTCTCTCCCAGAACATGTGCGCTGATTTGTCACGCGTGGGATATGCAATAACTCTGATGGACGCGAGCACAAGTACAGAGAGACAGAAACAAAAGGAAAGAGAGAAAAAGACAGAGAGGGAAGACAAGCTGTTTAATTAAGCTCGGAGAAACTACGTTATTCGCGAAAAAATTATCATCATGAACCCGCACGCGCTCTCTTTGTCCTCTTCCTCATCTGCTGCTTCTCTCCCAGAACATGTGCGCCGATTTGTCACGCGTGGGATATGCAATAACTCTGATGGACGCGAGAACGAGTGCAGAGAGACAGAAACAAAAGGAAAGAGAGAAAAAGACAAAGAGGGAAGAAAGACAAGATGCTTAATTAAGCTCGGAGAAACTACGTTATTCGCGAAAAAATTATCATGAACCCGCACGCGCTCTCTTCGTCCTCTTCCTCTTCTGCTACTTCTCTCCCAGAACATGTGCGCCGATTTGTCACGCGTGGGATATGCAGTAACTCTGATGGACGCGAGAACGAGTACAGAGAGACAGAAACAAAAGGAAAGAGAGAAAAAGACAGAGAGGGAAGAAAGACAAGCTGTTTAATTAATTAAGCTCGGAGAAACTACGTTATTCGCGACAAAATTATCATCATCATGAACCCGCAAGCGCTCTCTTCGTCCTCTTCCTCACCTGCTGCTCCTCTCCC
Source organism: Rhipicephalus sanguineus (assembly GCF_013339695.2). Taxonomy (NCBI): domain Eukaryota; kingdom Metazoa; phylum Arthropoda; class Arachnida; order Ixodida; family Ixodidae; genus Rhipicephalus; species Rhipicephalus sanguineus. Next base: position 106,763,846 of record NC_051178.1, on the reverse strand, counting down.
AGAACATGTGCGCCGATTTGACACGCGTGGGATATGCAATAACTCTGATGGACGCGAGAACAAGTACAGAGACAGAAACAAAAGGAAAGAGAGAAAAAGACAGAGCGGGAAGAAAGACAAGCTGTTTAATTAAGCTTGGAGAAACTCCGTTAGTCCCGAAACAATTATCACCATGAACCCGCACGCGCTCTCTTCGTCCTCTTCCTCATCTGCTGCTTCTCTCCCAGAACATGTGCGCCGATTTGTCACGCGTGGGATATGCAATAACTCTGGTGGACGCGAGAACGAGTGCGAAGAGACAGAAACAAAAGGAAAGAGAAAAAGACAGAGAGGGAAGAAAGACAAGCTGTTTAATTAAGCTCAGAGAATCTCCGTCAGTTGCGAACAAAAATTATCATCATGAACACGCGCTTTTCGTTCCCTCCTTTCTCTTCGCCCTCTTCTTCATCTTCTGCCTCACTCCTAGAACACGTACGCCGGTTTGTCCGGTGTGGGATACAATAATTAGGATGGGCGCGAACGAATAAAAGATAGAAAGAGAGAAATCGAAAGAAAAGAAAGACAGAAAAAAAGAAAGAGCAAGCGAGAAATAGAGAAAGGAAAGAAAGAGAAAGCAAGATAGAAACAGCGAGAAAGAGAAACAGAGAGAAAAAGAAAGAAAGAGAAATAAACAGACACACAAAAGAGATAGGAAAAACAGAGAGGAGTATGAAGATAAAAAAAAAATCAAGGAAGGCCGCCCACCGCCGCACTTCCTTCAGGCTTGGCACTAATGCGAAGCTGCTTTAGTTTTTGAAAGCACTACTGTCGTGAATTTCACCACCATACGTTCATTAATACGACAGAAAATGAAGGTTGAAGTATCCTTTTTTAAATTACGCGCCAAAAGCACCGCACATGAACGTCCGCGTCAAATCACTAATTCCGAAGTGTTTTTCGTATTCCCACATCGGCCCAACAAAATTTCCTGAAACTTGGTGTGTTAAGTCTGTGGCCCCTTAGAGGACAACCGAAATTTTTTTTTTCTATTTTCGAAAGTCTGAAATTCATTGCTACTGTAGGGCCAGAAAACGCCGTCGAAATTTATGACGTCACAGTTAGCGAATTGATGCGGGAACTTGAAGGTGACGTCGCCACCTGAACTTTCCGTTCGCACGTTCTCTCATTTACCAAGCGTCTCCTCGTAGCAAGCGTTGTGCTTTTCGGTATAATGAAAGGGTAATAATTATCAGTACGAGAAAAACCGCTTTTCCCTTTAGTCACATCAATGAGAACTAACCGACAATAAGGCCAAAATGTTATTTGTAGTAATTAGGATATAAATGTGAAGAAAGTAAAGTGGACGAAAAGATAACTTGCCGCTGGCAGGGACCGAACCTGCAACTTTCGATATAATGCGTGCGATGCTCTACCAGCTGAGCTGCGGCGGCGGTCATCCTCCCATGCACTTTACCGGGTATATCTGTGCATTCAAATCTGGGAGTGTTAATCGGCGCCGCTCGTAGCCATGACGGCAAGTGTAAGACTGTTCTGCCTGCTGGCGTCACGTAGCACGTGATCTTTTTATGAGCTGGCAGCTGACCAGTAATACCTCGCACACTACCTGAAGGCATCAAGTCTGCCAGAACGAGACCCTCGCTATGAATGAAGGAAAGAAGGGGAATTTTAAGGGCTCGTTTTTCTTTGTTAGGCACAACATTAATGAAAACTAGCCGACAATCAAGCCAAGGAAAGTCAAAAAGTTCGGTCCCTGCCGGCGGCAAGTTATCTTTTCGTCCACTTTAATTTCTTGTCATTTGTACCACAATTACTACAAATAACATCCCGTTCTTTCCTTGGCCTGATTGTCTGCTACTTTTCATTAATGTTGTGCCTAACAAAGAAAAACTAGCCCTTAAAATCCCCTTTCTTTCGTTCACTTCCCTTTTAGTTCCCCCTTAAAGCGAGATGAAATGCGATACGTTTGTTCACATTTGTCTCGCTGTTCAACCCGCAGCATTGTGGAAATGAGTGTTCTCAGTCATCAAGTGGCATGAGTTCATGTTTGCTTGTGTGTGCCTGAAACTGTGGTAGCTAATTTAATTAGTAAGCAAACGTTTACTGTCATATAGACAGTAAGTAAAACATTGGGTGTTACTTTTTTTAGACAATACAGATTTTTAAAATAAAAATTATATGAGTCGGGCTCCTATCGCTTTCACGCACAAACTTTATGTTGAGATGGAATCACTTGCCACAGCTAAAGTGAACCTGAGGCAACTAATTAACAAAAAATCGTCAATTAGCTTTGGATTATTGACTAGAGAGCAGCTGTTTATATTGGAAAGTTGCAGTGCATGACAATTTATGGCGTACCAATTTTTTTAGAAATCATGAAATTTGCACACAATTTGAGATGTATTACTCGTCGAATTTTAGTGGCGATATCAAAATTGACCGCGCCTGGTGTGCAGGTAACGCGGCCTCTGTTACGTCAGACCGGTACTACCCATGTTAAGGAAGTGATGAAATTTTAATCAAGGCGTGCCGAAGCTGAATCTGGTCAGGAAAATGGGCAAGCATTCTGAAATACACAAGTAGACAGCTTATTCTTAACATGCAATGTGCAGTGCTTATCTGTTTCTTTCTTCAACCATAAACAGGCGCAAAAGACTAGTATTTCACCTGTCTGCAAGAAGCACTACAGTGGCTGCCCCTGAATTTTATGCTGTACAGAGAAAGAAAAAATTGATATTGCGGCTTTCTTGCACACAGCTCAAAAGAAACAAAGAAGAACCAGACACCACACGCAAAGGTAAGGCGAAGTGAGATGACCTGTTTCCACCATACATGTTGCTATGTACAAAAGTGAAAATTAGTGCGCGACAGTTGCTCTGACAGCCTAGGCATTCCGAATCCTTACCCATTAGCACACCAACATGTTTTAGCCACATGGGTCAGCTGGTATATTAGTACAGTAAATGGAATAAGTTACGCAAGTGTCATCGCAATAAGAGTAACACACAGCAGGCTGCATCTTAAAACTTCGATTTGTTTTAATGGATCTGTACAATGACTTGGCTAAAAGAGATAGTGGGGCAGTACACAAACATACATAAATTACCGCACAACAGAAGCCACACATGACATACGTTGGCAGTCAGCATCACAATTTGCTTGTTAACTCAGCCGCTCCCACTACCTCACAAATGGCAAGCATTGCGCAGAAACGAAGGCTGCACATCACTCCAATGAGCATTTTTAAACCAGGAAAGAATTGGAAAAAATGTACAGAAATGCACATGTAATTACAGCAACATGAAGCTTAGCACCAGCTGGTGATCTCAAATAAAAGTCCACATTGCCTAATACCACAACGTTGAATATTTCAAAGGAATGCACTTCATATAATAACACGCTTTCAAAAACATGGGAAAGAAAAATTTGCAACTGGCTTGTACACACATAAAAGGCACGTAAAGAATTTCCGCTTGATCGTGACGAAATGACAAAGGAGTAAACTAATGCTAAGGTATTCAGTTTTTAAAGTAAAACACAGACACCGATAATACATTTTTTCCCCATGTATTATGGCTGTATGTGAAAGCGTAGTCAAACAATTACGCGACCTAAAATTTCTTCCATGTCTGTTGCCGAAGCAGTAAACACAGGGGTGCTTTTACATTTTCACACAATGGATAGCAGTTTTTGGTGGTGGCAGCTCTTAAAAAAAATCTTTCGCAATTAACACCACAAAGAAATATCAGCTTTGCAGAAGTAAAAGATGAGATGTTGCTATGTACAAAAGTGAAAATTAGTGCGCGACAGTTGCTCTGACAGCCTAGGCATTCTGAATACATACAAATAGCTTCGTGAAGCAATCAGCAAGCATGAACTTTGTATAAATAATGGAGGGTTAAAGGGCACTGAAGAGCCCAGCCAATGGCAAAGCATTGTCTCTTAAGATGCGACCTAGCTTACCAGCCTTTCTTTTCATATCTGTTCCTTTACATCAAACATATGCAGGTGTCCTTAACAGAAATAGAATACGAACTATACACACAAATCTGCATACATTATAAATCATTTTGCTCTCAACTGACTAGCGAAAAAAATTGAAGCAATTGTCGATACTGAAGCTGCAGCTCTAAAAAACTCTGACCACGAAACAACTAATGAAAGATAAGCCTTAGATATAAGGGCAAATAACAATGTACACTACACGACACATCTGCATTGCCTAGGCCATTAAAGCAAAAACAACCTTCACAACACATGTCGACCTGGGCTGTAAAAGAAAATGCTGCGTAATACAATCTCTTCAACAACTAAGCAGATAATGTACAAAGTGACATTATGTAACGGTGCAGAAACAATAAGATTACCTGGTGGAAAGGCATCCTTCCAAACGAGAAAGCCACGACTCAAGCTATCGCGTCACGCAAGAGTTGTGGGATGTAGAACATGCTCCAAGACGAAGCCGTCTGCTACATCCGAGACGTATTCTACATTATTTCACACAGTAAATTACGGCACGTAACATCTACAAACAGTAAACAGGTGAACTGTGCCAATACTGCATTTGGCACTGCTCGATAAAGTGTGCTAAGTGTTTGGCCTATACAACACAAGCTTTTTTTTTTTGCTTCACCACCGTGACAACGGCAGGTACAAGCACATTTTGCACAATACACCAGGTGAAAAAAAAATGACGTTCCCTTCGTCCGACACAGAAGGGTCAAAACTCTTCCGTTCTAGCGCCACTTAAGTATGTCAGTAGTATTTACAGATTGTTCCTAGTATTTCTCTGTACAAGCGATGCCAACAATGGCACTTGGAGAACCTGCCCATACATTTCACACTGACTAAGAAAAAAAAAAACCTCGCCAAGATGCAGCTATACCGCTGCTGTTCTTTGCACAAACTTTATAAAAAAGGCACTTTGTTGACCTAGTCTTGACCTCGCCGTAAGCACAACACCTCTGTGCATCATGCAATGCCTACTATATAAGCAACAACCTGAAGTTCGATTATACAGAAAAAAAGGTATGTCTTCTATTATTTACATAATTCCTATAAACAAGTAGTAGAATGGTGGTGGTGCTGCAAAGGTCCACACCTCACTGCACATTTCTGCAATGTCTGTGAAGAATTTGGAACTAGCACACACAAGGAAGGAAGAATGCTCAACAATCTTGCAATGACAAAATGAGAATGCAAGGTGGACGCACACATGGGATGAGTCATTAAAATTCTAAGAGGTGGCAATGAAGAGGCTTTGATCAGGAAAGAAAAAAAAGTAGCGATGCTTAAATGGGTTTAGACGTTGCTAGAGCCTGGTGAGCCGCTGATGAAGTTGAATACTTCCAGGGACATCCTCTTCATAGCAACCGACGAACGATGATCAGCGACCAACTGTCAAAAACGGTCAAGAAAGGCCCAAGTTTAGTTAGTTACTATTAGTTCAATTACAGGAACTTTGCGATGAAGTGTAAACATTCCAGTTCTGTCACTTGCTAGAAGCACATGCCTGCATTTGCCCTTAAAATTTGCACTACTCATTTATTTCATAAAAGTGCAAACAAGCTACCTGAAGGAATACATCAATACGAACAATAAAATCTAAGGAACAAATCTGAGGCCTCGAATTAAGGGGAACAAACCCATCTGAACTGCAGTGTTTAACATCAAAGCAAGTTAATTAGATGTGCCATATTACATAATGTCTTCTAGGGTATTCCAATTTACCTTGTAAATTTGCTTGCTTTTACATCTACTGCGTGCCATGGATATACATATCCAATAGTAGGTCAGCACATTTTCCCACTGTACTTTACTCCACGTGAAGTCAATTGAAGAAAATATACAGCACACAAAAGACAAAACAGCAGCAGAAACACCTACAGGAATAACAAAAAGGCACAAAAAAATTCAGCTAAACTTTCAAAATTGCATGGTTTCCTCACTCTACTTCTTTTTTTATTTCGCTGTAGTATTGCTGTCTCCTTATGTCCATGCCCGAATTGGGGCTGTTCAGATAGAACCAAATGATACATGATGAAGAATTAAGTAAGTAAAGCAAAAAGAGAACTAAAACTCTCCATTTCCCAATAGGAACAAAAAATGTAATCACGAGTACAAATTTGAATTTTAAAATAACAGTACCAAAAGTGAAAAGAAAACGTACAGCCAAACCTCGATATCAAGAAGTGAGTAAAATTGGCATATGACTTCATTATATCAAAACTTCGGTAACTTCAAATTCGACCTTTTTATGTAAAGTACAGTCGCCAAGGGATTGCTTTTTTTGCAGGAGAAGTACAGAAGGGATATTTGAATAATACTGCAGTACAAAAGCAAAAATGTCAATAACGCAAGAAAATATCAGTCACAAAAAAGTGCGATAGCAACAAATTGGAATGTTACATGAAGTAAGGCTAGCAGCTAACTCCTCTTATGTCCAACAAGGTGTAACTCAACAAAATGCTGGGATAAGGGACTGCAGCCACCGCAGAGAGCGAAGTGACCTTCATACTGTCTGTCTACTGCTTCAATGCAAACACAGGGCATACAAAGGTGTGAGCCATCTGCAGTTCCTGCCAGAGCCACACAGCACAATCGTCTATTGCCCTTGCAAGCTTTCACTTGCACGTCGAACACATGAAGCGTGGGGTGATGTTATCACAACTTGGACTTTATAAGGAACATCGCAGCGATGGCAAAGATGTGCCTGGAGTGTTTGTACAATTTATATCACAATGAAAAAGAATTATGGTGAACATAATATGCGGCAACAACGACTTGGTGCCGCGCCAGTGAAGTCCTCTTCACGGCAGCTGTAAATCACTCATAAAGCTGAAAGGAATGCAGGTCGAACACACTGGTGCGATACAGGGCAAAGTCATTGCACTTATTCTGCCATTGTGGCTTATAATCATAATCTTGGGTGTCGCCGAGAGTGGCGCGACAGCGGCGCCATCATGTTCACCAAACCGACCCACTTGCTCTCCACTAGCAATGATAAACTCGCAATGTTGCAACTTTTCTATGCTCGAAATAAAACTACGTAAAAGCGTGCAACACTCACCTTCTCTTTCATTATTTCAGAGAGCTGGCTGGCCAAGTCAACTAGATTTTTCTTAAGGGCACTGTGGTATTCGCATTGTTCAGGCGGGATCAGCTTGCCATTAAGGTCCAACGCCTGCTGGCAAATGTTGAGGAATTGCCTGAAAACACAAATAACAACACCGTCAAGAAAACAAATTCACTGCAGGGAGGAATTTTGCAACTAATTGCCAAATGCAGTGAAGGCACTGAAGACATACGCAAGGGAAAATTGTGCCACTGGCACAATTGGGATGCTTCATATCACGAAATGCACCATCAAGAAATGTACAACCCAAGATGTGTCATCAATAAACATGCCATTAAAGAAATATACTGTAAAGAAAAGGTTTGCGAGGATGTGTACACCAAAAACTCCACCACATAAAATATTATTCCATCACAAAATGTACAATCAAGAGCATGCCATCAAAAATACACCGATGCCATCAAGAACATGACAACATGTTCAATGTGGCTTAGGCATGTTGAAAGAATTAATGAAAAGAATCCTTCTTCTTCATAGAGTATTGGCAGAGCATCGAATGTGTTATACGAAGGTTCTAGGTTCAGTCACTACCAGCGGCAAAGTTGTTTTTTTATCCGCTTTAATTCCTTTCCATTTATGTCATAATTACTGCACTAGAGTCAAAGACTACAAATAATGTCCTCTATACTTTCCTTGGCTTCATTGTCTATTGCTTTCGTCTGTTGTAAGAATGAAACACTCGTATGACACTTGCCTAAATTTCTCCCTTAGTTCATTGACCTCTTCCTCTGGGTATAGGTGTGACTTGCTCTCGTCCAAGAAGGCATTCGCATAGGCAAGAGGGCCAGCATTCACCTGTGGATAGAAGAAATGTGCAACCATTGGTGAAATGAGAACAGGCACGCACAGACACCACAGACATCACTGACTGAAAGTGAGTGTCAGACACTCAAAGAAAGGGTCTTTTGTGAGAAGACAAACACAAACAATGTATTGTTGTAACACTATAATGCAGCCACGCCTATGTTGACCATGCGAACTCTTAAGTTTCTCAAAATCCTGCGGGCACAACACTAGAAGGGGAATGTGGGAGTACGTATTTCTTTTGAATGTCTGCCCCGAGCCCACACGTATTGTGGTACACTTTAGATGCAGCTCACAAGAGCAAACTTAGAAAAGTATAAACTGTTGATCAGCATAACGTTTATACACAGCAGCGATGCAGTGAGTGACATTGCTTTCGCCAATTTTGCCTGTTTTCACGAATTGCTCCCTTTCTGAACTTCTTAGACGGACACATGAAATCACTGCCCTGTACGTGATGCGCACGCATCCTTGTTGCGGTTTTCACCTGTATCATCGCGTTTGTACCTTGTACTCGTTATTTCTGAGGAAGTATATATTCACCTGCTTTCCTCAAATAAATTCAGTTGGAAGTTCTGCGCTTGTGTGCGTGTTTGTGTTCCTCTCTCCGTCCCATCTTTTTTTGCGCAGTTTAAACCTTTTACGATGCTCCCTTAAAATAATGAGGCGCATCATCCACACCTCAGAGAGCATTTTAATGGCAAACTGCTCTTAGAACAGAAGAAGCACTAACATTCAAGCATGCTGCTTTATTCTTTTGTGTGTTAGCTGCAATGCAACTGGTTTCCTGAGCTGCATGGAGATGGCAATAATTATGCTCTACGCAAGCTTTTGTTCGATACGAAATGAATGGGAACATCTTAAAGTTGAATGTTGGTTGGCTGTATATGCTTCGATAGTAAAGGTCTAGGCTTAATAAGACTCTCTTTAATAATCATTAAGCCTTTTTTGTGTCTCCAAAGCAGACGTGAGGTCAAAACTGGGAAGAGGGATGCCATAAGTTCATGACTGGCTGTGCAACAGAGAGAAACAGACAAGACAGAAAGAGACACCCATGAGCACAAGACACCACTGCTCTCATGGTATCTTTTAGATGCGAAGCAGCTTTTGCTCGGGGCTGTGTTCGTCGTCGGTGGTGGCGTCCGCACTCCACCACGCATACGCCTACTCTCTCTCCCACTCTCCTCCTTTAGGCAGGTGTTCAGTTGCCTTCTCTCCTCCCCCGCGCTGCAGCCGTGGCACAGCCTCTCCTCCCACGTGATACAGCCGTGCCGCAGCCAAATACAGCCTGTAACCCACTCTCTGCTCTCCCTCCCCTATTTCATGTGTATACAAGCGCATGCGCTCGGTCGGCTTCCGTCATTCTCGCTTCGCTCCCGTTCAGATGAGTTGTAACGTCAACGTCGACGCCACTCGTTCACTCGGCGCTAATGGAAAGCAATGCACAAACACAATGCAATGATAACACAAACACTAAATACAAACCTCACACACTAACAGAAACGCCGAGAGAACGTAACGGAAACTTGGTGCGCCCCCAATGCTGCTTCGCATCCCCTCATGGTTCCCTTGAGTGGGATGGGAGATGGTGTAATTTTTCTTTCTTGTCCGTGTTGCGCAGCCGGTCATGAACCAGTACAAACTTCCCAACTATCAGTTCTTTTGTTCCATAAGTTCGTAAGATGCTGTATGCTGGTGCTGCCCACACATACATCAGGGAGTGGTGTATGGACAGCCAGACATATGCCTCTATATTCACATACGAATGCTGCACTAATAGTCCTAGCAAACTGCAGACTATGTGCCTGACCTGGACACCAATGCTGCCCTGTAGCTTGAGTTGGAGCTTCTTGAGGTCAGGTGTCTTGCGATGGACCACCTCGTCCAACTCAGCGACACGTGTCTGCATTTCGTCGATGGCCACCTCGATTGGATTGAGGTCCTTTGTCCTGCGACTTGTTACCGGGATCCGTTTCTTTACGTATGGGAAGCAGTAGCTGGCTGCAGTGGAAACGTCGCAAGCTGTCACTGCCATGGGTATTAGTGTGCTAGTTAAGCTGGAAGCGCAAATGCCCTAACAATTATGACCTGAAATTACAAAGTGCACTTCCACAGGCATAACAATTTAGTCAAGAAACACCTTACAGGCCCTGTCAGGCATTGAGTAAGGGGGGTATTGTAACCATGAGCAAAGTAGAACCAATGCAGAAAAAAAAAGAAAAATCTAAGAACTGTACAGTGGCTGAACAAAAAAAAAACTCACAGAATAATGCACACAATAACAGCAAACAATAATTTATCTCATACAAGAGAAATTCAGAGTGCTTTCTGCCCAACGCACACAATTTTAAAATACTAAAAATAGCACTACAGAGCATTTGTGCAAATACCATGTGGTGCTACACTACCTTGCATTGCGAAGAAAAAGGTTTTAGGGAAATGCCGATTGAGCTCTTGTTCAGTTGTACTGTTCAGTTGTACTGTACATTATATAACTGCATACAGGGTGTTTCAGCTAACTCAATTGCTTATTTTCTTTAACCAATTAAGTGTAACTAAATTTAGTTATTTGCAGGACAAGCTTTAACAGGAAATGCATCTTCTAGCATTATCATTGGCATGAGCTACATATAGCAGCATGAGTGGAGTTGTATATAATGCAGCAGCTACATGGATGTGCATGTTTCGACAGGCAAACCCGCGTGCTCTGCATCTGATTCTTCGCCTTGATGCCAGGTTCTGCGGCCTGTATTGTTGGCACAGCATTTGGCATCTCACTATGGTTTCACTTTAGAGTGAGCTGAACGTTCAAAGGGAACACCATTTATCATCTTGTTCTCTATATCATTTCTTCTGAATTTTAATGTCTTGTAACTAACGTCTGAGATCACTACTTTTGTACTCCTCCACCTTGATTTACTTGCCTTGATGATTTTGATTCTTAAACCAGCTTGTATAGGCCTATAAGGTATACGTAAATAAATAAATGAAATAAAAAATAAGTTGCAGGCAGGCAAGCAGGTGGACTCACTGGTGAGGATGGTGCGTCGCTTGCACTGCTCGTCTGGGGCACCCCGTGCCTTGGAGCCGTCTAGAGTGAAGGGCGTCTCGTACATGAACTCAGAGATTATGTTGTGCCGCTCGAATTCCGTCTGTCGCTGCAACAGCTCCATTTCGCTGAAGTAAGGCACCACGTGCGTCACCTGAATGTATGCGTACTTGGGGTCCAGGTCACTCGGGTTCACCTGTGTATAGTGAAACACAGTAAACAAGCTGTTGTCAATGCAGTCAACAGGGTGTCCAAAGGGAGCAGTTAAAAGTAAGGGTGTGCGAATATTCGAACTTTCGAATAATTTTCGAATAGTGTTTGCTAATCGATTCGCACCAGAATTTGACTATTCGAACTTCCAGAAGATAAATACAGACAATGTCTGATTTTTCGGACGATTTCCCGATTTCGGACGATTTTTCGGACTCTCTAGGGACCGCGGAATCGTCCGAAAAATCTGGCTGTCTGAAAAAACGAATTCCTGCTTCTTTTATTTCACTCAAGCGATCAAATCACCACAGCCGCGTCCGAAATAGCTTTAGTGCCTCCCAGTACACTTATCAGGCATTTTGGTGCACGTCCAGGCTCTCATGAATAGAGTCGGTAGCTGCCGCGAACCACGCTTAACTATGTGCCAACCGCCAATTGCAAATTAGTGTCTCGTGATGAGCACTGCTGGTACCAGGAAAGCGCAGAATGCGTGATTTCAGATGTAGTTATACATTGACGTCTATGGGGCAGATTAAGAATTCCGGACTCGAAGGAAGCGCGCCCTTGTCCGCCACATCAGATGGGCCTCCACAGAAGTTGAAGGAGAAGGAGAGCTTGAGGAAATAGCGCCTTTTCCTTTCGCATGTAAAGTGTTGTCGACACCACGTTGGTTGCACCAAATCGTGTAAATAAATACAGTTCGGCCTCTGCATTGCCTCACCCTTGATAAGACAACTAGGGAACATTACCCCTCCAGCGCTTCACCAACCTAGCCAAAAGAAACACTTTCATGTTGCTGTCTCTTAAGAATAGATCCTCTGCACCTTTTTTTCTGTAATTTCACTTTGAGGTATTAAAAAATATATTCAACAAATATTCGACAACTATTCGAAAAATATACGATTCGATTCGCACTGACATTTTGTTATTCGAATTCGCTTCGTACTCCAAATTTTCCTATTCACACAGCTCTAGTTAAAGTGAACCGCACAACCTATCGAATCATATCTATCGAACGACCATAAAACTATGGTTACTTAGTGCACAGAAAGGAAGCAATAGGAAAGAGACAAGTAAGGAGAGTGCTAAATGTTGATTACCTAACTTAGCTCTCCTCTTGCTTGTGGTCATCCTACTTCTTTCTTTTTTTGTGCAGAGTAACCATAGTTTGATGGCTGTTTGATAGATATGAACTGACTAGCCCAGCAAGAATTGCTACTCAGCACCACCTATTTGCACACCATATGCTCCTTATTGGTTCTGAAGGCCTTGTGACATTAAAACATAGGTGCGCAAATATTTGCGGTATTTAGACACAGATGTGAAGCCGCCTTCCTTGCAACACCGTGAAGCAGTGCCGTAAAGCAAACTTGGGCACCAAAATTTACGTGTAAAAAAAGATAAGTTCTTTAAAAGTTTTATATCGAATTATATGATATATCGAACTAATTCTCGCATTTCTGTGAGTTTGATATATGTGGTTTTGACTGTACTAGATTCCAGAATTTCATGTGAATGCAATGCACATGTTGTAGTCCCTGTGAAGTAAAGCTTTAGTGAACCAGTTCAGTAAACTTTGTGCACCTAAATACAACAAATACACTTTTGTTTAATGCCAGTCTTAGGCAACTTGTGATGTCCAAAAAAAAAGTGAAGTGGTGGTAAGATGTGCATGAGCAGAAAAGTATGATACACATGCAAATACACATTACAGTTTATATGCCCTCTTGTATCACTGTGACACATATGCATTATGGAAGATCGCCAAGTATTAGCCCATATATAGTGAAACATACCTAGTAGGTCTTGCCAAATGCAGAAAATTAGAGACAAAGAGAGACAAGTGTTAACTACTTCAAATGAATTCTAAGACCACTGGTGTCATGGCACAACGGCTTGTAATTGTCTGACCCTTTTCATAATGTGCACACCACAAAAAAAAAAAAAAAGAGCAAGCCCATCAGGAATGTTTCATGGACATAAAAATGACTTCATAGGATGGCTCAGGATGCAATAACAGCTCAGTGATGGAAGCAACATTTTGCTTTTTGGAGAAGATTCCGAACAAGAAAAAATGGTGCTTCGGAGCAGCCATAAGCATTTTTGGAGCAGAAAAAAATGCTAGTTTAGAGCAGCGATTGGTGTTTTAGGAGCAGATGCCAAAATATTCCAAACGACTCCTGGAGTTTAAAGCAGCAATTAGGCATGTCATAAATATTCATATTTATTATTAAACATATTGCGCATACAATAACCACTGCAAATTGTCAAGTGGATGGATGGATGGTCATTGAAAACTAAGTTAGATGAGCTACATATATTTAAAATATCAGTACTTGTGGCAGAAGTATTATAAAAGCAATAAAGCTGAGCACCAAATTATAAAAGTAGCTGCAATCACATGTAACTATCACCAAAGCAGCGGTTTATAATCGGTACGAGATCAAAACAATATGTTATTTTCATATTTCTCCAAAATAGCGAGCACTAAAAACTTAAAAAAAAACTGCTAAATGAGTACACTCAAACCTCGTTATAATGAACACGGATATAACGAATTATTGGTTATAACAAAGTAAATGAGGAATAGCCTTGTCATAGCTACAGTGTTACAAATAAACATTTATAACGAATTTTCGGATATAACGAAGTTATTTTCATGGCAGATGTGACTTTGTTATAATGAGGTTTGAGTGTAATACACTTAGAATGCCGGTTCTTGCACCATAAACGAGGTCAAACCTGATAAAGTGGTAAATGTAATTAGTCCCTCAGGAAAGTTGTCACAGCAGAAGTTTGTAATCAGTATGATATCGAACTAATCTCACACACATTTCCCCAAAATAGTCTGCTTGTCAGGTATAAATACGCAGCCAAGTCAGATATATATAGTGCCAGTACTTGTGGCATTGTCAATATGCTATAGTATGCAGCTAGTATGCAAGCTGCATAAGAGCATATTAGGATGATAGTACACAGCTTATTGGTTTTGTGTATGCTCACTGGATGGTCACACGGTTAATGTTCATCATTTTCAGTTTCCTAATGCTATTTCGGAGCAGGTTCGGAGCAGTTAAATATTACAATTTGGAGCAGGATTTCTCTTTTGGAGCAGTTTGCAGCAAATGGATCAGTCAGCACTTCCATCACTGACAGCTTTCCCTTAGAAATTCATGCCTTTAAGTAAAAATTTCAAAGTTGCTTCATTAATTTGTCACAATTAGAACAAAAATCTACCTGGTAATGGAAGAGATGCAGCAATTTATTACGACAGGTCTTATTGTTGTCTTCGGGCGTCGTAGAAGTCAGGAGACGTAGTAGGAAGATATAGAATAATTTATTTAAACTGAATAATTTGAATGCCACACACGCTACACGTCGCCACACAGGCGAACATGCACGAGAGTCTCACTCGTCAACGTCTTCTTCTTCTCCCACTGCTCACACCAGCAAGCGCGCGTCTCATAGAGGCGCTAGCGATGTGCTAACATAATAGTGCGCTACAACATGTTTGTTTTTAAAAGCTTCGCTAATGTTAGTTGGGACACCCTGCACAACAAGCCAGTGACAGCAATAAAGATGCGTAATACTAACGACGGCATACACAGCAAGCTTGATGTAAAATTAACCCACAATAGACACTCAGAATAAGCCTCAGCTTCCATCATTTCCCCATGTTTCTCTTATTATTTAAATAAAAATACTTCATCAGATCTCAGCCACTGAGTATCATATATGCAGTGGCACATAAAACGCACAGATTTTGGCGGTAAAGACGGGACTCAGCACTAAGAAATGAGGGCTTTATTGCACCGTGTCCAATCTTTCCAGTTGTTGCCCACGTTTCTTTCACTACTATGTAGATGTTTCCATGCTGACTAACTCCTCAGTCTGTCCAGCAGCGCACCCGGAAGATACAGTAGAACCCCGCTGTTACGTTCCTCACTGCTGCGTTTTCCCGGCTGTTACGTCGTTTTCCGCCGGTCCCGGCATAGCTCCCATAGGATACAATGTATTGGGAACCCCGCTGTTACGTCGTAACTGTCGGACCGTTCCCGTATGATACGTCGCGAAGTGCGCCCGGAGCCGACCGAGTGACTACCAAAGAGAGCGGCCATGGCGCATTTTCACGCAGCTTGGCCTCGTTTGACCGTAATATTAGCCGCATGAGAGGCGCAAGCAACAGAATCTTTCAATTGATGCAAACAAAAGCATGGCCTTCGAGATTCAAATTGCAAAGATGGCGTCTATGACGTAAGTGCTCGCGAAAGCAAGGCCTTCGAGATTGGCATTTATTATTGACAAAAGCATAGCCTCTGAGATTTGCATTGCACAAACATGGCGTGTATGACGTAATTGCTTGCGAAAGCAAGGCCTTCGAGATTGGCATTCACTTCTGCCATCGCGTTGCCGTAGACTCATCATCATCGTTATTTGTCAGAGAACGGGAGGAGTTCGAGCTGGTTGGAGCTCGCATGGTCGTGCGTGCGGTCTGTGGTCGGACTCGCCGCGCCAGTCGTGATTGCGTGTGCTTAGTTCTTTCATGCCTACAGCTGTTGGTGTTAAAAAAATCACATACGCTGATTACATTTCTGTGGATAAGGCCGTCCTAAGCTCCGCGTTTCTATCCATCGACTAGATCGCGGCTGAGCGCGCCAATTTTCGTGCTGCTCGTAAGAATTGAAATAAAATTCTGTACCACTAAATATTTTGCCGTTTTTCCTGTTTTTCGGCTCTTACGTTTCCCGTCTCTTACGTTTATTTCCTACGGTCCCTTCAAAAACGTATCAGCGGGGTTCTACTGTACTAGTAAGTGCTGGCCAGTTGAAAATGGCTGCTCTGCAAGTTAACCGCCCACCTTGAAAGACAGAGAAGCTAGCAATGGTGTCGAACCTGATTGGAGTCCATGATCATCTTGACAGATTCCTTGCCGAATTTCTCACAAAACATGCGATGCAGGCGCTCAGAGATCTCAGGAAGTGATGTCACCTTGGGCTCTTTGTATATGTACTCCTTCTCGGATTCATCCCCAAAGTAAGCCTGCAAATAATGATACAAAATAAAGTTTTTTGATTCACTGAACACATTCGACAATGAGACTGCAATGAGTCTGCTTGATGAAGACTGCCAAAACTTAGATGAAGTTACTTAACGAGGGACACTTCTAAACATCTTCACTCCGAGCTACATCAAGACGATGTGACATGCAATTTTCTTATTCTTTTTGCTGCTGGCTTTGTGTATTAGCATGTGTTCATCTGACACCACTGTTTGGTTCTTGCACAACATACTTGAGCTATCACGTGCAATGGAATCACAGTACAGCTTGTAGCTTGTTTATCATTACAAAGCATACAAAACAAAGACAGTGCATTACTGAATCGTTGCGATCATCCCTGCTTGACAGAACCCACAATGGCACTGAACAAGTTGTGAACCATGTGCGATAAGTACAATGCAATTTGATAACTGCCGGTACTTGCTACTACTGTTGTCATCGATGCGTTGCCCCTATTTCAGGGGACGGGTTCACCCAAGAGACACTGTATTTCCTTCCGTTACCTCCATCTGTATTCCTGTCTCGGCACGTTAACTTCCACATAACAATGAGAAGAAAGGGTGTGATAACAAGAAACTAAGTGAAGAAATAAACGTGCCTGTCCGAAAAAGACGACCCGGTAGTAAGTGCCCAGGAGGCGCTTCCCCGTAGAGTTGACCTCGAGGATCTTGTTGTAGCCCTGGTGGAGAGTCTTGTAGCAGCGCGCAAGGGCAGCGTAGTTGCGCCGGCGCTCGTAGATGGGCACCAACAGCCGGTAGATGTCGGCCATCGACTCATAGCGCTCGGCCAGCTGGAGCATCTCGACGCACTGCTCCAGCCGTTCGACCAGGGACTCCTCTGTCTGCTGGAAGTCCTGCTGCTGCTGCCCAGCTGCGGCGGCGGCGTCCTCTCGGATGTGCGATTCGTCGCGCACCACGTTCGGCGACGTGTTCTTGAAGGCCAGGCAGCCTCCGGGGAAAACCTCTGCATTCGTCATAGTGTGTTTCAGGAAGACCCCGTAGGTCCATGGCCTACACACACCGTATTTTTTTGCGTATAACTCACACAAAATATACAGAAATTTCGGAGATAAATTCTGGGTGCACATTATATGCGACACGGCAATGTTTTACAGTTATGCAATGAAGGCGGCTTCACAGCAATATGCGGGGATCTTTTTCACATTTTTGCCGTATTGGGGGGTAAAGCTTTTATGCAGCAGTGGGTTATGTGTGATAAAATACAGTACTTGAATTTTGCAGCGCACTACTCTGACATGCACAAAAACGACACAAAAAGAAGCACAAGTGAACAGGACCTTCTTGTGTGTGTCCCGAGTACCACACTGCAAAATTGAACTACATACAACGAAGTGGCCCCTTCCTTGGCTCTTCTAGTCTACACATACGTATAGTGCGGAATATAGGTCGAGATTTTTTCCAAAAAATGTCACTAAAAAGTCGCCCCTCGACCTGTATACCGGCCCTTGGCACAAACCGAGTGATCGTCTGGCAACAGGAAGCGTCGCATGCTTCTTGGGCATCAGCATCGACATCGCCTCCATGAGCCGACGCCCGACGCCATTTTTCTTTTCTTGTTCATCTGGTGTTCCTAGCGAGTGGCGACCTTTCTCTGCGGCCAGCTATGAATACCGGGACGCGGCGCCAGTTCACCGCCGCGTTTAAAAGAAAAGTCATTGAATTCGCGGAAGCGAATGGCAACATGTCGGCGCAGCGGCAGTTTGGAGTGTCTGAGAAAAGCGTCAGGTACTGGCGCAACCAGAAATCCAAACTGTCGGTGTGTAACGCGCGGAAGACGTCGTTTCGCGGTCGCCGAGCTGTGCACCCGGAACTCGAGGACAAAGTGGCGGATTTCGTCCGCGAGTACCGTGCCAGGTCCCTGCCAGTGAGTGCGGAGCTCATTCGCACAAAAGCCGTCGAGCTCGCCCGTGAAGCCGGTCTGTCGAGGGAAGACTTCAAGGGGTCCATTTATTGGGTCCGCCGCTTCATGCGACGCAAAGGGTTTGCCCTTCGACGGCGCACGTCAATCTGCCAGAAGCTGCCGGAGGAGTACGAGGACAAGTTGTTTCAACTCTACGTGAATAGCCTCCGGCGGCAGCATGGCTACGTTAGGCCAGATCAGCAACGCCGACGAAACGCCGGTGTGGTTCGACATGCCGTCGTCCACAACCGTCTGTGAACGCGGGGCAAAGGAGGTGAAGCTGCTGTCGACCGGAAGCGAGCATTCGCGCTTCACCGTGATGCTTTCCTGCACGGCCGACGGCAGAAAGTTGCCCCCGTTCATCATCTTTAAGCGGAAGACGCTGCCGAAGGAGGCCTTCCCGCGGGATGTCGTCGTCCGCGTGAACGAGAAGGGGTACATGGACGAGGCCCTAATGCGCGAGTGGATCCGCACAGTGTGGAACCGGCGGCCCGGAGCCCTCCTGCAGCACCGGAACATGCTCGTGTTGGATGCATTTCGCGGGCATTTGACGGCATCGGTGAAGGAGGCACTTCGCGACGGGAAGACTGATCTTGTCGTCATTCCGGGAGGGATGACATCAACGCTGCAACCGCTGGACGTCATCCTTAACAAGCCCTTTAAGGACCGTGTGCGTGCGTTGTACAGTGAATGGATGGCTGGCGACAACCCGCGGACCCCGACAGGCCGGCTGCGCAGGCCACCTCTCGCGACAGTTTCTGGTTGGGTCTCCGAGGCATGGAGGTCTCTGCCTGAAGAAATGGTGGTGCGCGCATTCAAGAAGTGCTGCATCAGCAACGCTCTCGACGGCACCGAGGACGACATGCTGTGGGAGGCGGCTAGCGAGAGGCAGTCGTCCTCGGAGGAGAGCTCCGACAGTTCGGAGGACTGAATAAAGTGCTTCAGTCAACAGTTCCGTGTTTTTCCTTTTTTTTTTTTTTTTTTGCCGGTCAAGGTAAGGGGGTCGACCTATATTCCGCCTCGACCTATATTCTGCATTATACGGTACATTACAAAGGAGGCAGGCATTATTGGCACTAAGCTGATTTCTAGAAGCGAGCTATATATTTGGAAATAATTGAGAATAGCATTTGGTATCTAATGAAGGCTCACTGTATGCATATCATTTGATGTGACCTTGAGGACTCATGGGTCAAAATAATTCATGTCCTTATGACAGGACTGTGTCAACTGTAGTGTTCGTGTGTGACAGGACTTTCTACTTGTGTGTAGCATCAGGTGTAAACATTATCCATGCCTGTGTGACTGTACTTTCTGCGAAATTCATTACTTAATGGACTTGGTGTTTTTGTGACACTTTTTTTAATAGCTTGAGTTAAGAACATACACGTATGAGATGATTTTAAGAGCAATTTTACGTCGGTTTTGTTCCATGTCCGCTTTCCTCAATTTTGAATGCTTAGTGAAAATGAGTAGCCAGAGCAATGGGAAGGCATTCACACCTCCTAAATATATATTAAAAATAAAATTGGCAGTTCAAAGACAATGTCTCCCTTGGCCCTGTCCTCCCACATTCTTTAACAGAGAATGATTTCTGATGTAAAATATGGGCCGATATCGAAGGCAGTGTCCCAGACGAAGGGCTTACCTTTGTGTCTCAGGTACTCGGCCTCCAAAGCAGCAACATGAATGTAGCATTGCGCAGCCTGCAATTCAATAAAGCATGTGGCCAGTCAACATACCAGGACAGTACATTATGGTAAAGAAAAACCACTACAATCACACTGCAGCAGTTTGGTGGGTACTATACATTCAACATACAGTAAAACCTCGTTAATTCGAAGGCCTCGGGATCGAGAAAAATATCCCAATTAAGCGGGATTCCCAATTATCCGAAACAACGCGAAATCAAAGAAATCAGCCAGAAAACGTGATATACGGAAGTCACACCTTTATTGTGGCAAGTCCGCCTACTTGGAGAAAAATTCCTCCATGCGTGACTGACGCGTTCGGTAGTTCCCAGCACTGAAAGTCATATTTTCCAGCCTTTCAATGAGGCACAGCATCTCAGCCTCGCCGCCGTTGCACTCAACGAAGCTGCGCACAACACTCAAGGCATCGATGACATCCGCCAAAGGGGGTGCTCGGGAGGCCTCGTCATCGCTGTCAACATTAGAGGCCGAATTGGACGATCTCGCAGCTATCTCGCTGTCGATGTCAG
Source organism: Rhipicephalus sanguineus (assembly GCF_013339695.2). NCBI lineage: Eukaryota > Metazoa > Arthropoda > Arachnida > Ixodida > Ixodidae > Rhipicephalus > Rhipicephalus sanguineus. Next base: position 106,743,451 of record NC_051178.1, on the reverse strand, counting down.
CGTAACATGTCTGCACTGTGCACTCGACATCTGCGTACTCAGAGAATCCGATTGGAGTGCACTCCTCATCCTCCGCGTGAAAGCCTCATATCGAGCGCAGAGAGTCTCCCCTTCTTCGTCAAATGGGCAAGTGACAGCGGTGACAGCACACTCAGCGGAGGTTGCCTCTTCTTTCACAAAACCAGCGTGCTCAAAACACCGTCGAATAACGGTGGCCTCCACCTGCCTCCATGCGTGAACAATGAGGCAAATACCACCGAGGAGGTCAATGCTATACTCCTTTCCGTTGTCATAGAAAAGGAGCATTCGCTTCAACAGATTGCAGCGATATATTTTCCTGGTATGGTGTATGACGCCCTGGTCCATCGGTTTCTATAGCGACGTCGTGTTCGGGGGTAGAAAGACCAGCCTGATTGCCTGCAGGTTCTGAATGTCGCCGTGAGCTAGGCAATTATCGACGACGAACAAAACGCTGCTCCCAGCGGCCGCAAACTTGCGGTCAATGTGCCGCACGTATTCTTCAAAGAGTGCAGTTGTCATCCAAGCTTTCTTGTTGTTTTTATAGATCAGGTCATCCTTGGATGGCAATCGTGCATTTTTGAAACAACGAGGCTTTTCTGTCTTCCCAATAACAAGCAGTGGCAGCATGTGCTCACCGCACATGCTTGCACCAAACAAAACAGTGATGCCGTCTTTGTTCTGTTTCCGCCCCTTAATGTCTGCATCCTTCAAAGCGAACGTCTTCGTAGGCAACATTTTATAGAACAGAGCAGCTTCATCAAGGTTGTAAACATCTGCTGCTTCGTACTTGGCCAGTAGTGGAGCCAAGGTGTGCTCCAGCCGTCGATAACAGACTGATCCGCGCTGTCACTCTCGCCGCAAACAGTCACGAATGTCAGGTTGTTGCACTCCTTAAATTGGCAAAACCACCCATTGCTGCATTTAAACTCAGAAATTCCAAGTTGCAGCACCAGCTGGTTGGCCTTCTCACACAATACGGTCCCATTGACAGGAAGGTGTGCTGCGTCGGCTTTCTGTAGCCAGTCGATCAGCGCTGCTTCAACGTCGGCGTACGTAGGCGGGCGTACTCGTGTACGCCTTGACGAGTGCGTCTTGCTGTAAGCATAGAGAATTTTCTCCTTATTCTTGATGATGCTGCACAGCGTTGACAGAGGCACGTGGTGCTTTTCGGCGAGAGCCGTTTTCGACGCCGTCGACTTGCTGGCCTCTTCAATTAAGCACACCTTTTCGTGCAGGGACAAGCTCTTGTACTTCAGCATCTTCCTTCCAAGCACACCTCAATCAACCAATTCACAGGGAAGACACTCAAGCGGAGACAGGAGACAAATGGAGCAGTCGCACCGAATCACACAATGCTTGCCAGCCGACATCCAAATGACTAAAGACTCCACAAAACATTCACTTCGCTAGAGTGGCTAACATCGCTGTTGAGAAGATGATGATCATGATCGCAACCACACGCATCGCCGTCTGGCAATTGCTCAAACATGGCGTCTACGACGTATTTCCGGTAAAAAAAAAAGCATGGCGTTCGAGATCCGTACATAAAAAAAAAAAAATGCGTATGTTTCAGTTACAGCCTCTGAGATTCGCAACGCCCTTTGCATATCTCGGAAGTCGTGGCCAAGTGTGCCAACTAACCGGGAAGTGGCAGACTGCCTGCACCAATTATCCGGTTAAATTTACATGTAAAAATTTGGGACAGCGCAAACAATACAAATTATCCAGGATTCCCAATTAACCGAGTACAAATTACCGAGGTTTTACTTATCTAACTGGCAATGCCCACAGAAATTGTCTCCAGTCCTCATTTCACAGTAGTTAGAACAGATGACCTGCAGAGCTATCTCCTAATCCAAAACTGTCATCCAAGAAATATGTCTCTAATACTTTCAAAAAAAGGAAAAACAGTTTTCCTCAATGACCCTAAATGATCTGAGGCCCTGCTGTGAGGGTATATGTGAAGTAGGGGCGCAGGCATTTTTCACGCAATAACAGAAGACAGTGCTGGGCACTGCTCACCCAGGAACGTGTGAGAAAGGCCTACTCTAGCACAGTTTGTATTTGAAGTGGCTATATATCATATTTGAAGTGCTATATTTGAAGCGGCTCTTTTCAGTTCGAACTCCAATTTATACTACAGTAGAACCCCGCTGATACGTTTTTGAAGGGACCGTAGGAAATAAACGTAAGAGACGGGAAACGTAAGAGCCGAAAAACAGGAAAAACGGCAAAATATTTAGTGGTACAGAATTTTATTTCAATTCTTACGAGCAGCACGAATATTGGCGCGCTCAGCCGCGATCTAGTCGATGGATAGAAACGCGGAGCTTAGGACGGCCTTATCCACAGAAATGTAATCAACGTATGTGATTTTTTTAACACCAACAGCTGTACGCATGAAAGAACTAAGCACACGCAATCACGACCGGCGCGGCGAGTCCGACCGCGAACCGCACGCACGACCATGCGAGCTCCAACCAGCTCGAACTCCTCCCGTTCTCCGACAAATAACGATGATGATGAGTCTACGCCAACGCGATGGCAGAAGTGAATGCCAATCTCGAAGGCCTTGCTTTCGCAAGCAATTACGTCATACACGCCATGTTTGTGCAATGCAAATCTCAGAGGCTATGCTTTTGTCAATAGTAAATGCCAATCTCGAAGGCCTTGCTTTCGCGAGCAGTTACGTCATAGACGCCATCTTTGCAATTTGAATCTCGAAGGCCATGCTTTTGTTTGCATCAATTGAAAGATTCTGTTGCTTGCGCCTCTCATGCGGCTAATATTACGGTCAAACGAGGCCAAGCTGCGTGAAAATGCACCATGGCCGCTCTCTTTGGTAGTCACTCGGTCGGCTCCGGGCGCACTTCGCGACGTATCATACGGGAACGGTCCGAAAGTTACGACGTAACAGCGGGGTTCCCAATACATTGTATCCTATGGGAGCTATGCCGGGACCGGCGGAAAACGACGTAACAGCCGGGAAAACGCAGCAGTGAGGAACGTAACAGCGGGGTTCTACTGTAACAAGTTTTCGGCCCGCTTAGAGTTCGAATCAATGAGTATTCACTTCAAGTACACAAGTGTTCTTACATTTCACTAATATGAATATGCCACCGCTATGACCATGATCAAACTCACGACGTCAAACTTAGCGACAGCCACTGAACTACAGTGACAGGTGTGTTACGCACACTTTATGGAGATCAAAACTTTCCAGTGTGCAGATCTCAAATGCAATTACAGTAGAACCTTTTAGTACATTCCTCCCTTATAAGTTTTCCCGTATACAACATCACTGGTATCCGGTCCCAGCAACGAATCTACAGACACCTATCTATTAGAATCACCTTCTCACACGTTGTTCCTGTAACATTCTTGCGAGATAAGTCATGAACTGTGGATGCGTTAGATGTGCTGAGGAGGTATGCCGATAAGTTTGGCAATGTAAACTGTCGCAAGGTCATCCAACTGCTCAAAAAGGATCTGGTTCTATCAGAGGCACAAAAGAAATGCCAGGCTTATATCGAGGACTTCTTTAAGCACTGATGAATAAATTCTTCCAAGTATGAGCTGTGTGCTATGCGCTTGTTTTCTTATATAGCAGCATTTTTTCCTGACTTTAACCGCATGTTCTCATTGTGCGTTTTCCGGCTACTGCGTTTATTTTTTGCAGTCCCATTAAGAACATATGAGAGAGTTCTACTGCATTTTTGAATATGCATCACTCATGTTATTGTAGGTGGATGCAGGAAATAATTCACTGCGCATTGGCACATTTTCTTTTACAACTAAATTACAACATATTTAGGTGATCTTCAATTTTTCTTTACAATCAGTTATTCATCAGTGTTGAACTGTGTATCGCACTTTTTTTGCAGCTTGTTCTAAAGGCAAGATGGCTCACCTCAGTGTAGCTGCTGTTCTTGATGTGGTAAGCAGCCATGCTCTCGAGCCAAGTCTTACGCAGAGCTGGTGTGGCCGAATAGCTGTTGGCAAGGCTGTGCTGCAAGTCCACCAGCATCTCAGGATCGTTCTCGTGCTCGCGCATCTGCGTGGTTGCCATGAGCACTGTCCTTATCTTCTTGGTCAGCTCCTTGACCTCGCTTGGGAATACTGCAGAGACAGGTGCACACATTTAGAACTCAAACCTTTCTCGAGGTCTTTTGGAATGTGGCATAGCATGAGCAACATGCTGCAACATAACTCTATAAAAAAATCAGCGCACTCTCATTGAAACACAGTCACCGACTGACAATTCGAACTTGACAGGAACTGATGCAAACTTGAAGCAATCGGGAGTTTGATTATATCCGATTCTCAATAACTTTAGTGAAATTTCGTGCACACTGGTGTCAGATATGTACGCTTATACAGCGCACAGGGTTCCTGTTATGGTGTGAAAAAATTGGGAGCCTGCAGCAGTGTCAGAAATGCCATCAGCCATATGCTTCAATGCATCAGGCATCGAGTGATGTGTAACCTTGAAAAAGTGGCCACATTCCTGAGAATACAACCCCTGGTACAATTGTCGTGCTGTAGCTACATGGAGATGAATATACACCAACTCCACCTAAAGTAGACTGTAAGAAGTCTGATATTTTAGTGGTCTATATTAAGGACAATGGGGCCAGTAGCAGTGATAAAATTCTGTTCATATAATTGGCGATGCCTAAATTATCGATTGGTGACTGTACTAAAGCATGAAAAACGCAGTAGACAAGCTGAAGAAAAGAGGAGCAGTGTTCTGAAAAGTAGCACACTCTCTGGGCCAAGGTTTCCAAGCTTACGTTTAGTGCACACAAGTTAACACTCAAATTCTCACTCGTAGACCACAATAACACCAAAATGCACAAAATTAATAATCGTAGACCACAATAACACCAAAATGCACAAAATTAATAAAAGTCTTGAAAATATAGGAAAGAAGAAAACTTGTACGACTAATTTTACAATTTTGTATATGGAAGCACAAATAGAGACACAATGTCTTTAGTCTAAAGACGTTAACCATAAATGGTTGACATGAAAGGCACATGTATTTTGGCATGCTGGTGACAAAACAAAATATGCTACGTTACGAAAGAAATGTGCTCCAAACATACATAGTCACTTCATTTCTGAGTAAAGTCCACACTGGCAGATAAGGAAGGTAAATGCGAAATCGAACATTGTGCATATGAGATGAAAGCTGTTAGTCTGATTCACCAATGGTTCACATGCGCATCATCTGTGTGGAAGACACTGAACTTTGACCTGATCACCTTTTGCAGGCATAAAAAAGTTGAATACCTGTTCTCTGCATGGCTTTGTCACCGGATGCATAATTGTTGATGATGGACAGGCTCTCCTGAAACCTGGCAGTGTTCAGTCCAATCACTTCACCCAGTAACCTTGAAACAGAAACTATCAACTGAAAAGGAAGCGAAGTGAGAAGAATAAAGTTAAAATAGATGTAATGTGAATGAAACTGATCTAATGATCGTGATATTGTGATGCTGGCAAAATAATAGTAGAGGAGTGCTAGTTAAGTGATCAAGCATGTTGAAGTGTTGATCAGTAAAACCAGGCCAGCTACCATACACAGCCCTCTTTGTTTATAAGCAGTCAGAATAAGAATCTTTTTACTTATGTCAATAAAACAGCAAGAACTACGAGGTATGCATCTACAGAAGTAGGTCCAATAGTTAGAAACTGAATTGAGACTTCCTGCGCATGATGATAAGAATTATTGAAATGAACAGCAAATGACAGTTATGAAATTTGCTTGTTACTAGGGGTGTGCGAATATTTGAAATTTCGAATATTTTTCGAATAGTGTTTGCTATTCGATTTGATTTGCACTGGAATTTTACTATTCGAACTATTACTATTCGAACTATTTTACTATTCGAATTAGAAACTGAATTGAGACTTCCTGCGCGTGATAAGAATTATTGAAATGAACAGCAAATAACAGTTATGAAATTTGCTTGTTACTAGGGGTGTGCGAATATTTGAAATTTCGAATATTTTTCGAATAGTGTTTGCTATTCGATTTGATTTGCACTAGAATTTTACTATTCGAACTATTCGAACTTCCCAAAAACGAATACAGTCAACATCCGATTGAAAGTGACCCCTTCAGATTTTCAATATGCTTCACCTCATTACACTCTCGTATTGCGGCAAAGCTGCCTTTCAAGCTCCGTTACGGTCGAACTTTGCCAAGAGACAGTCGACGTCCGATTGGAAGTGGTCGCTAGATTTTCAATATGCTTCACCTCATCACACCCCAATATTGCGGCAAAGCTGCCTTTCAAACTCTGCTACGGTCGCAAATGTATTAACTAGGGATGGGCGAATATTCGGGGGTTTCGAATATTCGAACGAATATTACAATATTCGAATTCGCTTCGATACGAATTTATATTATTCGAAATTCGATGTATTCGATATGAATTAATATATGTATGTATGACCGCACATAACCCTCCTGTAAAGGTAGTTTCACTGCAGTGTCGGGTTGCTGTACTGTGAAAGCACCCTGCAGGGGAAATCTGCACTGCCGCAAAGCCACACTTCAAGGTTTGAGCATACATATTTTTAAAAATTTTAAAGCGTGTTATATGGGCTTATATGCGCTAAGGATAGTAATTTTTAACTTGTAACGTATTGTACCACTTATAACTCTCACCCTACTGCTTTTCAAATTTTGATACCCCCCCCATTCAAGGTTTCTTCCACTTCATTTCAAACCAAAAAAGTGACATTCACTCATACCTAGTTCCAATTCATTAAAACATTGTGCAAGGATCATGACGAAAATGCCGATTTTTCTTAATAATAGGTGGTAAATACTATTCGAACTATTCAATTGGAAATTATTCGACCAAATCACTATTCGCTTCGGACTCGCTTCGAACCTCAAATTTACTTTTCGCCCATCCCTAGTATTAACTCAAGAAAACGCTGGTTCCAACATGGAGATGAAAGATGTGTTAGCATGGGGGCAGAGTTAATGCTGTTTTGGACATGAAATTTGGCCAGGAAGTCCGAAAAATCGAAAGCCGAAGCTTTTTAGCATCCAAAATTTCAGATGTTCTTATATATCGACGTCTACGGGGCAGATTTGGAACTCCGGACTTGAAGGGAGCACACCTTTGTCTGCCACATCGGTTGGGCTTCCACAGAAGTTGAAAAAGGAGGAGAGGCTGAGAAATGGCATCTTTGCCAATCACATGTAAAGCGTTGTCGGCAACACTTTGGTTGCACCAAATCATGTACATAAATAGAATTCGGCCTCTACATTGCCTCATTCTTGATAAGACAACTATGAAACACCACCCCGCCAGTGCTTCATCAACCTAGCGAAAAGAAACACTTTCATGTTGCTGTCTCATAAGAATATGCTTAGGAATCCTCTCTAACTTTTTTTCTGCATTTTCGCTTCGAAGAATTCGAAAAATATTCGAGAAATATTCGAAAAATATTCGATTTGATTCAGTTCACACTCACACTTCAATATTCGAATTCGCTTCGCACCCAAGATTTTGCTATTCACACAACTCTACTTGTTACTTTTCCGACTGCTGTTCTTCACTGTGCTATTACCATCCAAACTCCACACAACAGCTGCACACAAGCTTCGTGCACTAGCTTTCTTAACTTATAGTGCAAATGATAGCGATACAATTACTGAGGCTTCAAAAGCTGACAACATATGCAGTGCATACCTGCAGGTGCACCCTTGTGAGTCCCTGCCTCCGGGTAAACTCAAAGTTGCTACGCATCAGCAGGTACAGCAGGGCACAGGCTTCGTTGCGAACAGTCGACAACTTTGAGTTGCAGCATCGGAGAAGCTGCATGAGACAAGCGCACCACTATCAATATGCTCCAGATCAACTGTGCGCGATGCTGTGATAACAATATACAATCAAGCTGCATTTATTCAAACTTCGTACACACAGAACGAAGGAATTTCCTGCAAAGGTCTCGAAAAAACCGATTTGCTTAAGCTATGTCCGTGCACCTCTCATTTGTCTTAATTTAACATCAACATGCAAATTGACAGTCGATAGGAAGGAAGTAAGTGCACATAAAAGAAACTAATACTGAAAGGAACTCAAAAGACTTATTTTGCACTGTCTGTACAAAGCCATAATAGAGCATGGCCATCGTGGCTCTATCATCAGTATGGTTCAAGTACTCTAGCACAGCTTTATAAAACTTGCATAATAAACTGACGAAATAAAAAGTTCGCCTTAACGAAGTGTTCTACTACATGGCACGGCAACACTTTCTGATTACAGTAAGAAAACATTGCTATCTGTGAATAATGCTGCCATGAACACGGAGGCCAAATTAATATTACTGCACTGCCTACAACAGGCAACAATCTTGCATAAAAAAAAAGCTCCCTATCAAGGGTGCCTTTTGAGGCACTCTCTATAGTGCCCCAACCAGCTATGAATAAAGGCTTATTCAACACTGCATTCTTTCTGTATCTGGCATTCTAATCAGGCCTCTTTCTAAACTTTTCATCAAGAATGCATTTATGGAACAGCATTGCACTCACTGGGTTCTCAGTTCTGAAGAAAATGTATTACAAGCCGAGGCAGTGCTTCTCATTTTGAAAGTGTGGGAAGTAGGAGCATATTGAAGAATGCTCACAAAGTAAATCATTGTTGTGACCAAAATTTGACGTTCTATTTATGCAACGTTCATTTCAGGCGTACTATCGCATTCATTGCTTCGCCCTTGCGACGAGACTGTGACTATTTTTGCATTCGTGTAGCCGCTGCTCGGTGCGCGGCTGCACGTTGCTCTTGCTGTTGAACTCTTTCCAGCGGCTCCCACTTCCTCGTGTTGTCCGTCAGCACACCGCATGCTATCACAATGCGATGCTTTCAAGTCGATGAGCAGCACTGCATTTTTTTTTGCCTTTCTGCCGCCACAACAAGATATAACCAACTAGTATGAATAAGTAAATGGATACGTACGAACTCAATAACAAAGCATATGTATGACACAAGCAAACATGCACACACACACAGGCCGACAGAGAAAAACCCCTCGCAACTTCACGAGTCTGTCGGTACCCTCAAAACGAGTGCTTCGGGAACCGGTGCATCTGTCTCCACGTGCTGCCTCAGCGGCGCGTCTACGCAAGCTGCCGGTTGCTATGACAATGGTGAAGCTTTTACAAGAAAAAAAAAAAAAGGAGCACACAGGATGGCCACAGATGCGTTCTTTCAGAAACTTGCATGGGTATGTGTTCCTGCACTTATTGTTTTGAGGAGCATGCAGATATTTTTTCTTGCTAATGAAGCAACAACGAGCCAGTGAAAGTTCATAGCCTCGTTCCCATGCTTGTTCCTTATGACGACAAGGCCAGATTCCGTAAGGCTGCCTTAAAACCGAGTAAGGCAAGTTCCTGAAAGGTACTGCGACCTTTTCTTATCCTTGCACTTTTCCTTTCCTTATGAAAGGGCACCTTATAGCGTTAAGTTAAGGTTGGTTTGTGAATATGGGCCTAAGGATTAATGTAAAGCAGATCACTTATGAAAAGTCATGTGTAAGAACCCAGAATTAAAACAGATATGAACAGACTAAGTGCTTACCTCAAAGCATAGCTTTCCACAAAGGAAGGCATCACCTTGGAAGAGGGCAACAGGAAACTGAAAATGGATCAGTGTACAACTTAAACCAGAGAATGGCTGCTGTGCAGTGCAATGTTTAGAGACTGCCAAAGAGGCATTATAATTAGAGCTGTGCGAATAGCAAAATTTTGGGTGCGAAGCGAATTCGAATAATAAAGATTGAGTGCGAATCGAATCGAATAATTTTCGAATACTTCTCAAACATTTTTCGAATAATTCGAAGTGAAATTACAGAAAAAGTTGCAGAGAATCCCTAAGTATGTTCTCGTGAGATAGCAACATGAAAGTGTTTCTTTTCGCTAGGTTGATAAAGCGCTGGTGGGGTCATATTTCATAATTTTCTTTCTTATCAAGAATGAGGCAATGTAGAGGCCGAATTGTATTTATGTACATGATTTGGTGCAACCAAAGTGTTGCCGACAACACTTTACACGTGATAGGCAGAGATGCCATTTCCTCAGCCTCTCCTCCTCTTTCAAGTTCTGTGGAAGCCCAACTGATGTGGCGGACATGGGTGTGCTCCCTTCAAGTCCGGAGTTCCAAATCTGCCTCGTAGATGTCGATATATAAGAACATCTGAAATTTTGGATGCTAAAAAGCTTCGGCGTCCAATTTTTCAGACTTCCTGCCCAAATTTCAGGTTCAAAACAGCATTAATTGAGCCCCCAACTCTGCCACATCTTTCATCTTCATATTGCAACCAGCATTTTCTTGAGTAAATACATTTGCGACCGTAGCGGAGCTTGAAAGGCAGCTTTGCCGCAATACGGGGGCGTGATAAGGTGAAGCATATTGAAAATCGAGGGACCACTTCCAAACGGACGTTGACGGTCTCTTGGCCAAGTTCGACCGTAACGGAGCTTGAAAGGCAGTTTTGCTGCAATACGGAGGTGTGAGGAGGTGAAGCATATTGAAGATCTAGGAACCACTTCTAAACGGACGTTGACTGTCTCTTGGCTAAGTTCGACCGTAAGGGAGCTTGAAAGGCAGCTTTGCCGCAATACGAGATTGTCATGAGGTGAAGCATACTAAAAATCTGAAGGGGTCTTTTTCAACTGGACGTTGACTGCATTTGTCTTTGGGAAGTTCGAATAGTTCGAATAGTAAAATTCCAGTGCGAATCGAATCGAATAGGAAACACTATTCGAAAAATATTCGAAATTTCGAATATTCGCACACCCCTAATTATAATCCACTGCTTTTGGTTCTTGCAAAAAATTGGTACATCATCTGCCAGAGAGAGGTGAACAAGTTATATAATTCACATAAAAAATATTGGGTATGTCACAAAATATTGCATATCTATTCCCTGTAAAGTACCACAGATGCAAACCTTTGTCACCAATTAAAGTGATTTGTTTCTGCGACCAGTGGCCATGGTGGCGGCTTGCGCCCGCGACCAAGATATAGCAAGTGGCATGCTTGAAGCAGCAACATGTACAGCAGGGGCGTAGCTAGAAATTTTTTTCGGGGGGGGTTCAACCATACTTTATGTATGTTCGTGCGTGTGTTTGTATGTGTGCGTGTATATATACGCAAGGAAAACTGAAAAATTTCGGGGGGGGGGGGTTTGAACCCCCCCAACCCCCCCCATTGGCTACGCCCCTGATGTACAGATCATAGGTAATTATATGTAAAGGTATGTCTCTAAACTGTAGCATGCGAAGTAGTGATTATTCCGTGTAATAGGGTGGTAGGTAGATTAGAATCAACTGCACTGTGAAGGCACAGGGTAAGACTTTTAGCAATCAAAGCATATCTCACATTTGGCTCCGAAACATAAGTGGCACTAAACTAGCAGAAGTCCCACAACAAAATCTGTTGAAGTTATTAGGGGTGTGCGAATGGTGAAATTTTATCTCGAATCGAATTTGAATCGAATAGTGCCAAACAGTGGCCAAAAATATTGAATATCAAATCGAATATCGAATAGTATATTTACATGAAATGTGTAACGCCAGTTACGACAAGACAAAGGAAAAAATCAGAGATGCTACGGCGTGCTGACAGCTTCATCAAGCACTTGTTCGGGAGTGGCTTTTGTTTCAGCTTTTATGGGCGTGCAAGCATGTTGATAAAAGAGCCGCCATTCTAGTCAGCAGCGCCACTCCTAACCTCCTAACCTCCTAACAGAGGGAGGTACGGTAGCTAGTTTTCTTTCCCTATGCTCGCGCAATATGGCTCATCTGACAACGGTAATGTTCTGCTTCATCACCATGCGTGCTCCGGGCCCAAAAGTCTTCGGGCGCCCGTTCACTGCGCACCAGAATGATGGGAGTTTCTGAACTAGTGGTGCAGTGTGACAGTGGCAACTGCCCAGCGTGAACAAATTTTTACATGCAAAGCCAATCACCGAGGGTTTCACAGGCCAAAGTCAGGTCGTTTCACGGCGCATGCGGCATATGCGACTGAGCTGTACAAGAAGTCTGTGCCTTCGTTTCGGAAGCGATGTTGTGAAGGACTTGACAGTTTTCTCATGTGTTTTTTTACGTGCGGAAATGACATAATCTCCTTTAAGATCAACAAGCGCTCGCTTTTGAACCAGGATGTCGGTGAAAGTTTAACAAACGGCGACATTAGCGTTAGTTTTAGCCACCCCACCCTAACCAAATTGCACCATTGTCCTTTGTCGCGTTTTAGATATTCGTCCTGTCAAATTATTCGAAACTTCGTATACTAGCTATACGAAAGTCGAATCGAATTATTCGATTAGGAACTATTCTATTCAAATTCGAAACTCGTATATTCACACACCCCTAGAAGTTATATCTTTTTTTTTTTCTCCATCTATCACAAAAGAATAACGTAATACTCGCAAAAGAAAAACATGAGGAGACAAAGACAAACAGGCTGAGAGAGGGAACCTTGTTGATGAAGGCTCGCAGTGCTGCAAAAAGGTGTCGCAGCAAGTTCTCAGACTGGCCCACTTCGAGGAACGAGAGGTAGATGTCGAAGAGGCGCCGCATCGTTGGGTTGTCCCCGTCGTTGAACAGCAGCGAGTCCTTGAAGCGCCCGCAGTACAGTCCCAGGACATCCAGGGTGATGAGGCCAACCTCGGTGGCCATGTTGGCCTCCAGCAGCGCCCGGTAGAAGCTGTCCCCGTCGACCTCACCGCCGTTCTCTGTTGGCACGGTGTGGAATAGGAACAGTGAGTGGTATAAACTAACAAGGAAGAAACTACATTTCTCATGAATATGAGCAGTGCGAGTAAGCCTTTGGAGCAGTGGTTGTGGGTGCTCTCATCAGCTTACAACATTCCTGTACACGTGCGTCGATAAAATAGGCCCAAAAACTAGGTAGTCGAGAGACTGCATACGAGGCAGCCAAAAACTGTGACACTGAAAAAACGCTAACACAAAGCATGGCCGCTGCCTAGCTGATGCTGCACATCAGTGACATCCTGGCCATCAATGGGAGAGGGCTGCTTCTATCTAAGCACTTAAGATAGGTGGATGCTGATGGTCTATTCCATCTTTGTTTTATTGCAACTAAACATTTCTGAAAGATCTTTTATATAAACTATCTAAACATTAACGTGTCTCACACAAGTTGAAAGCTACTAAAACTGGCCATCTTTCAGCGGTAGCCTCAAAGAGCGTATCGTAACAGAACTGATCCTACTGCATTTTTTTTTCAACTGTTACCCCTGTGCATCTCGGTACAGTCGGAATTTAAAAAAAAACATAAAAAGAGAGAGGCTGGCTTACCCATGGCTGCGTTCTCGCTGTAGGTGCTGTTGCATCGTTGGGTGAACGTGGGTGGGGCTGTCCTAGCAGGCAAGGTCATGGCCTTGGCCTGTGCACTTGAGGCCTGCTGATTCCTGTGTTTTTTTTTTTGGTTTTGAATATGAAACCAACAACGACATAGTCAGTCAGCACACTCACCTTGGAGCACACAACAGCACTTTGCAGCAGAACTTCATGCTTTCGCCGTCAAGTTAATGGCAGCACATTCTCATCTGAATGTTTCACCTCAACATGTTATAGTTTAGGTACTACTACTTTACCATGTAAAGCTGAGCTCTTATGAAATCAGGAAATGGTATGCATCAATTGACCCACACCTCTATCTTCTACCGCAAATCTTGACATATACCAGACTACTAAATTGTCTAATGTGGGCTTAGAACACTTACTTAAAAAATAAAAGCTAACCCCTTTACATAACAGGGAGCAGGAAAGAAAAGAAACAAAGGAGGAGGAGTCAAATATGCCCGAATAACGATGACAAACTCTTCAAAACTTGAAGTAACAGACCCGTCTCATACAAATATATGTCACTATATACAGGTTATTTTTTTAGAACAGATTTTTAAATAAAATGCTATGTCAGCTGGGCAGGCACCTAGTCCTCTTCACAGACTCACTCTATGCCAAGCTGCAAATACTTTACTTGTCTTAAAGTTCCCTTGAAAAGGTTAATTAAGAGAAACATTTTTTATTGCCAACTTCAGGGAAGTTGCTTACATGATAAAGGCTTAGGACATCCCAATTTATTAATATCCATCACATTTTTTTAGATATCCAGGGAACAGAATACTAAGTGTGTTTATACATTTTATTTTTGCCTCATGGCATGTCAGTGGTTCGACGACATGGTTTTTATGCACACTGATTTGCTGCCGCATTGCGTCGGTTTCGTAGTAGAAACACGTGACGTGTGCTTTGATGCACACAAGCGCTGCTTCGTGCAAGCTGGGGGCTACATGAGCATTTAGGCTTGGCCTTGTGACCAATATATCGAAGGTCATTGCTCAACATGATCAACATGTAACGTCTTTTTAGTTTTCAAGAAATAAAACGATCTTTTGTACATCCGATGCTTTGCTCGTGTGAAGCCACATTCTGCGGCACGTGGTGCCTAAATCAGTAGCCACACAGTCTGCACTTTACAACGTGGAGAAATGTGGGGGGCAAAAAAGAATGCTCGTATACCTTATGTATACTGTTACAAGTTCCTGATAATGAGTGATGGCCTTCTAGATTAAAGATAACATGCCAATGCTGCAGAGGTGACATTCGGTAAGGCAGACCCACGAGCACGTTGTCTTTGCCCCTCACCCCCTTCTATTTTGTAAGTTAATATTATGCACATCAGTAGAAAGAGGGCAGGGACCCTCTAGAAAAGCCGATGGGGTTCCTCAAGACCCAAAAGCTCTAGAATCTCTGCTCTAATCTTCCTCATTTCGGTGGCACTTACAAATAGAGGCAAAAAAATCATGTCGCTGAACTACCAGCTTTGATGTTTCATGCATAACAAAGTGGAACACATTTTTTTTTAGACCTTACCGAAGTGTAATAACATCAAAGAAATGACAAAGATCTGTACACTTACCGCCCTTTGAGGATGTGCTTCTTGCCCATGTATCTAAACTGATGCAAACAGAGCCTGTGAGAGGAAAAAAAATAAAGTAGATTAAAAAGCTTGCAAGATAATGTTTCTACACATAACTATTTTCCAGCAAAGCACAGCCACTGTATTTATGCATCTGAGATAAACATTAGAAAAGAAGAATAAAAGGAAAAGACAATGATAATGACAAACTTGATGAACTTACTCCAGTAAGTGAAAGAAATCAAGTAAATCACAGTCTCTGCATTGCTGCCACCAGCCAATCAGTAGGTCTGCAACAAAACGGTTTTCATTAGTATCTTAAACACTAGCAACTGCTGTAGCTTTATAACAACAAATAAGTGTGTACTAGTTCTGACGAAATGCCATAGCTTATGACTTGACATGTTTGTCCTATGCAATGTTTACATAAGAATGAAACAATTAAAGAAAAGTAAATCTACAAATATGAAATGTGAGGTCATGTTGCACAGGTGTACGCAAACAGGAGCATTTGAGAATGAACTTAATACAAATAGTGTAGACTGAAAATGGAGTCACATGAATTCAATATCACGAATAAATGGAATGAAATCAAATAATGAATATGTTTTTAATACTTAGGAAATAATACCCAGCCCTCTCATTAACAATTTCCATGCCCTAGTATTCATAACAATGCAATGGTTCTGTCATTATACACAGCACATTATGAATCATGCTTTATAAAAAGCACCAATGTAGTATTGCAAACAACAGAGCAGATTGTTTGGAAATGCTGGGCTCTTAAGAGCATATGTGGCCATGCATTATCAAGTAACGCTTACAAAAGCAACATTGTGGGTGAATGTGCATGTACACCTTTGCAAGCAAACCAGACATGCACGTCATTTGAGCAATGGCAGAGTAAAAAAAAAGAAAAGCCTTCTTTGTCTGGCTTGAAAGAGTATGCTCTTATTCTATAATATATGGCAAAATGAAAGACATTACAGTTTTATTTAATGAGTACAAAGAATGCCAATTGTCAAATTATGTGTCTAAGCTACATTTTATACTTTTTTCTATGTATTCATGGAAACCATGGTCCAAGTACTAAGCCATAGTATGGTTTAGTACAACGTGAGTGGTACAACATGTCATAAAGGGGAAAAAAGAAGGGGACAAGCAATGAGTTGAGGAGTGCAGTTAACCTGACAAAGTGGCTATGTGACCACTATAACTGTCAGACTGTATGGCAACTTGTGACAACTGCATTTTAACCATTAGTACTTTTTAAATTGTGCACATATTAATGAGATTCTACTATGACAACTATTATGACAATTTCTAAAATGGCAATAGAAAGCAAATGTATGTCCCTCTAACAAGCAAGATTAAATTCTCTTCGTAAGTTTGGAAACAACAATTAGGGATGGAATACCGATTCAAAATCCCATTTTGCCAATGCCACCTCCTATGCCGAATTCCTACATAGTATGCTGCTGAATTTTACGAGCTTTCATTTAATTTGTTACCACATACATCCCTTAACCACTCAATTCTCAAACTTTCAGGTTTTAAGGTCTTCCATTGAATGTCTTTCCACTTCCTGTCCTTGCCTATTCATCTAATTTTCGTATTCCATAAAGTCAAAGCTCTCTCAAAGTGAACACAAACTCACTACAGTAGTGAAATATATTCACAGTGAGTGACCCCAATACTTGCAGAAAACCTTGCAAAACTTTCTCTGGCATGTATCTACAGCAAAGGTTCATCGCAGAAGTGTTCTTTCTCGGTATATAAGCAACTGTGCAAGTATTGCAACCCAACCAAAAGCACATTTACAAACCTTCGTTCAGTTGCTTGATGAGGTAGAGAAAACAGACCAAGAGGTCCTTGATCTCGGAGGGCTCGAACTTGTCGTACCTAACAATGCCTGTGGGGCTTGCAAATGGCAAAGACTGCGACCTGACAAAACGAAAAGAAAGATCTAGGTGGCATTTTCTGTTGCACTTGTATCGAGATAGGCATAAGGTACTGAAATTAAAGGTGCTTGGTGAAGCACCAGTAGGCAATCACCCATAAGGCTGCTGGATCACTAGTTTGCTTTCTACAGAATCTACCTACAATGAACACACTTTGCATTTCTAACATAACATGAATCGAAGAAAGCACCATGAGAACACAGCAGATAGCACACACATACCTACTATGATGGGATGTGAATGTACTTCAGTATGGTTGCTTACAACAAACTTGATACCTTCACCTGAATGTGAAGTGGCGTTAGAAATCTATTTGTGCAATCAGAATTTCAGCTTAACCAAAGTTTCACAATTCATGGGAATATAAATGAATGACCTCAAACTGTGCAGCTGCTCGGGGTATTCACACTAACAAAATTATTCTCGAGGAGAAACTACTGAACTATTTTTAAATAGCAGTAATGCCTAGAACAACAAAAATTAAGTGGAATGTCAATGAATTGAAATAGTTCAAGATATGAGCAGCATTTGTGGCAGTGGATGCGGTGTCTATGTGACCCAAAACCCTCAAGAAGAAACAAAGGCAAGACAGCGTTTCCTTTTGTGAGTGTCGCGTCCGAGTTGGGTCCAAAAGGGTTTTCTGGCTTCACACAAAACTTTTTGGTCGACGCGATAAATAATAATATGCATTATTAATTTATCATACTAGTAATAGCTGCTAGCAATTAGGCTTCACTTATCTTTACAGCTTTACGTGTTTAAATCAGACACCAAACTGGTCACCACAAAACAAGGCTTAAAATGCACTCACAAAAAAGAAGCTACTTTTACACGGCACTCGCAGCATACATTACGGAGCCCATGTAACAGTGCAATGACCCAGCTCACCTAGCATGACCTTTGCTCACAAGGCTCCCATCTCGTGTGAAACATTGCGCAGACCCAACGTCTCCGTTACGGACAGGTGCGTCAATTTCCTTGGCGGACGAACTTGACGGTGTGGAGGACTCACTTTCCAGTGACGTGCAGGAGCCGTTGGTGGCAAACGTGACCCCCATGTGTGGAAGTGGGGCTGCAATGAAGCAATACAAATGTCGAGAAGAAGTTGGAAAAACTTCCTGGCGTTTCATTGGGTACAGAAACAGCTACCTGGCGTTTCATTGGATAGATGCGCTTGAGCTGAAAATCACAACTGAAACATGGACCAAAGCTTATGTCGTCCCTCCCTGCTACTGTACCCTTGTTTTGCTTTGCAATAAGCTTTCATTGGACAGCAAATTAAACAAACTCCAATGTGACAAGGCTTGGCAGCCTTCAATGCTTCATTAATGCTAGCGTACTATTGAAGTGGGCAGGAATGATAAAAACAGGGAAACAACATTTCTGATTTACTGCTCTGCCGTCCTCAAAGCCATTTGGCAGTTCACAAGTAAGTCGCCCATTTGTTTGAGAGGCACAATGCTCAGTGATTATTGGGAGTTAAGCATTCCTGATTTATGTGCCAGTTCTTCAGGCGTTTTGCCCTCTTTACTCTATTAAGAAATTTCCAGTTAACATTTCCCCGTCTGCAGCTAAAGCAGCACATTTACGATATTTCTCCAGCGATTCAGCCATCTGTAACAGCTGGTCATCAGTTAAACCACAAGTGAGTCACAGCCACAGTGGAATGCAACAATCTTTTTTTTTTTGTTAAATCCTCACGCAAGATAAGAAACATAGGAGCCCATGCCTAATGAAAGATGTATTTAACAGCACTTAGCTTATTGCCACATAGCAAACAATCATTAGTGTTGTACACCTAACAGCAATATCGTAATAGAGTTAGTGTTGTGATGTACAAATCACAGATTATTTGATGAGGGCAAACTCAAAGGCATTCTGCAAGACGATTTAAAGTTTTCACTTTTCATGCTACGCTGTTACATGTGCTGCTAAACATTTATCCCCTAAACACTGTGTTGGTATGCCCATAACAATTCCACGCATTTTCAGCTAAATGATGACAATTCACGCTAACAGTGCAAGGTGACTATAACATGAATACGTTAGAAACGCACATTCATTTCACGCACCAGAACTCAAACACACAATGCTGGAATGAGCCTAAAATGATGGACTGATGTGCAGACATGCTGATAAGCATGGCCACCACAATGATCCACACAGCATTGTGACACGTGGTATATGAAAAGTTATGTGTGTGTTCTGCACAGAAGTGATACAATGGCTATGAGAGAAAGCTTTTTCTTGCAAGAATTTTTCACTAATGTGAATAAATGACAGTTGGCACATCCTCGAACAAAATTTGAGCATCTACATGAGATGAGAACATGCAGTTTGACCAAAAGGTGCATCGCTCTAAATTGTCCTGTGCTACTGAGATGGCAGTCTAAAAGTACACCAACACAGCTAATTGCTTATTTTGCATGAAATATGCATAAGTGAAGCTGAAGCTCAGGTTGTTTGCAGTGAGAAAGCTTGGTCGACATAGTTGTTCTTTTTACATTTGGAGAGTTACAATGTCAATGACGTTCCAGCGCAAAGGCATTCATAAGCTCTCGCATATAGCAGAATAGTAAAAAAATTAAATGATTATATAGGTTTTTTTCTTTTTCCAGGAATATCGGAGATAAAATTTCACCGAATTTTATTCAAGGACAATTAAATGTGAGATGTCACTGTCAAGATAGAAAAGACAAATAGCATAATAAAACTTTAGCCGAATCGGCCTTCTCTATAACAATGAGAAACATAATATACAGCAGTGAAAAGATTAGAACACACATGCATTTGCTGTAAGTTTCTAGTAAGTTATAGCATACTACAAAAGTACTCATAAGTAACACTGACTAATCAAAAGTATCCCTGAAATTTAGATTACTGAATGAAGAATGCCTGACTTTAAAATGAAGGTCTCCAATCAATGCTGCTGTACCCTGCATTAATGAGACCTAACAGACAATAACGCCAAGGAAAGTATAGGGGAGTGTTACCTGTAGTATTTAGAATATAAATGTGAAGAAAGTAAAGTGGACGAAAAGATAACCTGCCGCCGGCAGGGACCGAACCTGCGACCTTCGAATAACGCGTCCGATGCTCTACCACTGAGCTACGGCGGTGGTCATCCTCCCGTCCACTTTATGGGGTATATATGTGCATTTAAACCTTGGAGTGTTAGTCAGCGCCAATCGCAGCCATGGCGGCGAGTGTGGAACACTCTTTTTCTGCCTTTCTGGCGTCACGTAGCACGTGATCTTTTTACGAGCTGGCAGCTGACCAATAATCCCTCGCATACTACCTAAAGGCATCAAGTCTGCCAGAACGAGACCCTTGTTATGAATGAAGGAAAGAAGATGACTCTTAAGGGCTCGTTTTTCTTTGTTAGACACAGTATTAATGAGACCTAACAGACAATAACGCCAAGGAAAGTATAGGGGAGTGTTACCTGTAGTATTTAGAATATAAATGTGAAGAAAGTAAAGTGGACGAAAAGATAACCTGCCGCCGGCAGGGACCGAACCTGCGACCTTCGAATAACGCGTCCGATGCTCTACCACTGAGCTACGGCGGCAGTCATCCTCCCGTCCACTTTATGGGGTATATATGTGCATTTAAACCTTGGAGTGTTAGTCAGCGCCAATCGCAGCCATGGCGGCGAGTGTGGAACACTCTTTTTCTGCCTTTCTGGCGTCACGTAGCACGTGATCTTTTTACGAGCTGGCAGCTGACCAATAATCCCTCGCATACTACCTAAAGGCATCAAGTCTGCCAGAACGAGACCCTTCTTATGAATGAAGGAAAGAAGATGACTCTTAAGGGCTCGTTTTTCTTTGTTAGACACAGTATTAATGAGACCTAACAGACAATAACGCCAAGGAAAGTATAGGGGAGTGTTACCTGTAGTATTTAGAATATAAATGTGAAGAAAGTAAAGTGGACGAAAAGATAACCTGCCGCCGGCAGGGACCGAACCTGCGACCTTCAAATAACGCGTCCGATGCTCTACCACTGAGCTACGGCGGCGGTCATCCTCCCGTCCACTTTATGGGTATGTATGTAGGTAGTATGCGAGGGATTATTGGTCAGCTGCCAGCTCGTAAAAAGATCACGTGCTACGTGACGCCAGAAAGGCAGAAAAAGAGTGTTCCACACTCGCCGCCATGGCTGCGATTGGCGCTGACTAACACTCCAAGGTTTAAATGCACATATATACCCCATAAAGTGGACGGGAGGATGACCGCCGCCGTAGCTCAGTGGTAGAGCATCGGACGCGTTATTCGAAGGTCGCAGGTTCGGTCCCTGCCGGCGGCAGGTTACCTTTTCGTCCACTTTACTTTCTTCACATTTATATTCTAAATACTACAGGTAACACTCCCCTATACTTTCCTTGGCGTTATTGTCTGTTAGGTCTCATTAATACTGTGTCTAACAAAGAAAAACGAGCCCTTAAGAGTCATCTTCTTTCCTTCATTCATAACAAGGGTCTCGTTCTGGCAGACTTGATGCCTTTAGGTAGTATGCGAGGGATTATTGGTCAGCTGCCAGCTCGTAAAAAGATCACGTGCTACGTGACGCCAGAAAGGCAGAAAAAGAGTGTTCCACACTCGCCGCCATGGCTGCGATTGGCGCTGACTAACACTCCAAGGTTTAAATGCACATATATACCCCATAAAGTGGACGGGAGGATGACCGCCGCCGTAGCTCAGTGGTAGAGCATCGGACGCGTTATTCGAAGGTCGCAGGTTCGGTCCCTGCCGGCGGCAGGTTATCTTTTCGTCCACTTTACTTTCTTCACATTTATATTCTAAATACTACAGGTAACACTCCCCTATACTTTCCTTGGCGTTATTGTCTGTTAGGTCTCATTAATACTGTGTCTAACAAAGAAAAACGAGCCCTTAAGAGTCATCTTCTTTCCTTCATTCATAACAAGGGTCTCGTTCTGGCAGACTTGATGCCTTTAGGTAGTATGCGAGGGATTATTGGTCAGCTGCCAGCTCGTAAAAAGATCACGTGCTACGTGACGCCAGAAAGGCAGAAAAAGAGTGTTCCACACTCGCCGCCATGGCTGCGATTGGCGCTGACTAACACTCCAAGGTTTAAATGCACATATATACCCCATAAAGTGGACGGGAGGATGACCGCCGCCGTAGCTCAGTGGTAGAGCATCGGACGCATTATTCGAAGGTCGCAGGTTCGGTCCCTGCCGGCGGCAGGTTATCTTTTCGTCCACTTTACTTTCTTCACATTTATATTTTAAATACTACAGGTAACACTCCCCTATACTTTCCTTGGCGTTATTGTCTGTTAGGTCTCATTAATACTGTGTCTAACAAAGAAAAACGAGCCCTTAAGAGTCATCTTCTTTCCTTCATTCATAACAAGGGTCTCGTTCTGGCAGACTTGATGCCTTTAGGTAGTATGCGAGGGATTATTGGTCAGCCGCCAGCTCGTAAAAAGATCACGTGCTACGTGACGCCAGAAAGGCAGAAAAAGAGTGTTCCACACTCGCCGCCATGGCTGCGATTGGCGCTGACTAACACTCCAAGGTTTAAATGCACATATATACCCCATAAAGTGGACGGGAGGATGACCGCCGCCGTAGCTCAGTGGTAGAGCATCGGACGCGTTATTCGAAGGTCGCAGGTTCGGTCCCTGCCGGCGGCAGGTTATCTTTTCGTCCACTTTACTTTCTTCACATTTATATTCTAAATACTACAGGTAACACTCCCCTATACTTTCCTTGGCGTTATTGTCTGTTAGGTCTCATTAATACTGTGTCTAACAAAGAAAAACGAGCCCTTAAGAGTCATCTTCGTACCCTGCATAGTGATCTGTACAATTAAAACATCTTCCACGACAAACATCTGAGAATTCACATAAATAGCCTAAAATTCTAGCATCACAATTTATCTGCGCATGAATATATACTGACATTCCCAACGATTGAGGGTCTACTTGCTGCCTCCAAAACTCTCAAACATACAGCTTAGCACACAGTACATACATGAAAACCACAAACAATCGCACAAGAGCAAGACTATCAGCTACTCTACCTACATAGAGCATCAGCATGCAACATACCATTGCATCGACTAATCCAGATTTCCAAATTCAAGTTGATTATTATTGCGAGAAGTAAACCCACAAGAAATCTGACATTTGCCTATGAATAAACAAATATAGCTGGTCAGCGATAATGCCCCTAATATAAGACATACAGTGGAGCATAATTTCACGTACAATTGTGAAACACTACGGTGGCTTTTTTAAGAAACGCCAATTGTGTTGCTACATTATGGAGACATGCAAAGAACTGAAGCCAAGAATTAAAACTTGAAAGATAAAGCCCTTGTCGAATTCAATGGATGGAAATCTGGAGTTTTGCAAAGAATGAATAATACATGCAATTTTAGTATCAATCGATGCACTACAACCATGCACTATTTAGTCTTTCTTTACAAATAATCTGAACGCAATACGAGTTGTATATGAGAGCACACTAAAAGCGTTGCATAAAGATTCGCGAAGGCATATTGTCACGGGTACTTCCATACCAGTGACAACACAATGTAGACATGTTATTTTTGATGTGTTCCCTTCAGCATGTGTTCCAGTCACCTGACAATGTATATTGGACCTTTCATTGGTGTACTGCCCTAACATTTACCTAAAAGCTGCTCTGTATTGAAAGGACAGACGTATTGAACATGAGGCAATATCTGCAATAATTTGCGCCTTCAATATATTGTGTACAATCAACTTTGTACCTAATTACTGCATGTCTGCTTAGCAGCATGTTTGTGTGAACGAAAAGAAGATTTGTGCTTGTAGATGCCTTCACTCGTATAATGTACCTGATGTCTAAAGGCAGCACGCAGTACAGAAGCTGAACTCCAGAGGATGTGTCATAATGTGTCATAATCTACAGACATCCCTCTAAACGGGGCCCCATGAATGTGACAGATTAGATTCATTTTAGGACAACAAATGAGACATTATTTTGCTAAACAAACAAACATAAAAAGCCGAGCCAACAGAGGCAGGCCCAGAGGCAGCAATGTGTCAACTACAAAGGCGCACGAACAGAAGAAAACGAAGAAGCCGCTACATAAACACAAAAGCCCAAAGTGCACGCTACGGAGAAAGCCGAACGTCTACAGCTGCTGCTGCTGGCCTTGGCAATGACACCGATCGCTACTTACTACTTGAGGAATGCGACAGGCGCCATTTTAGCCAAGCTGTCCTCTTCATTAGAGGAAGCGGTGGGGAGGCTAAAAGGCGCGGCGCAAGTCAGAAAGAAAGAGAAGACGAATATGGACTCGCTGCGTGTTCCTTGAGAATCGGCAAATGTACCAAAACAACAGTAATAAAATTCACATCTACGTACACAACAGTGATGCAAAACTATCCATAGATTGACTATCAATGGCACCAATATATTTTTTGAAATGACAATTATGTCAAAAGGTATACTTAACAGACTTGCTATTCATGGCGCCACTGAGGGTATTACAGTACCTCAGTCTGAAACTATCAAGAGTGTAACACAAGATGTCAACAGTACTACAACAGCTCGGAAATTACACAGCTATTCATATTTTTACATTTCTTCGGTAATGATATTAGTACCAGGAATACTGAGATAGCTGACTGCCAGTTTATGCAGCTGGGAACATGGAAACATAACCAAGATTATGTTATGCTTACACGCAGTGCACCTTGTGATTTTACATAATTTTTAAATATTCTTCATTCTTTCGATAGTGAACTCTATAGCACTCTCAACATCAGCAGTACATCGTTAATAATACGGTTGATAGTTAAATAATGACTCGACTGGTGAGGGCATCAAAAGTACTATAAATAGTTTTGCATCAATAGTACACGGACACATGACATACGTATAGACACCCATATACACACAAGCACACACATACTGACAAAGACCACAATGTAAACATGACAGATGTACAGGCAACACCAATGTTTAGAAATATGAGAAAGTGTGCAAAAATTGATAGATAAAGAGCTGTTGGAGGACGCTTTGTGCAAAAGAGAAGTACTCATCTTAGAAGGCCATCTGTGATAAAATAAACTGTGTGAAAAGGAGTACAGTTCCAAATAGTATAAAGTGAGTGGCCTCCTCAAGATCCTAAATGTGAAGAAATAATTACGCCATTACAATTGGGGAAGTAGGGACGTGTGTTATTATGCCTAATCTATGGTGTGTCTAACACTAACGAATACATGTTTAAAACTTGCACGAGAAAAATTTTCTCATAATGAAAGCCCTAGTCTTGGATTTTTTACAGAAGGTAGAAATGTTAACTGCACCAGTGGGAGGCCACTAAAGCAGGCAATGCTGGTAATATTCTTACAAAATAATTGAAGTACATGTGACTAATGGTTCTGGACTCGTAAAACTGCTGCAGAAAAAGAAATGTGGGCAGATAACCGAGGAGAGTGGATTGTTCGATCAAGTAAATCAATGTCAAAATTCAATGACCTAAATTGTGATCTTTCAACGCTGTTATGAAATCAAATAAAAGTCACCCAAAATTTCATGCAACATAAATACTATGCTTGCAATGTGTCTTTACGCAAGACAAGACTTCAGAGACACACAATGACAATTGCAGCGGACATGCCTGCATTCGCACAAATATGTTGTCTTAGTAGTCGAAGTTCCCCAACCAGAACCACAACCGTGACTACGAAGCAAAAATAAGCATTCGTAAAACAAAATGATTTCAGATTGTCCAACGGAATGCTTATGTAAGATGGGATACGTAAGCGAGGGTCAAATGACCAGAACTGCATGCCACACGAAACCGAAAAAAAGCGAAGTAATTTCTACCCGCCAATGCTAGGGGTACTACTACAAAATAAGGAATGCTTGTGCATGTGTGTAGTATGTCCAAGTAAAGAGAAAAAAGAAAGGGAATAAAAAATTCTCTTTCAGATCCAGAAATTAAAACTGCCTGAATAAATAGGCAGTTTTAATGCACTGACACAGACATACATCTATAACTTACAAGTGGCACACTGCAGTCCCACATTAATCTTTTTTAGGCACAGAGCCAGACAAAATAAAACTATATTCATTAAACACATTTCTTCATCAGAATTAAAAAGTTCAGTAATACATATACAGGGTGTCCCAAATATAACGCAGCATGAGTTAAAAAAATAGGAACGTTGTCACGCAAAGCCCACCTAGTGCATATTGTTTCCGGTATACTGTAGTAGTCACTGCTAATTTTTTCGTCAATGAGGTTTAGTTAATTAGACCTAATTATGTTTTTAACTCTACAAATACTCACCTGTTCATTAAAATGTCAACGAGGCATATGTAGGCATGTTCAAATGACGTCTAACTGCGCTATTTTCAACAACATACCAATTGTGTGCTTGCTTTTTTTGGCTAATAAAGAAAGTCTGCGAAATTTGAAAAATGACACGTGACTATACTGCAGTGTGCATCAGGAAGCACCGCGCTCAAACAGGATCACTATGAGGTAGCAAGTCAAGACTACGCTCCCGCCTTTTGCGGGTGGGAGCGTAGTCGCATGTTATTTTTCATATTTCGCGTGCTTTCTTTATCAGCCGGAAAAAATGAGCATGTAATTAATACGTTGCTGAAAATAGCACAATCAGATGTCATTTGAGCATGCATATGCTCATTTGAGCACACATATGCCTCATTGACATTTTAATGATTAGGTGAGTAAAAACATAATTAGGACTAATTAACTAACCCTCATGAATGAAAAAATTAGTAGTCGCTACAACAGTATACTGGGAACAATATGCACTATACTCCGTTTCATACATCAGGTGCAACGCTGTGGAAGCTATGCAAGAAGTTCGGCCAGCAAAACGTGTAAATCCGCGTGTCTTTTGCTCTGCTTCCGCGATTAGTTCCTGCTGCGCGCTGCCAGTGCTAATCACGGAGGCCACGATACGAAAAAGAAAAGAGACGCTAAGCGGTCCAGAACAAACTATCGACAGCACTGTAAATAACGGAGTATGTTTATTTCTTAGGCACAAATCACCTTCTTTTATTGTACAGACTAAGGAGGAAAAAAAAAAAACACAATACGGGTGGTAAATTAATTGAACTGTTTCTTCGCGTGAACGCATCTACTGCAAGAAGTCTCGCTAGCTTCCATGGCGTTGCACCTGATGTATGAAACGAAGTATAGGGAACCAGCGCTGGAGTTTCCGCAGGGTGGACAGTGCCGCCCTGGTGGTCAAAGCGCGCATACTCCAGCCGCTCCCGCGGTCGAGAGTGGCGACCGGTTGAGGCGATGCGGGCGCGTATCGCCGAAACAAAACAAAAGGATGCTGGCGGTACTGTTGCGCATTCAAGTGCCGCAATGCGTAGAAATGAGGGAGGGCTTTTCCTACTAAAACATATGAATAGGAACGGATGCGCCGTTGCATCCAGGCAGTCAGGCGAGCACAGTATGTTCTGCTCTTGCTCTCCTGTCTAGTGGCGTTGGGCTGGTTTCTAAACCGAACTGCGCGTGTCTGCTAGATTTATTCGATAGTGAGGGCCACCAGTGGGAACCGGGGCCAACGAGCAGAAATTAATCGGTGTTTTGTCGTAAATAAACATACATATTATGCAGCATGCGGCATATGTAACAATCTTTTCATCTGACCACTACCAAGCTCCTTCTGATGCCACCGCGTGCAGTGAATATATACGATATGCAGGTAGTCTACATTATTTGCAAACAGTTAAGCAGCAGGAAAGCTGTCTGTCTACGAGATGCGTATGGGGGCACGTTCGCCGAAGCCGCTGAACTGTTTTCGAGAAATACGCACGCGATGGATGCCTCCGTTGAACTTCACTTGTGCTACAGACAGATTCGTTGTCGCGAACAAAGCAGCGGACTACTCGAAACTTAGCTTTCTGGAGTCAGCCGATGGCAAAGCTTCTTTGTGCATTGGCTGCCGCGGCAAAGTGACATCGCAATTTATGCCTCGCTAGAAAAGGGTCAAATGTCTTGGATTTTTACTCGTCGTTTAATTCGCTTAATGTACTGTGTTAGTTTTTTCGCTTGCCGGTGTATGCTCAGGATGAAGGTGTTTGATCAATATCGACAATTGCTGGCGTTTTACGTGCCAAACAAGGTATGATTATGAGGCACGCTGTAATGTGGGAATCAGGATTAATTTTGACCACTTGGGGTTCTTTAATGTGCACATAAACCTCAGTACGCTGGTGTTCTTTGTATTTCAACCCCATCGAAATGCGGCCACCGTGGCCGTGAATATATCCCGCGCCCTCGAGCATAACAGCGCGACACCGTACATGCTATGCTAGCACGGTGGTTTGCTTGATCAACGTCCGCAACTGCAGGCTGGGCATCATACCATGGCAGAAAAAACATTGATACAGCTACCCCTTGCCTCTTGCTTCTTTTTACTACAGTAGTGGGCAGCTTGTATCGACGCAGCACGTACTTATCAACGGAGACTTGTGAGCCTGCACTAGCTTGACGCAAATCCCAGGACGCAACCAGAAAATGGCGACGACGGAGCCGCCACCACGGCACACCACGGTCTCTTCGACGCCGTATGCACAGACGTAGTCTGCTTTGCAGGGCTTTTCTCCGTTTTCCAGTGCTTTCCTGAGAAAGTAGCCTTCAGACAAAGTTATTTTTTTCTAACCCATAGAGCAGTATTACTGGCGCAATGGCTGCTCGAGCTGTTCGCGCCGAAATGAAGCACGGGAACGGCGCACGCGCGTGCGCTCACTGCGGTACAGTGCGGCCAGTCGTCTGAGCGCGAGCGGCATGGGCTCCGAGATTAGCCGGCGGAGCGGAGGAAATGCGAGCGGCTGAGTTATGTCGCGACTCCCCACCAGGCGCCCCTTTTCGGCGCGCCACCTATCCAGCGCTGGCCTCCCATAGGTGTGCTTCGCGTAACGACGTTTCTCTTTTTTTAAATCGTGCTGCGTGATATTTGGAACACCCCGTATAATCCTGCATGGCTTTGCAATTTACTGAATTACCTGGTTAAGATTTCATTTCTACAAGCATTCTAGGTTTGTCCAATGATTATCTTGATGTTTATTGTTGTACTGTTTGCAGTACAGTACATGTATTTGTACTGTACTGCAAACTTCAAAGCAACACATCCACCTTGGAAAAATACGC
Organism: Rhipicephalus sanguineus; assembly: GCF_013339695.2. Taxonomy (NCBI): domain Eukaryota; kingdom Metazoa; phylum Arthropoda; class Arachnida; order Ixodida; family Ixodidae; genus Rhipicephalus; species Rhipicephalus sanguineus. Next base: position 106,714,318 of record NC_051178.1, on the reverse strand, counting down.
TGCTAGAAGCATGCAAATTGTCAAATTTTAACTTAAATCAAACATTTTTTAATAGTGCCATCAAACAGCGATATAAAAATGTATGTTGAACCAAAGCCTAATTATGAATTTTTTATAGCCTGCAAGGCCATGTTCATTCGTTTTCAAGCAGGCTGGATTATAATGTGTACAGTCAAGAAAATCATTATAGGAACCATATCAAATATTGCAAATTTATGATGCAGAGACAGTACCAGATAATAAAAGCTTTCTTTTTATGTATATGGCGTAAATTACAGTTAGTCAGAAGGCACACACCAAGGAAAGAAACTTTACAGTCGTGGTCAACATTAGTTTGAATACCGCTCGCATTGTCACAGTGGCCCCAGGCCTGGACGGTGATACCAGCACATATTAAATTGGTTTACAAATTACCAGTTATTAAAACAGTGTTTAGCTCCCCAATTTTTCTTCTGTGAGTGTTGCAGCGTAGTGTTGGCACCGCTGTGACCATGGGCACTGTGATGCAACTCATGCTGTGCATGAGTATGCATGACATTTTCACTTCTAATTTTGTTTTTTAATCAGTAGCAAGCTGCAAGCCACAGGAAGCTCCATTAGTCAAGTGAACACAAGCTCCTATATGACATATAACTCGTTCAAGATGGCACACGCAAGTGTTACTGCATAAGTGTTGTGGAGCAAAAGAAGTAAAATAATAAATAAAATGGAGAAAAATATGACGCAAGGTGTGAGAGACAACTCAGCGGAATGTTTACTCTGATTGCCTCACTTGTGTCAAGTCACTGTTGGCCTAGGAATGAAAAGGGTACATCATAGTTGTGCATTTAAAGAGCTGAGATTGATGTTCCAATGAAGGTCATAGGCCGCAATTGTGAGCACATGCAAGGTGCTTGGTGACACTGAGTGAGGCTGCCTGTACAAAAATAAGGCTTTGTTGGAACACTACTTTTACTTTCAGACCAAAATTAGTTAGTTGTGATGTTTTCTGAAATTCTTCGGTTTGGCGTTTTTGTTAAGGCATTTATTTGCTTTTTGGTGGCTAGGATCGTGTGATATTTCGGGCAACTGACACCACACACTGAAGTGTGTTGTTCCCCAAGAAATTTCATGACAAAGAACATCCTGAACATTTTAGTCAAGAGATCTGAAGTTTGCTTCAGCTACATTTGCAATGACTGGTTTTATTATTTTTTTTCTCAGACACTGCACCTTCTTAACTTTTCTTTTTAGGGATTCAGGGTGGGAGGAAGACTCTCATTCAATGCAATTGATGTAGAAGCAGACATTCACCCACCTTGGCCAGCAATGATGGACAAGTAGTTAGAATCTCGGTTGTGGCGTCCAGAGCCCGGCAAAGAAGCCGGCCCGTCAACGGCCACGCTATTGCGGTACGAAACCACACTCTGCGGAGTTCCCGGATCTTCGGCAAGTGAAGCTGCATGGTTCAGACTGTCAGCCTTGCTCATCTTGCGTGATGGAGAGGTGCCCGACACCCCTGTGTTAGTCGCACCAGCGGCAGCGGAAGGTGTCTGCTGCTGCTGTTGCTGCTGTTCCGTGCTGCTGCTGAAACGGTTGATGTTGGCCAGAAGCACGGAAATGAGGGGCAGGTAGAGTGACGCGAGCCGAGCCTGCTGGGCCTGCGCAGTGAGCAAGGAGGAGGAAGATTGACTTTGAAGTCTTGCACAGTGAACACCGCGACACTTGAACATCTGCTTTTTATTGACTGTTTTTGAACACACTTCGCAGGTGGTCAAAACAGTCAAATCATGAAGTAAACAATGTTCTTTCAAGTTGCCTATTTTTATACGAAACCCCTACTTTCACAGGCTACTTGGCTTTTAAACAGTATACCACTTGTACTCCTTTTGAGTAATTTAAATGAGAAGCCCTTAGCCTAAAAATGCATGCACGAGTCACTCAAAGCCTGCGTGGAAACCCCAACCCACAAAAACACACACACCTTTCCCTGGTAACGGTCATCGAAGGCATGCTTGGCAAGCAGGTTGCAGACTACACTGATGGCTCTCTGCCGAACTTTCTGAACCTCGCTGAGTGCTGCCCGCAGCTCCAGCAGAAGAGCGCCCACCAGAAAGTGGCTACGACAGAACTCTTCCGACAGCCGATACTCCATCTCGTAGTCTGGCGAGTTGACGTAAGGAGAAAGCACAGGATGACAGAGAATACAATGAGAACACAACTTATCATGATACCGCAAGATACACATGGAATGTGTTATCTTTTTTCCATTAAAAAAACATCTATAATTGCTATACTGTAATTTCAATACAAGATGTCATAAGCCTGCAGTTCCAGCACCATTCCAACATATATTTGCTTGTTTCCTCTGTACTCCCTTTAGCTAAGCAGTGCAACAATCCACTGCTAATAGCTATCACAAGACAAAGCTTAGTTGATGGAGTGCAATCTACAGTGGGCAAATTTTTGTACCTCACACGAAAAACTATGAGTAGGCCCCTGGATATGTGCCTGCTTTGCTCAACAAGGCTGTCAAATTTATTACGATTGCATGACAAGCTCAATTACAATCCCGGCCCTTTTAAGCTATACATTTTTAGGAGTAGCTAAACCGCACACAGGGATGTAAGATGGATTTGAAAATAGAATGATCAACACGGCCCTGTACTTGCATGTTGAAGGGGACATTGAAGAAAAAGAAATATCATTTGAGCAGTGTTATTTTAGATTACCCTTCTAAATCACTAAGAAGACCACACTCAGGTGTGATAATAATATTAATAATTGTTGGGGTTTAACGTCCCAAAACAACAAATGATTATGAGTGATGCCATAGTGGAGGGCTCCAAAAATTTTGACCACCTGGGGTTTTTTAACATGCACCTAAATAAAAGTACACGGAGCTCAGGCATTTTCGGCTCCATCGAAAATGCGGCCGCCACGGGTGGGATTCAATCCTGTGAACTTCGAGTCAGCAGTCGAGCACCATAACCACTAGACCAACTCAGCTGTGATAAGAGGCTCAGCAGGCCGGACAGAAAGCAAGAATGAAAGACAAGAGAAGATGCCTCCGAGAGGTTACTTCCACAGATTTTGATGGAATTTGTTTTTGCCTATAGCTCACTAATTATCAGTAAAGATGGACAACACTGCACTCTGAAAGAGCCAAACGGGAAACTTGACAAGATTCAAGAACTTTATTGGGCCAAAACTGCCCAAATAAAGAAAGCAACACTGAATCTACGACACCACTGAATTAAAGAAAGAGAACATTGAAGTTCACTTTATTTTCTAGTATTCATACTGTTGCCATGAAACTTGACACAACTGCATTTACGAAAGTGCACCTAATCAGTTTAAACAAATTTAGTGCTTCTCTTAATGTCCCCTTAAACACACAAATACAATTGACACAGTGCTTCTGTGTCTATTTACCCCTTATCACAGTTGTAAGCTTGGATAGTGCATAACTGGTCTATACACAATGGTAACTGCTTTTATAATCAGTTTATTTTCTCACACACAAAATATTCTGCAAATTTTGCATACAAACTGTCTTTTAGGCTGATATATGCCAAATGTTTTATGCAAAGAATTAAATTTAATGCATTTCCCATCTCAGATGGCAAGCAACATAAGTTACATTTGACTCTTCTAATAAAAGGAGTGTGTGGGTTGACACATATTGCTTGAAAAATCGAATAACCGAGTGAAGAACATGAACAAGACTGAGACACACGAAGCAATGTCTCTGCCTGTTTGTCCTGTCCTTTGCACTGCTGTTCGTATTTTCAAACATGTACCAATCAGCTCAAGCTAGCACATCGGTGCATACCGCATTTCAAAATAATTTTTGCAGGCAAATACTCTAGACTGTAAAATGTTTCAAAGGAGTAGACACATCAAAACAGTCACCATGTTTGCTTTCTCTTCATGCAATTATCAATGGCCGATTTCCCTGCTAAGTCTGTAGACGTGCACTCACTCGCTTAATAAAACCAGCTTTTTCTGCAATGCAGCTCTGCAGCCTAGCTGTTTGCGAGATGTTTGAAGCTAGTTTAAATCAAACAAACGGTATAACTTCTGTTGCCTGAGTGCTATATATCTTCATTCACACTCAACCAACAAAGGTGTTTTTTTTCTGTTCAACTATTTAAATGCGGCATCATGAAGACAAGTTTTAATTCCAATGAATGAACATTGACTTGCAGTCACTTGCGCTCAGGTAGCCTTCACACACAGTGCTGGTTAGGCTTTGTTAATAGAAAGAGCTGGCAAACTCATGTAAGACATTCACCATAGTCTAAAATTTCCAGCCCAGAACAGACCTGCGATTAATGTGCCAAATGAAGATAGTGCAAGGTTAACAGGCCTGAGGAAAGAAGCAAGGTCATAACAAACGAGCCACACTCAATCAAAAGTTGTGATATGTTAAAACCATTAAAGTGAGCTGCACTAGTCCAAATCAACAAATAATCAGTTAGGGAAGTGATATCTATAAAAACTGAAACCATTACTGATGTAGCTTCCTAATGATAGAAAAATCTGAACAGCGTTTACAAAGTGTACACTGTCGCGCACACACTATGAGAAGTTTCGTCGATCAAACTCGGCAAAAACAAAACCCAACCTGCAGTTTTGATGTGTCTACTTCATTATAGCCCATTCTATAACAAAAACGTAAGACACAATTGCGTGACAAGATGATAATGAGTCATGATGGCCAGTACATGATAGCAGATGCCAGCAGCCAGTAAGGAGCAAAAAATAAAAACGCCCTTGTCAAGGACAAATGTGCAAACCCCTCCTCTATTGCCAAAGTTAAAAACAGAGAGCCTTCCATCACCAGGAAGTGTTCACTTGCAAGTATAAAACCAACACCAGGAAGACCGAAACTGTGAGGCATAAGCAGTTACTTATGACAAAACCCAAGTGATATAGTTACCTTAATGACACCTAGCATTAATTGCTTCTAATTAACACATTCATTCTTACAACATTCATTCATGACGACAAACGTTTAATGTATAGACAATCTGTAATATGGCACACCGTTACAAAAAAATCATTCATACCACAACTACAGCTTTGACAACTAGATGAGAGGGTAAAGAAAAAACACATTTCCACACTACCAGACTCAGGATAAAAAGAATATCAGGCAAAATAAAACATAGCATAAAAATTCTGCTTTGGGCATGTGAAGATGCAATATGTAGCCCGCAAACTCAAAGCCTCAATGCTTTCGCATAAAAAGCAGCTAGAAAGCCAAACCATTGAAACAAATGTGGCATTGCTACAGGTAAGCTTATGAACAAAAGGGGCACGCTCTACTCTGAAGCATGCCTCCAATAAAAAGCAGTAAATGAATAGACTGTGCAAGCATGCTGCTCAGAATAAAACTAAGGTTCACTAAGGTTCAATATATCGGCTACATTCACATAAACTAGAGATGTACAAACATGCCATGAGTGGCAAAGAAAACAATTTACTGGTATTCAACCTCTTGAAATTTTAGCAACCAACACCAATTGTTTGTTCCCACTGTAAGTTCAGTGTGAAAGAAATTAACTTTTGAGATAATTTCTTTACATGCTATACTGTGTTTGATGAATTGATATTATTTTATCAATGTCCAGGCTTTCCACTGTGGGTTTGAAATGTGGGTACAATTTTCAGAAAGAACTGAAGCTACACAGAAATAAATGCAGCTTTTATGAAATGATTGCTTTGTGTTCGTAAACTACTACTGCACAGCCTGTAGTTATTTGGGAAAGCGAAAAGGTGCTCCAAAGTAGAAAAAATAAAAAGCATTAGAAATGTTTAAACTTGACCTAAAAGAATCTCACTTCTTTTTGAAGAAAATTTTTCAGCAACTGTCAAAAATACTCATTTTTGCTTGTCAAACGAGTTGGAAAAAAAAAAAAAAAGAATGACATGTGACTACTTATTGCTAGCAAAAAACAAAGAACAGTACAAGCATACAATAACTGACACAGAACACAGGCTACAAGCAAACAGGGACGTCAGTAACACTTGGGCATGTCTACTACACACCTCTGAAAACCAAGCAGCAGCAATAGCACCAGCAGCACACCTCTACCTCAGCAGCCCAGCAGACAGCACGGCTAATGAACTACACTTGCAGTGAACACAAAAGTTTTCTACTGTTACTTGGAGAAAAATGCAACACAGCCACCATGTATACCTCTGTGCATGTGCTTCGCAGCGCATTTTGCGCTGAAGACTGCAGCAACAATTTCTAATTAGCAACCTGCCAATGTGCCTGAGCAGGCATCTTTTCTCTCATCTTATAAAGCCATCTTTCTCTCAACTTATAGACATTTTCTTATAGACATCTTATAGACATATTTTTCTCATTTTATAGAGCCCCAGACAGGTAATCCACCTCGACTCTTCAATGCCTGTATAGCCGACAAAGCCATTGCAGCATTCTCCAGAATCGCACTAATGTCATCGCCACTTGGCCTTACACAAACAGGCACATGAGTGTGCCTGCTACGGCGGCATTTCTAGCCGATTTAAGCACTCTACTGTACCTGTGCTGAACCATGCTTGTCAATCAGTTAGCCTGATTCTTTCCTTCTCTCTCATCTTTCATTCTAATGTTTTCCTTCCAAGATGTAGGGTAGCAGACCGGACAAAGTCTAGTCTACCCTCTTACCTCTCCTACATTCCCTCTCACTAACTGTTCATGTTTCCCACATGACGCCGGCACATACAACGAGAATGGCCCCTTACCCACCCACTAGCTGTGTTGCCTTTTTCTCCGAGTAGCCATCCAACTAGCACTCTCCACTGGCCAAAAGTCCAGGGGACACACACACACACACACACCACACCGCACACAGTGGACCACCAGTCTCGCACGTGCACGTCACAGCAGATGCGAGAACGCCAGCACCAGAGGGAGCCGCTCACACAAGCGAAGGCCTCAAGCAGGGTAGGAAGGAACACACCAAAGAACGCAGAGAGGAAAGGGCCGTGGCGGGGTGATCGGGGAGGTGCAGGGTGTTTGATCTTTTCGAAAAAAAAAAAAAGACTGTTTCCCTTTAAGAACACTCTTCGTTTAAACAAGCCAGCCAAGAGTGGGCAACTTACCGCCCGTTGCAACCTCCTCGCTTTCGTCTGCTCCACAGCAGATGCAAACATAGTGCAGAATGAGACAACAGGGTTGGGTATGTTACTATCACAGAAGTAAGTTACCTGCCAAGGATTCTTACACTATTCATAATCTTAGAAAAGCTCCGTACCATGATGTTCACTTCTGTGTATGCATCCTTTGAGGTGGCTCAAGGAACACATTAAAGGCCTGCAACCTAACCTCATCTAATGCATTAAGAGTGCTCAAAAATGTGTGGTTATTCGCAATATGCTTTTTTGGTATTGTTTCTTTTTCTTTCAAGCCACTTGATAGGCCATACTGAACTGCGATGTACAAAAATGTTGACTCAAGATGTCTAAAGCGACTTTTCTACAGTGGTACACTGCTGGCTCACCAAAAAATTGAAAAAGGTTATGCTAGTCTATCCTGTATGTGAAAGTAGGTGTAAGCATGAAATGGCTATTTCTACGTTGTAAGTGCACAACTTTTGTTTCTTATCATGTGATGGCACTCAAATATGCATGTAGATCTATGTCAGCAGTCTATGTAAAGTTGTAATAAGTGAGAAATTTGGCCAACAACATGGCGATCATTGGATCCATGGTCCAATTACACTGACCTACGAAAACATTTGCTTTGATCATAGGAAACAGCGCGGGCAAACGGGACATAAAGACAGATAGGACTTTGAGCTGTCTCGTTTGCCCGCGCTGTTTTTTCTATGATGAAGCCATGCCAACAAGCTTAAGTTGATACCCTTTTAACTTTACTTTGAAATGCTGTACTTTTGCAGATTTCCAAGGGGATGTTACAACTGCTTGACATGGTAATTACTCGATATATCTAGGTTTGACTGTGCTCATTCTATGGAAACCACGCGCAATAGGAGAAATAGTGATTTGTGCTTGGTAATACTGCGTGGATTAGCATGAAAGAGAATAGTCTGCATGGAGGATGAGAAAGATAATACTAACGGTAGCTTGAAAAGGTACAGCAGTTAATCCACCGCATGTCATCAGGATAATCAAGTACCTGCTCTCCTAATTTGCCAGCTAGTACTAAAGATGCCAATGAAACCACCTCCTAATGTTATAACAGAATGCCCATCAAGAAGGGTCATCAGAGACATACATCGCAGAATTTTCTATGTTAATCCTAACTGAACACAACAATATTCGGTGAGCCAACGGAGCACATACCTAACTGTATAAGCCTGCAATTCTTTGTAGAGTTTACCGCATTTGTGGTGTCCGTGCTACCAGTGAGCAGGGAAAAAAAAAAGCAAAGACACATTGTCCATGTGCTTGTGTATGTGCAAGCAGTGTGCAAATAAACTGCAGTGATAAGAAAAGTATAATGTGTTTGTGAACGAAACAACAAGCACATCACTGAGCTGGACATATTTCCTAGTATGTGCACGAAAATGAAAAACAAATCCAACTCCTATTTAGCAATCGAGTGGAGGTACAGAAACCCTCAACAGCTTTAAGAAATGCTTATCTCTGTACATAAGATGCCTAAAAACTGAATTAAAAATTAGAAGGCCCTGTGTCACTAATGAGACACAAAGAAATCTTCAATACTGTGACATCAATAGACGCAAAAACTAAAGATAGCTTTCGTGCGCCAAAGATGCAGCCTAAAGATTATATGCATAGATAATCATTTTCCTGCTTGCACACAGAAAAGAATCTGGTACATTAAAGATTTGAGTAAAACACGTGTATGCATTTACTGCATGGTGTAATTAATCATGCACGGAGCACACACAGTCTATGCACACTAAAGTGTTGTATTCTCTCACCGAATTCTGGCTCTGCACAGAAGCCCAATTCCTCAAGCCTTATTTGAATATGTTTAAACATACACATCTGGAAATGCTAAAAGTGTTTGTTCGCACAATATTTTGGCTCCCATACCTAACAGCACAACAATGCGGCAAGACAACAGAGAAGACATCAGCAAGAAGGAACACAATGTGGAAGAAAAACACAAGGTACTTTTGGTGGTTAAAACACAAAAATTCACACTGCTAAGCAAGAAGAGAGAGAGAGAAGAAAACATGTACACAACACTGAAATAAGTGCAGCAACACACAATATAAAGAGAGATATAATGCAAAAGTATGTAAAAGATTAAAATAAAAGAAAGAAAAGTAATGCTTGTCAATACCTTTAGGGTTCTTTGAGTGTCCTCGGCTGTAAGCGCCTTTCAATGAAGGTAGGTTGAGTGCAATGAAATGCTCGTGCGAGCAGATAATTTCCAGAAAGTCAAACTTGTAGCAATGAAGTTCCTGAAAAAAGGAATAAATAAATGGGAGAACCGAGTTATCCACAGCACATAAAACTTGAAACAAAATAATAACACTTGAGAACTTTTCTGTCCTCGAACAAGTTGGCAACATACCATTTCATCTCCGGATTTGAACTTCTCCAAGTACAAGTTGATGAGCTTGAACACGAAGCCACGGTCCATCAGAGAAAAGCATTTCTGTGGTTCAAGAAAGAAGAGAGAGTTTATTTCTATGGAAGCCTTCACTGTTTGTCTATAATAATGAACCAGCACTACGAGAGATAAAACAAAGCTATATAGAGTTGCATCCTGTTATAATGAATAATACTATGACAAGAAAATTTCAAAGGCCAGTCAGCCGCCCGCAGAAAACAATACAAAAAGTTCTCTTCACAATGAATAATTTTTCAAAGTAATTCCCTTTTAACGAAGTTTTCGCGAGCGCTACTGCATAATGAAGGGACACATGCATAGGACTGCCATGGAATTGCTATGGTAACACGATGATTCCATATTGACTCGTGACTTCCACAACAATGTGGCCACATCGCAAGACCCATGGCTTCATCTGAGACATGCGCTTTCACCTACCACATGCAAAATCAGATTAATTTTTCGTCATTGAGATGCTCAGCAATATACCGTATTTACTCGCGTAATGAACGCACTTTTTTTTCCGAAAAACCAGAGCAAAGTTGGGGGGTGCGTTTATTATGCGAGGTAAATTTTCTAAAACTTTTTTGGGATGAGCCGAAAATACGATAATGCAAAAAAAAAAAAGTTGCGTAGCTTACCTTTTACAATGAACATGCGCGTACACTATTTGAAAACACGCATTTTTATTGCACTTCAATTGCTTCAATCTTCGTCAGAATCGCTGGTACCGTCGTCCAGGTCACTGGCCACTTCAATGTCTTGGTCCCACAAGTGGTCGTCTTCGCTGCCGTCCAGCGCATTTGCGATTCCCGTCTTCTTAAAACTCTTTGTTATCAGATCACCTGGCAGCGAGCGCCATGAGTCCAAGATCCAGGAGCACACCAGCTCGACGGACGGCCTCTTAATCTTGCCAGTCGGCGTCAGGGCGTGCCCTCCATGGGCCATCCATTCCGTGTACAAGCGGCGCACACCGTCTTTGAAAGGTTTATTGATGCAAACATCAAGGGGCTGAAGCACCGAAGTGAGTCCACCCGGAATGATGGCGATCTCGGTGTGCAGCTCCTTGAGTTTCCGACGAACGTTCTCTCCCAGGTGGCCGCGAAAACTGTCGAGAACAAGGAGAGACGGGAGAAGCAGGGCGCCAGGGCGTCGTCCCCAGACAGTCTGCACCCAGTCGACCATCAGATCGGCCGACATACACCCTTTCTCCTGAGCCCGCACGTGTATCCGGCTGGGAAGTTGGCCTTCGGCACGGTTTTTCGCTTGAAAATAACGTACGGTGGCAACTTCCGGCCGTCTGCCGTGACAGCCAGCATGACCGTGAAGCGCTGCTTTTCGGCGCCTGTCGTTTTAACGAGCACGCTACGTGCTCCCCTGTCATTGACAGTCCTACTCATCGGCATGTCGAAATTGATGGGTGTTTGGTCGGCGTTCCCGATTTGTGAGAGAACGAATTCTCGGTCCCGCCGCAGGCGTATAACGAACTTGTGAAAATCCACTACCTTATTTTCGTAGCAAGGAGGAAGCCGCTGGCAAAGTGATGTTCGCCTCCTCAAGCACAGTCCGTTGCGCCGCATAAAGCGCGTCGTCCACCCATTGCTCGCTTTAAACGCCGGGGGAGCGATGCCATGCTTCCTGGCTGTGGCTCGCGCTTGCGTCTGGATCATTTCGTGCGAAACGACACAGCCGTCGTTTCGTAGGTCCCGGACATATTTTAAGACCTCCTCTTCCACAGCAGGAAACTTCCCGGTCTTTGGTCCCCTGAAGGAACGTCGCTCCCTATTTGTAGCGCGGAGCTTGTCATGCTGCTTCCGCCAGTAGCGCACACGTACTTCATCAATTCCGAAATGCCTACCGGCAGCACGATTCCCGTGTTCAAGTGCGTACTCCACAGCCTGTAGCTTGAAACCGGCCGTGTAGCTCACATTTCGGCCCATCGTCCACGACAAAACGCAACACAGGTTTAGAAAGAACTTCCAACGAGGTGAGAATGGGCAGTGGGCAGCATGGCATGACTTCTGAGGCGAAAAAAAAAATGATGACAACCAATGACAACAATGCTAAAACTCGCGTCACCGTCTTGCATCGTTTTGATTGGCTGTCCTACCCGGCCTCGGAAATTCCGCCGCTTCGGTGGTAGATGGCGTTATCTGCTGCAAGCTGCAAGGATTGCGACCACCCGATGCAAAAGGGAAAGCCACAGTTTCACCATCATCATCATCATATCCCCGCGCGCGGCGCGCTCCCCCACCGCCGCATTAGACATTTAGATGCCGCCGGCTCCGCAAAGCTTCGTATTTGTGTGACCGTGGGATGGCGTGGGCAGTTTTGCTGTTAGGTAGCCTACACGACCGGTCGTGTAGGCTCCCTACGCTGTGTGCTTGTGAGCCGCGATGTCTCTACACTCGAACCGTTCGTGAATACTGCTGCGGCGTGCGGATACTTACTTCAAAAACAATACAAAAAGAGAGGGACCGCGCCGCACACAGATAGAAAAACTAACAAAACGGTGCGCTACCGCGGGCGGAAGGGAGGGGGGAAGCAAACCGAGGGGGGTCGGCGTAATAAAGGAAAAAAAAGGAAGGAAGAAAGATAAGATAAACGGACGAGGAAGCGCCGCGCGTTGGTTCGTGGGACTGCAGCGGATGAAAGTTAGGGGTGCGTTTATTACGCGGGGAAAAAAAAAATCCCAATTTTGACGACTAAAGTTGAGGGTGCGTTTATTATGCGAGTGCGTTCATTACGCGAGTAAATACGGTATTGTCTATCCGCCACAATGAAGCTAGCTGGTTTGATGCGCATGCAGGCAGCGACAGGATTGCTCTTCATGCTCAAGAATTTCCACCATATTTGTGACCACGTGCTCACTGGACTGAGATGAGACAAAATGAAAACTACTGTTCATCATCACTATACTTGAGATCGTCGATAATGACCACTCTGTGCTGAAGACACATGTATGGCCAACATGCACGAGTCCAAGCGAGACTACATTCTGACGCAACAGCTGCGACGAAATCGCGGTCGTATCGACGCATTCATGGGTGGCGACCACCAAACTCCGAAAGTATGCGCGCATCCAACACACACTGAGTGCAAAAGTGATACTGCTTGTCGCAATCACAGAAGACAAAACCGGCATCACCGCATCATGAATCGCAATGAAGCAGCTCCAAACACATGCGCATGGCCAACGTATACCAAGTAAAAAAAGCGGAGCTTACCATTTGTCACAACTGCTGCGGACAAAATCGCGGTCATTATCCATACAATCGTCAATAGCAACTAAGCAGCTCCGAAGGTATGCGGCCAACCCAGCGATAAATTAAAGGCAATGAAGTCACAAGAAAGGCACAAAGAGTATTGGCTTTCCTGCAGAGCGCTAACAACTATGACAGTGTGGACTTTGGCCCTTCATTTTCAGTTGGCCTTTAGTGCAGCTTTAGAGATGTGTGTTCGTGGGGCTCCACACTCGGCACACTCCAAGGGTCATGACTCATCTGAGTAACGTGGTGTGCTGCTAAATATGTCTGAATTAGTAACAAGATACATCTGAGCAAATAACAAGATTCAACAATAGCTAGCCCCCAATCAGTAAAGGTTCTATGTTCTGTTTTCTCAGCGTGCTCCATGTTTTTATGCTACTTTCAGTCAAACATGTACAGGGTCCGTCAAAAGTTCCCAGGCCACTATCCCATGTATTCCTATGGCACCATGGCCTGGGAACTTTTGACGGAACCTGTACATGCTAGCTTTTAGCAACAATCGGCATTGTCCAATAAAAATCCAGCAACAAACGTGCAAATATCAAGAAAACCACAATTCATATCATTTTGTACAGAACTTTGCTGCATGTATAATAACTTGTTTCTTCATGAACTTGCTCTCGGTAACAGCAATGACCTAAATACCCTCAAACTCTGGTTTATCACATCACCTTGACATTATATTGCATTCAATGGCCTTTGCTCAAAATCAATGTTTCTCTCCGACTTGCATATCAAGTGATAAAGTGGGGAAGCACACCTTAAGGAAATGAGCCAGCCCCTGATTGGCCAGCCTCGTCTCGTTGCGCTGGTCTCTGTGCTTCTGCATGATGTGTGGAATCAGACACTGTACCAGAGTGCGCACACGGTTGTGGTACTCCTTGGAGAAGCGCTCATGACGCTGCATCTGGAAGGAGATGAGGGAGGACGGGGAAAATCAGCTTCAGCACAGAGGGCAGAAATGTGCTAAAAGATGCGTACTGCTGTGTGCGCCAGTGCCACATATGTCTTATGTACAGTAGTGTTTGTTTGGGTTCTCACCAACTTTGGGCACTGCAAACAAATGAGTGCATCATGCAGACTAGCGATCATGTCTTCAAAGCATGAAACGGCTGTGTGTTTCGTTACACTATGTGATTATATGCGATATGCGGCGATATCACAGCGCAAGCAGGAACAACGAAAACAATGTAGTTAGAATTTCATTTGAACAGGGAAACCACCTTCTGCTTTGACTAAAGTGACACACAATGGCGATTTTCAGCATCGGAAGTGTGATTGGTCATGTGACAGTGATGCCAGTAGATGCGTGCTTTGATTGGCTTGACAGCCCACATGAAAATGGGATGTGAATTCCCAGCTGGAAATCGGCTTTCCACCCTAGTTTTCAGTGGGAAACAACTCTTCAGGCTGTAAATTTTCCATTTCCAGATGGAAATGGTATCTCCAACATGAATATGGTACTAATTCCCAACAGGAAAGTCATTTCCGGCAGGAAGTTTTACAGTTACAGTCGCCAAGTCATATTTCCAGCTGGAAATTTTTCCACATTCAATTGGGAGACAATATGCACAGCAGAAAATTTTCTTGTTTGAGCAAGGAAATGCTATAGTTGACAAGAGATATTCCAGCTGTATAAAGATTGCTCTATATACAAGTGATAGCAGATGAAGTATACAACACACAGAGTGCATTCATTATTAAAAATGACTCTGAATGTTTGTCGCACAGTACATAGGGCCCGGACCCTTTTACAACCAACTGTGATCTAAAGTGCCTCGTATGGCAGGGTTGCAAAAGTAGATCTGGCTGGGAAAAAAACGCACTTTTATTTGGCCATTGCAGTTGATGTGCACCCGGCCGACATGGTACGTGTTACAAATGTTAGAACTGTAGACATCCAAAGAGGTGCTTGCTCAGTTGCTCAGCAAGCCGTTGCACCAATGGCTAGTGTTTAAACAATAGCAGTTACTTCCTTCTCAAAAGAAGCCTTATTTTCAACATTCGTCATTAACTTCCACAACTGAATAGCAGTGAACTTTGAACTTTGCTAGCTTGCTCTCTCTGCCTTCTATGCCAAAGCAACAAACAACGCCACGCCGCCGTTATTTTTGTCGACATCTCAGTGGCATTATTCTCTTATCTTTTCTTTGTGCTTTCCTATGCTAACGCTAAATAATAACGTACTTTATATTACAAATGCTACATGAAAAAAGTTGCATGTTTATTTAAAGGTAACAGGATCAGAGACGGCAGTCCAATATACCGTATACATTTAATGAAGCTGTAGTTTTTTATAGCACATGGCAACTAGTCATTGTTGTTTCTGTGCACATGTGCATTCGGTGTTCGCTAGTGTAACGAGTTTCCACGAGGAACCTGTGTGACATTAACATGGAAGAGTTATTTTTGTTCAGTTTTGTCTGTGAAAAGTGCTACGAGTAAACACCAGCATGTTTGAGCAGTTTTTATTGCTGTACGGTGCGGTGCCTTGGATTCATCAGCGTACAGCACAGCAATAAAGGTTAAAGTTACAGCAATTTAGTTAAAGCTATAGTTATGTCTAATCGCAAAAACACCAACTCGCCCTGTCACATGTCCTTCTGCAGTGTCGGACATTGCCTTTGTCTTCTGTGTATTGATCTTCAAATTTGCTCTCACACTTTGCCAGCTAAGGTCCTCGATCATTTGTTTCATATCGCTTTTGGCACTGCTGCCCAAGAAAAAAAACGTCATCTGCAAACTACAGGTTCCTGCGATATTCGCCATTGATCCTAACTCCTAATCTCTTCCAAGCCTGACAGCTTGAATACTTCTTCTAATGATGCAGTGACAACAAAATGTTTCTAGAGAAGTAAATGCCTTTTTGTATTGATTGAATGAAAGAAGGAGAATTTTTTTGAGGGGCTCGTTTGTTTGTTACCCACAACCAAATGTGGTTCTTATAATGATGACTTCACTGTTATCGACAAAGTGAGCTGCTGACTTTGTAGACTCAACACCTATCGCAACATTTTTGCACTAGAATTTTCAAAAGCCCACTATAACACCTTTTAGTAATAAAATTTTAAGTTCACTGCTGCGCCTCCAGTGACAAAATGGCAGTACATTTCACACACCTTGATCCGGTCAGTGTTCATGAGATGCTGAGCCATGGACTTTGCGAGGATCTGGAAGAAGAACCACGACTGGTGCAAAAACTTGTGCACCACCAGGAAGTCGGCATTATCCGGACCCAGCAGCGACGAGAGGGCCTTCGTCAACTCTTCGTGCACGGTCGTCTGCTGCGAGCCTTGTGGAGGCTCGGTCACAAACATGTACTGGAAATGGAAGGCAGGGCACACACATATATGGGGAAATAGAATGGAAAGCAAAATTTGTAGCTGTATGAAAAATTATGCTCTTGCACGGAGTGTGTAACTATGGACAGGCTCTAATCATCACATTCACCGAATGGTCAATAATGTGATGGCAAATGTCACTCAAGGTAGAGGAAAGTAAGCCACACATAGACACGAGAGAAGAGAAACAATATGCATGTTTTACTTTCCTTTACAATGAATATCTACCAACCAGCTCAATTTTTTGTAGTTCTAAGCCCTTGAAAGGTGCTAGAATGACAGAATTTGCGTGCACCAGTGAATCGCGCCATTTGACCTTCACCTTCCTTTCTCGTTCTTGCTGTACATGCACCCACTTCTGCTTTGCGCAGGTGCCACTATAATATGAATCACCTACTCTTTGGTCACACACAGATCTACTGAGACAGACCCTACCAGTTGGTTCAACCAAAGATAATGTGCCTAATTATATATCCGATGTCTTAACCCTTTGCGGTCCGTTGTCGGGCAGCGCCCGACAACGCAACACGGCCGTAGCGGTCCGCTGTCGGGCCCCGCCCGACAAGGGTGTTCGTGGTTTAAATTTTGCTGTTTTCTCACCGCGAGTCGCGCGCATTTTTTGTATACATGAAGGGCCATCTCTTGAGGAATAAGTGAGCTTTGTTTGTTGAGGTTTTACTTTTTTGACACTAGGGTGCAGCACTATGATCAGCACGGGGCCTAGAGCGTACCCACTCGCGCGCGCGGTTCGCTGAGAAGCATGGCCACGTTTTCACCGCGTGCGTTTTACGGCGGTGCTTTTAGCGAAAGCGAGGATGACTTTAGTGACGAAGAGAATTACGTGCCTCCACCAGACAGTGATGACAGTGATTCGACAGAAGTGAGTGACGAAGACGACGACGGCGGCGGTGGAAACCTGCAGTAATAACCCTGGCCTGCACACAGGGGAATGCTTTGAGCGGTATCATACGTTGCCCAAATATCACTAAAAGAGTTGCCTGCAGAATGCAGGAGCAAAAATAAATATCCTGTGCGTTTCTCTTCCACAGCTTGTGTTTTTATTCGCGGCGCCAGAAACTGGCGAAATAGTTTCGGACCGCTAGAGCCGGAAAGTGGGTAAAGGTTTTGGACCGCAAAGGGTTAAACTGTTGTTCATTTATTTACATAAGGTTCACTTACCATATGTGGTATCGAAAATGACAGTACACTTGTGTATCCAAACTTGCATAACGAAACTTGACTCTTTTTGGCAGGCAGCGCAGTATCGGCCATCAAGCCAATTACGTGAGGTACGCACCTGGACATAGCTGTGCAGAATGTCCTCCCTGCCGGCCTCGTGCACGCAGGTGACCAAGTGGATGAGCACGCGCACCGTGTTCAGCGCGACCTCCTCGCTTCCTGTGCTCACAAGGAGCTTCCAAAGCTGGTTCAGCGTGGTTGGCAGGAAGTGGATCATGGCACTGCCCTCCACAGCATGCAGTGCCTTTACAATGACAGCAGCAACAGAGGTAAATAGGGGTTGTCGCATCTCTCGGCAAGATACTGAATTACTCGCCTTTGACAGGACACAAGACAGTAGAAGGAAGCAAAAACACAGAATTGCATTTATACTTAAAGTTTGTTTAAAAGTGGATGTTTGCAATATCATATTGAGGATAAAGCCCATACATAGCAGGCGAGTTCCAGTAAGAACAAAAGTCTGCAAGCATAGGTGGGCACAGGATTCCCCCATTTAGGAGTAGGGTGGGGCGAATGTTCATCAAGCTTAATGCACAGCTTTAAAGGTGTGTCTCAAGATTAAGTCTCTGCCTCACCGCAGCTTTCTGTGAGATAGGATTTTTCTTTTGTTCGTCCTTGTAGCTTGGCACCAGTACCACCAATACAGAAGGTAAAAGAACTTCTTGGTATAATAGTTTTATTAACCACACATACAAAGGCAAAATGCCTTAAAGAATCTTACATTTTTTTATCAAATGTGTTCCCACAGGAATGGCGAGAATGTTATCTTGAATGAAAAATGGTCAATGATAAACAAAAATTTTGCAATGTATTATTACAGCCAACATTCCCCAGAGTCGACATTAGGTGGACCTTTCAGAGTCCTTCAAGACACCCAATGTCCATTTGTGTACCTCTGAAATTTACATCTGACAATTTACAAAAGCCCCAAGCAACAGGCTAGCAGAAGAGAAAAGCTAGGAACCCATGCTCAGAACACATAACAAAAAAAAAAACACAAATGATTTACCAGTTGAATGTTAGACTGCCATGCTTATTTACAAAGATGTTGATCTTAAAGGCAACACTGCAACCTCCACCCATAAGTCTTGCTTCCCCACACTTCGTGCAATGTCAGGTAAGTTTTGCTCCATATGTAATACAGTTCCACCAGAAAGTTAACATAAGAAAAAAATAGACAAAACTCACCATGTATCGCTAAATACACACATATCTTTAACATATCTTTTCCAGAAAGAAAGGGAGGGTGAGGAGGCGGCATGTAGCTTGTAGCTGAAGCATCTCATACTGACATGCTCAATTTCATCAACAACCTATCATAGGTCTGCAGAAAGTTGAAAACCTTTTTCGGGGGATCTTCAATTGCTTGGTGTTGATACCGGGTTCAATCCAGACAGGGAGAAAAGTTATTCTTCAACTGTGAAGGTTTTTCTGTGAGATACCCGCATGGCTTTTCTTTATTGCTTCATGCCACAGTCAGTTGGATGACAATCTTCTTTTATTTAATCATATTGGCCATTATTAAAACACTCAATACTACCTTGATAAGGCAACAGGTACCAGATTAATGAATGAGCTAGCCTTTACACTGAAGCACTTCCCTGTTGCATATCACGCAGAGGTCATCACAAGCCTGGCATATTCAGCCATAAGCAAGCAATGGACACACTTAAAAGTCTCACTGATACTTAGCTCACCTTTCTTGTCATACTGCAGTGTCAAAGTGGCATTGAATTTGTCAAACTAGAGAGGCCAGTCACTGCAAACCTATTTACACACTCTCTGCATGCACTCTCTACACATTCTCTGCATGGTTAGCTGATACTCTGCAGTTGTTGATGTTTCCAGTTAGCAATCTGTCTTTTTTTGACCTCACTGCTGGTTTTCTACTGCCTCGTGCACTTTGGTGTGGCACAGAGCACCCTCCCTCACTCTCTGGCCTTCTTTGTGCAGCCTTAGGCCTAATTGACACAGCCACCAAAGGCTCAGTCGCTTCACCATCATAGCATTGGCGTCCTTCATGAGATGGTGCTTTTTCTTGTTTCCTTTAAATAATGCACACCGATGGCATTAGCTGAAGCTTTTAACACTGCCAGCGCACAATTTTTAAGAGAAAATGGTGATGGAATGCTGTATTATGACGGACGCCCATGCCGTGCCACAACAACGCTTTGATGTTGTGTGCATTTCGCCTAAGTATACATATAATGAAGGCATTTTAAGGCCCATACAGAAAGCAAACAGAGTCAATGCCAAGGTTGCAAAGCTCTTAATGAAAAACTTTACCACTTCTACGTGGAACTTACAACTTTCTACGTGGAACTGCAGGCGTGGAGCACAAACATTTATGGGAAGGGTGTTTTACCAACCTTGACAACCTTTGAGATTTCCCGCTCAGCTTCAGTGCCCATTGAAGGGAGTGCCTGTTCCTGCATGACCACATGCGCAACCTGCCATCTCTGGAGTTACATACATACGGACCACATGCACACCGCCACTGACTTTGTGACTGCGTGCCCCAATGTCGCGAGGAAATACAGTATTCTCGTGCGTGTAACCCAGTCCTGCTACGGATGTGCATGCCCCTTGAAAATGCCTCCAGAAAGAGACTTATGCGTGGAACTGATATAAAAACCACGAGCAATAAAAAGCAAATACTTATTACAAGAGAAGCCCTAGCCGATTGTCAGCAAAATCTAAACCTTTGCTAATATGTCGCTCATTGTCACCACTGCTGCTCCTGCTCAGAAAAGATTTGCGTTCACAGCAAAGCAAATTCTTTCTTCAATTGTGACTTCATGGGAGTACAAAATCTGTCACTGTGAAGCCAAACTTAGAAAAAAAATTGTCTAATATGGCACTGTGTCTCCACACTAAATTTACATGCCGCTCACACCTAAACAGAGCACACAAAATTGTATATCACGTTTAGAATAATGATTACACGCACGAAAATACAGTAGTTATACACGTGTGTAGTGCCGATCAGTGTAATCCCATTCAGTGTGATTTGCCACAAAACCATGACAAGTACATAACTTGTGAACAAGATTGACCCCCACTGATGTGTTATTGAACAAGAATGCATATCTGAAATTCTGCAAGCAAGCTTTCCTTCACAGCATGACGGCATAAACATGCTTGTGCTTTGTGGCAAGGTTTCGTTCATCTAATTTCTTAACAGTGTTGCATCTCTCACCTGTTGCAGCTAGAGCATACTGCATGCCAGGATAATGCCGTGGTTTTGAGAAGTCATTGAAGCCACCCACCAAACTGTTTAAAAATGAAACCACTGAGAAATCGTATAAACCATTTCCAGAGCAAGCTCCCACAGCCTGATGCCACCTCCCCAACAACACCGTGCATTACACAGAAGATTGCTTGCAGAATTTCAAATATCCTATAATAGGGAAATGTGACAATAAAACTATTTCCTTATGTTCGTGTCCCTCGGAGCAAGCTTCAAGCACATGTAAAGACTATGCCACAGCTGTAAATGGCAAAATGGCTCGCAATAACCGGACGGATTAACTACCTCCAAAAGTGCAAATCTGGCAAAATGGTTGATTCGACAATTAACAAATACTAATGAGAGTTCAAGTTTTCAAAATGATGGGACTCCTTTACAAAGGCCCTATTTTTTTACCAATTCAACTGCATCTTTTTCTTAATTTTGTTTCTGTGACAATGTCTAAAACACCTCTGTACTTATGGCCCTATCAATTGATCTTTTCAGCTTACCGTTTGCAAGCTCTATGAAGACTTCACATAGGAATATTCAGTGTACATTGCAAGAAGAAATGGTTTTTTGTGATCACAGCCACGCTTAATCAGGCTGTTGGAGCTTATTAAGCAGCAAAGCAGTGCCATCATCTCGCATGACCTTCATAGCTGCGTCCAGAGCACTTTGAAATGATCAATCAAAGGTGCCATGAGATTGGGCTTATCATTCGGAACATCAACGTTCAACATGAACAAATGCAATAGAACGGAAGTTAACTCCTCTAGCTAGCATTTAGTACAGACCAAGATGTACTACGTGGTACTGTGCACGAAAAAAGCCACACAATCCTTCTTCATCTGCTGTTACAAGCAAGGAATCGGAAGTTCTACACATATATTTGTTATGATTTTAGTTAACCTGTCCCAGGAGAGCTTTCTACATTTGTTAATACACTTTAGTACTGCTGCTGACTTTGCTTAGTGAGCAAATATCATCAAGGAAGTCTGTTACAGTGTTAAAAACAAAAAACGTTGAACACACCAAAGCCACCTGAACATCAGGATGGTGAAATTAAGAGTTTATTACATGTCTGATGCGTAATGGTAGTGAAAGAAAAATGGCAAGGAAAGCTATATTAGCCATGTTAAACACCAAATGAGTAATAGTATTCAATCACCAATGCGTATGAGGATAATTACAAAGCTTGTGTCTGTCACATTAGAAGCCCAGAGAAATTGCACCAGTTTTATTGATGATCTTACTAGTTTACAGTGAACTGTGCACATATTTGATTAAAAAAAAGTTGCTGCCGTTTGTAGTCACTGGACGTTTGTCACTAATTATTGTCACGTGACAAGTTGAGCCGCACAACACTAATTGTTACACATACACAAGGCTGCATATATTCATTCTGAAACAAAACGCAGTTCTTTTTTAACTGACCGGTCACTACCTAAGCCACATGAAATATGGATCCTAAACTGTCTTATGTGAATGCTTTTGTGATGGAGAGTGTAAAGTTGGCAAAATAGCAATCGAATGACACGCATGGTTTGTAGTAAGTGATAAGAATGCAATCATGAAAGTAGATAGTGCTTACGCTTATCTTACAAATAATTTCCATCATATAAATTAAGTGCTAAATTCTCAGGCAAACATTCCAGCAAATAGTTGAATCCGTGAAAGGTCTATTCATAATATTCATACTATCACAGAACATGGAAAACCTTAATAAGGGGAGTAACAAATATTTTCGTTTGCATGCAATGCAACTAATTCACAACGAGCACATATTTGGAAAGATGTGCAATGGTCTGCACTAAATGTATCCCAACAACATATACTATCAGCTGCAAAAGTTGTTGAAACACTGCCAAAGACAATGAATAAACAGAATTACATCTCAGAAAATTCAAAGCGTTCTAGGAGAGAGAGATTGAACTTAAAATTAAAAGTATTACTGCTCTAAGCCTTCGGCGATTAAGCCAAGCAGTGACGTAAAACGCTATTAACAGATACAGTGCTGCCTACACATTTTCTCATAAATGTACATGTAAGAGTGCAGGTTTATTTGTGGCGCTATTGTCATAAAAAATTGTAGGAATGATAACAAGACAACAGTGAAACTGCCTTGAGACAGGCAGAGTGAAAAATACGATTGAGAGACTCATCAAGGGAACTAAGAGATTCTCTCACAATCTGTGACACTAAAACTGCAATACAACAGTGTGCAATATCTACGCAAGGTGCCGTACATGCTTCACCACGTCACTTAGTCATGCTACGTGCCAAGAAGCCACCAACCAGGGTTAAATCAGTGGTCACACCGAGAGAAGGCAGGTTGCAGGTTAGTAGCCATGCAGGAACGCACAGTACTTACGCCCAAAAAAGCCCGTTAATAACAAGTTGCCATTCAACAGCATTCGGCTGCACGTCGGGTCACAAAAGCGCAGTACCGTCGGCAACAAACAAAACGCGACATTCTGAGTGCATGGCCTTTTTATACATTCAATGTCGTGCAATGGTGCACTGACTCAATTTATTTAAGAACAATCGAGGCAGACATTTGCAAACATATGCGCTCAGTCATGCCCCTATGGCATGTCTTGAATCACATAGGCTTCATCATGCACAGAGGCCGTGCACTAGAAATCATTGAAATTCCGCCATTACTAACTATACATACCATAATGCAGTGCTATTTAATGCAAGGATATGCAAGTACAGGCTCCAAATGCCAGCTCTGCGAATTACTGCATTTGCAGGTGGCCACCCAAAAAAGCTCATGATAATATTACTGCCTGCATAGTTGTTACATTAAGTGCTAATATCATAAACAGCTGTACAAGGCTGCAAGGTAAAAAAAAAAAGCAAAGTCACTAAATAAACTCCAATCAGCATGCCAGACAGTTTTCTAAAAATATTCAGGCAACTGGTTGACCAAATGGCGATATGAAAGCTGCTGGCATTAAACAGGGCTCTGAGTGATTGAAAGTTATGTCTGAAAAGCTAAGCCATGTATTGAAAAAAATATGACACTTTTCGCTATGCAATGGCTAGGATTCACATTACTGTAAACGTAACAAAGTGCTCCACAAATATTTTTTCAGAGAAACTGGATGAAAACATGCATATTCAAAATTTTTCTAACATGTCACCCCTTTCAATTTAAATAACACCGTTACCACAGTTTTTTTTTTCATAGCTTTTCTGAGAAGAAAACAAAGTGATGCTTTTATTCCTTAAGTTATCAAAGCCACAATAATGCATTGAAAATAACATTATTGCAAGGGCATTAGTAAAATTAGGTGCATGTACACACTTCCACTGTATGCTATGGGATGCGAGAGATATAATTTGAAAGAAAAAAAGCTATCTAGGGGTTACAATTACAGTTTGCAAATTCAGTAGCAAGAGCATAATAAACATAAAAAAAAAACAAGCTCGACACAGCACCCCTTATTCATTGTAAAGCAGACGAATCTATGCAATGCATGTGCAAGTGCAAAACACAAAAATACACTATGCAACATAAAGGCACATTGACTTCTAACAGTGAGACTAAAGTAGCTGACATGCTATAATGCTCACAAAGAGTCATATCTATAAACAGCACATGCTTCGTCATTCGTGAACATGAATAACATGCTACACAGCTCCGATACATTTTGAATATTGCATTACCTGTTCAAGAGACTTACCGTATTTTCTCGCGTATAACCCGCACGAAATAGACGAAATTTCGGAGCTAAAGTCAATGCGCTGGTTATATGCGAATTTCGATGCACAAGTTGGCTTCATGGCAATATACGAAGGTATTTTTTTATTATTATTATTTTTGTAGTTAGTAGCTGGGAGTGCACGTTATGTGCAGAGGCGGGTTATAAGAGAGAAACTGCAGTAATACCCGAGGGACAAAATCCTCTGCCTTTAATTTTAAAAAGGTAACAAATGTGTACTTACAAAGGATACCCTATCACTTCCAAGCATTTTTTTTTGTATTTTACTTTACGCTACAGCATATGCGCACTGGTTGCATCGAAGAGCGAGATATCTGTGGTATTTTTTTCTTTGTTCTCGTGAAAACCGTGTCTACAGTACGCTTAGACCTGTGTTTTACCCGCCAAATACATTCCTTGCCAATAAATTCTAACACTTTCTTTATGTTTGAAATGCCTAAAACAGCTGATGCATAACTGGAGCTCAGTTAGATGCCTCCACTGCAAGACCATTATTATGGCCAATGACTTAATCACATCCCCTTTCTCATAAGTAATGGGATAGTTATGACCCACCTCACCTTCACCTTGAAACGACTGAATGCAAGGACGAAAAATTCTTGTTCCTCTACCAAGTTTTGGAACACTAGATGCATAGAAAGGAAACTTGTTGTTCAGGGTCTTGTTCAAGTGGGATGTCAAATTGGCTCCATATTTTTAAACTGAAATTGCATGCACGACATCCAGGCTGAAACGTTGCTCTATGTCCTACAGTAATTCTGCACATTCTCAATATTTTCACAAAAGCGATATTAATTTCACTTAAACTACATACAGTTTGATTAAATACTATAATTCTATACGAGATCCATTAAAGTTCTTATATACTCGCATGAAACCATTTGGTATGACTGCCTCAAAGGTATAATTTTCGCTGGTCACAACATGCCACAAACGAAGTCACGATGCACATACAACACAGCCAGCAACGAATGCCCCGTGGAACCTTACCTTGAGAAGCGTACTAGTCTCAGTATCAGGCCCTAAAACTTTTGTCTCCAACTGCTTTTGACAATGCACAAAGAAGTTGTGAAGGTGCTGGTCCTGAATGAGAGAAAGAAATTTCAAGGAGATTTAGTAGCTGGAAAATGCCAACACAATGTTATACCAAGGAGCCAGCACACAAAAAGTGGTCACACCTGGAGGTAATCATTATTATCATCTAGTATGCTAGTTTGATTGCAGAAGCAAGGAGACCCTCTAAGAAATCTCGTTACGTGGGCCCTAAGTAAGTTCACTCAATCAAAATCCTACAAATATTTTTATCTTACCATACAGTGAAATGCTCTTTCATTATTGATTGCAGTTCTATTGGCACTCATTGTTATTATACTGATAAATCACTTCTCTTTGGTATGTACATGTAACTTGCCAAAGATCTCGTTTTCTTCTTACTTTAAACTAGTGAGCCCCAATACCTACGCTTGCTTAATTCTATTTCTGGGGAGAGAAATACCCAGTCCTGCTAAGAAGCAATAAAACATGCGTAATGTCCATACTTCGTTGCACTGCATGTTCATGCACATATTGCACATTGTATCGCATCAAATCTGCAGACTTTCTGCACTTCAACATATTCAGTGTGAGATCGTGGAGCTCATGCTTTTTGCCTTTGCCACTGCTTCACGAGTGCTAATCAGTAACAAACCGTTGCGAAAAAGTTTAACAGCCCTCGCATGAGCACAGTAATCAACTAAAGCACAAACTTAGGTTTAAGGCTGCTAGATGTAGCCCTTTGGACACAAATGTACAGTCCAGTCCTCTGTTAAAGGGAACAATCAGTCATTAAAAGCAGCATAACTAAACAATTTTCATGCCCCTATCGGTAAAAGGCCTTTGATATATATATATATATATATATATATATATATATTATAGTATAAAAACTTTATTGTGTACAGAAACCAGACAGGCTAGAACCCCAGTGCCCCGCAGGGACTATGGGGGTGAGAAGCGTAGCCTGTATGGCAGGGTGGTGCCCCAACTCCAAGGCTCCACTGGCATGAGCCATCCGTTCAGCTCTTTGGATCAGTCATAGCTGATCTTTCAGGGCCGGGATGGACAGCAATGCCTCCCATTCGTTCCATTTGCCATTTGTGTCATGTTCTTCTAATAAATTATAATTTTCTTTAGACATTAAAAGATGTGTTCAGGTCCTTGTGCCATATTTTGGCAAAAATCAATGGAAGTAACCAAACAGTGTGTTGCTTTTAAAGGGGTCATGAAGCACCCCTTGGGCTTGTTGAAAAAACACATCCTGCGGAAAGCTGACACGGCTATGAACTGCTCTGCCAACTATTACAGTCGTGCGCGCCGCGTAAAGGCCACAAGCGGAGCGCGAAGTTGCCGTTTCCTCAGGCGCCCTCTTTTCAAACAGAGGCCGGCTCTCACTCTCATCGGTGGGCGGGGCGTCTGCCCGTTGACGTCGCGAATGTGCCTGTTTACGTCGCAAGAGACACAGCATGCTTATTGGCCGATAGCCGACTTAAACCGCCACTTGCCGGCGCGGCACTCCTCAGTACACGGCAGCCGCACTCGCGCACGCGAATCACAGCGGGAGAGCGATCGCGTTTCATGACGCGCGCTGACGTAACTTCTTTCCCCCGTGCCATCCCTCCCTATGTAGCTTCCAGTGCGCTCGTCGGCACGAGAAAAGAGAAAAAGCGCTGGGAGCGTGCGCCAAACCCCCGTAACTCCACTCATTCTTGACGGATTCGAGAAACTGTTGCGGCAATCGATTCGGGAGGCAGCAAAACTCCAATACTGAGGTCATGAGATCATTACTTGGAAAAGTGGTTCATAACCCACTTAAAGGGGCCCTGCAACACTTTTTCAAGTAACTATCAAATGGCTTCATTAAAGGAGCCTATTGTAGTGATGCAGAACTATCGACGGTACAATCAATACTATCGACAGCGGAGTCACTATCGAACTATCGATGGTAAAAAATACTATCGATAGTGCTATCGATAGTAAGTACAGTAGAACCCCGCTGATACGTTTTTGAAGGGACTGTAGGAAATAAACGTAAGAGACGGGAAACGTAAGAGACGAAAAACAGGAAAAACAACAAAATATTTAGTGGTACAGAATTTTATTTCAGTGCTTACGAGCAGCATGAAAATTGGCGCGTTCAGCCGCGATCTAGTCGATGGATAGAAACGCAGAGCTGGGGACGGCCTCATCCACAGAAATGTAAATAACATATGTGACTTTTTTAACACCAACAGCTGTAGGCATGAAAGAACTAAGCACACGCAATCACGACCAGCGCGGCGAGTCCGACCGCGAACCGCGCGCGCGACCATGCGAGCTCCAACCAGCTCAAACTCCTCCCGTCCTCCGACAAATAACGATGATGATGAGTCTACGCCAACGCGATGGCAGAAGTAAATGCCAATCTCGGAGGCCTTGCTTTCGCAAGCAATTACGTCATAGACGCCATGTTTGTGCAATACAAATCTCAAAGGCTATGCTTTTGTCAATAGTAAATGCGAATCTCGAAGGCCTTGCTTTCGCAAGCAGTTACGTCATAGACGCCATCTTTGCAATACAAATCTCGAAGGCCATGCTTTTGTTTGCATCAATTGAAAGATCTTGTTGCTTGCGCCTCTCATGCGGCTAATATTATGGTCAAACCAGGCCAAGCTGCGTGAAAATGCACCACGGCCACTCTCTTCGGCAGTCACTCGGTCGGCTCCGAGCGCACTTCGCGACGTATCATACGGGAACGGTCCGACAGTTACGACGTAACAGCGGGGTTCCCAATACATTGTATCCTATGGGAGCTATGCCAGGACCGGCGGAAAACGACGTAACAGCCGGGAAAACGCAGCAGTGAGGAACGTAACAGCGGGGTTCTACTGTACTATTGATAGTATAAAATCAACAGTGCAAACTCATTGCAGCATAAACTTGGTTCCCCGCGCGCGCGGTACACAGTGGCGCCGGAGGAGCAGGCTGAAGGGCAAGAAAGTTGACATGCTTGTGTTCTTCACCAGAGTGCTTTGCTGACACATGATCATAAAGTCAAAGTGCTCAGCAGTGGCGGAAAGGAAGCCGTTACATGTGGTGGTACTGCGCGGCTTCAAATTTATATTGCATTTTATGATTCCAAAATACAAAAAATTATCAAGAACTAAGTTTGTTAATCGTAAGGTGTAACTGGTTGCGTTTGAATACGGATTTATTAATGGACATATTGCGCCATTTTCACTGCGGATATAATTTATTTCTCTCGCCGAAAATTGCTCATAAATTAAGCGAAGCTTATCGTAGGCTATCGCAAATATTTTGGCAATATGGCCAGCCAGCAACAGCATAATTATTCGCACCACTGTGGACAGTTTGTCACATGGTTGTGAGGGTGAAGAATGCTGAAGAAAGACTGGGAAATACGAAACTCCTTAATTGGGGGAACTTGTGCCGAGAAAATCAAAACTCAACATACAAGCGATATGTACAAGCTGCACACTGATAGCGGCGAGAACAGTCGCCGGCTGACGAGTAATCTGATGATCGGTGGAACGCTTCGTCTTTTATACATCAGTCATGGAACCTTCCAGCGTTATCGCTGGTTCTCGCGTAAGCTCTCGGATAAACTTGACTATTCGCGTCCAGCGCGTAATCTGAACAAAATGATCCCAAACAATCGCAAAGCTTCTCAAACATTACGGCGCGGTCTGCGTCAAACGCTCGGAGTAGTCTTTGTTGGTGAAACCCGAATACATCAAGACAAAACAATAAACACGCGTGGCAGTAATATCGCTATAGTATTATTAACGAAGGTACTACCGATTGCACTATCGATATAGTACTACCGATAGTTTGTTTACATTATCGATAAAGAAACTAAATACTATCGATAGTCAATGTGCCAATAGTTCTGCATCACTAGCCTATTGCCTCACGCATCAACAGTGCTGAAAAAATTTTTAGAATCCGTCAAGTAAGAGCAGAGTTACAGAGATTTGTCACACGCTGGAAGCTAAGCAGGAAGGGATGGCACGGGGAAAAGAAGGTACGTCACGTGCACTTCGTGACCTTCAGCACTTCTTCTTCTTTTTTTCTTCGAACGCTCGGCTTACTTTCAGTGTGATTGCGATGCGCGCACGGGCACGTGGTGGCCTCCCACAACAGCAGCAGTAACTATGCAGCTCATGATGCTCAAATCAGCCAATGGCCGTGAATTTCAGTATATGGCATCATTCGCAGAAAGAAGAGGGAACAATTTCTAGCTGACTGAGAATTAATTGTAAATTACAGGCCACGTGCTGTGCTATAATGTTTGGCTCGCGGGTTCTCAGGACCCTCGACTACCAATTGGCAGCATTCTCTGACCATGTTGAAAAAGTGTTGAAGGGCCCCTTTAAAGTAGACAAAGCAGAGAAGCGGTTGTTTGTGCTCATCCCTCCCGATTTTCTCGTCTTCCCTATCCCCCTGAGTGTACTTGCCGCCTATAGGACTACCGCCTAAAGGACTATAACCTCTGCACAATTGCTCGAACAGACTGTCCTATCTCTAGTACACACGATAGTGTGGCTATCTATTGATCACACAACACGGTGATAACAGTGGGTCTGCCCTATCAGATTTCACAGTATTTGCAGCAGACTGCTGAATCAATACAGAGTCAAGTAAGAAATCCACAGAAAAAGTCATACCCTCGTGTGCACAGTGGAGACAAGCCTGAACCCAACTTTGAAAAGCTCCCGGCCGCCTTCCACGAGCCGCACGTCAGGTCCACAAAACTGAAATGTAGGAAAACCAGGATCAGCAGATATCCACATTTTTTTTATCAGAGGGTGAAGTGCTGAATGAGAAAAACCCACAGAGACTGTGCTTAACGCATGTACACGCAAAAATTACGTTACAGTAGACTCTCGTTAAACGGAACCTGGAGGGACCAGGAAAATTTGTTCCGTTTAACAGGAGTTCCGTTTACTGAGAGAGGAGCAGGGATGCAGAATGCAAATATGGAACCAATAATATTAGAGGCAGTTGTTCCGTTTAAGCAGAAGTTCCGTTTAAGAGATTTCCGTTTACTGTGAGTCTACTGTATTTCTTTGCTCCTGAATAAATATGACGCCATTTGTGTGAGTATTATTTCTTACATTTTAAACTTTCAAGGGCCTACCAACTTTATAAGATCTAGGTTTAAAGTCAGCCTTAACTGTTTGTCCTGGACTTATAAACAGCTGATAACAACACTACACTTTTCATACATGGGTACTTAGCACATGTGTCGTGGTGGGTCCCATACGTTGCTTTGTTAATGACCTTCGTGAAAGAAACATGCAGAAGCTGTTTGCATGGGCATCGGTGACTACCTGCAAGTTTTCACAAATGGCACACCCTTTCTACGGTACAGCTGTGAACATCCGACTACTCTTAAATACTGGATAGTGCTTATTCGACACAGGAAAGAGAAAGAACACTAATGCACAGGACAAGCGCTCTTGTCCTGTACATCAGTGTTCTTTTCTGACCTGCGTCAGTACTTAATTAAGATCCAGTACTTAATTAAGATTATCAACCAACTAGACCACCAACAAATTTTGTTAATCTAACTCAGGGGTTTCAAACACGCGACCTGCACGCTGCATGCGGCCCGTGGCTTCACATGGAAAAAAGCTTTGAGGCTTTGCAAAATAACACTTCCATCATTTTCTCGCCTATTGCAAATAATAGCGCTATTTTTTTTTGTGAGGCACCCCATCCGGTCATTAAGAGTTGAAACATCACCGTGGAACAAAAACTATATTTTCAGAATTGGCGTCCAGATTT
Organism: Rhipicephalus sanguineus; assembly: GCF_013339695.2. Taxonomy (NCBI): domain Eukaryota; kingdom Metazoa; phylum Arthropoda; class Arachnida; order Ixodida; family Ixodidae; genus Rhipicephalus; species Rhipicephalus sanguineus. The sequence continues at coordinate 106,683,131 of NC_051178.1, read as the reverse complement.
TAGTCATTGTGGAAATCAGTATTGATATGTTTTTCAAAACCTGATGTGAAACCTGACGAGAAATGACCCTTACATGGGATATGAGAAAGACGTTAGTCAACCACCCCCCCGCCCTTACCCAGTAAGTCTCCACTGTCCCGGCTCTTGTGGGACTAAATTGTGTGACTGCAGCCCGCAAGCTGAGGTGAGTTTGAGACCCCTGATCGAACTGCTCAACCATGTAGCACTAGAAGCGGTGATTGTGTCAAACCGAAACTCATGCACACAACTGATGCAACATCATCCAGCTTCCCTGCACCTCAAGCCACTGTTCAGTGAAATCAGAAGCAGATATGAAAGCCAAGAAGATTCAGTGAGGACTCACTCCTTTGCCAAGGCCAAGAGGCTTGTACGAAAGGTACCCAGGAGGCAAATTCGCAGCAACAGAAAGCATGTCTTCCTCAATATTAAGCCTGCAAAGGGAAGCACACATAAAAAGAAAACTGGTGAGAAATATGGTTCCTGCTCAGATGCGATGCAGATGTGTGCCATGCCTCTAAGAATGGTTCCATTCAGGAACTTCATTAAAAAAAAAGGGGGCTTCTATGCAAAATCATTAGAGCATTTCAAATTTTTTACGGATTCACAACTGCTTTAAAGAAAGATAACTGGTTACGTCTGTTCAAAAGTGACACAGGCAGCCATGAAAAACTGGCCGACAGCCGAGTCTGACATCAATTAAGAGATTTTGATTGAACGCGGCTTTTCTTTTTGCCTAGGGCACTTCTACATTTTTTTTTTTTTTCAATACTGTGGGCCTTTTCAGGCCTATACAGGAGAGGGCATACAAAATGAGGGCATACAATTTTCAGGCCTATACAGGAGAGGGCATACAAAATGCGGCTTTTATTTTTGCCTAGGGCACTTCTACATATAAATGTTATGAAGAAAAGGAAAGACTGCATTCAATTCATAGACGCATAAATGTTGCTTGTGCGAAACAATGAGCCAATACACCTCCCTTCAAGCCCCACAATATAAGCAGGGTACCGTGCCCAGTGACTGAAACATGCGCTCGGAGCTCATGGTTGTCAGCACTTTTTTTGCCACCCCTTAGCACTGAACTGAAAGTACCACATTGACCTGAGTACACTATGGTACACGACAAAAGCGAGCATATGCAGCACATTGTGTTAGAGTTTGGTCTCGCAGCGATTACTAAGTACTCTCAAGTTGTGTAAAAAGTGCCAGTTGCCATATGGGCTGATTCGGTTGATGGGCACTGCACATGCAGGAATCTACATTACAAGGGAACAGAAGGAAGCTTCAGACCTGCCTGTTAATACGCACACTGTTGCAAGATTACTCAATTACTACGATCGGCAAGGTAGCTGTGGGTACCCCCCTGGTTACGATCCAATAGAAAAGAGTGGCACCGATTGCACCAACCTTCCCTTGTTGAGCAGAGGTAGCCAGGAGTAGCCGACAATGCTCTCAATGGGGCCCTCCTTGCGTTTGGCGCCCTTGGCAATGTCACAGCTCACGTGGTAGAAGGTGAAAAGAAGATGGTGTTGCTCGTGCAATTCCACCGGAAGCACGACTTTCACCTGAAGGAGACATTTTAGAGAAATTAATTCTAGAGCTGTGCGAATAGCAAAATCCTGGGTGCGAAGCGAATTCAAATATTGAAGTGTGAGTGCGAATCGAATCGAATATTTTTCGAATATTTCTAGAATATTTCTAGAATATTTTTCGAATACTTCGAAGCAAAATTGCAGAAAAAAAAGTTAGAGAGGATTCCTAAGCATACTCATATGAGATAGCAACATGAAAGTGTTTCTTTTCGCTAGGTTGATGAAGCATTGGCAAGGTGGTGTTTCATAGTTGTCTTATCAAGAATGAGGCAATGTAGAGGCCGAATTCTATTTATGTACATCATTTGGTGCAACCAAAGCATTGCCGACAACACTTTACACATGATAGGTGTGATGAGTAAAGGAGGGGCACGAGGCGCGTGCCGAACGTGAAAGCGCGGCGATGGTGCGCGAGAAGCAGAGTCACCCGATGGCACGCGCACCAGCCACGTCGACGCAGAGGATTGGCCAGAGAGGGGCTCGTGGCATGCGACCCGAGCCGTGATGGTGAGCGACGAGGGATGATCGTGGCACTGTGCTGTGGGGCGCCGGACGGAGAAGATCGAGGAAGGAGCAAGCGTCGCACCCGCGGCGAAAGCGGCTGGTACTCGGTTCTGGAGGTGGCAGAACGCAAGGCCTGGGGAGTGGCCGTCAACCTTGGAAGGCTCCAAGCGAGGCTGCCCGGACACGTCGCCCCTCACTACCGCAGTTCCGGGATCGCCAGCAGCCCTTCTCTTCTCGGCAGGACGGCTGCAGACCACAGTGCAGTCAAGGAGACGCCCGTCACCCGTGGAGTCCTGAAGCAAGGGACCCAGGCCCAGTTAGGCCTAACCTCGACGGACCGAGGACGGAGAAGACTACTGGGGACGCACTCGACGAGAGCGAGCAGCGGGCTGGACGAAGGCAACCGACGACGAACTCGGAGGCCTACTGAGGACGTCGACGACGGTCTCGACGAGAGATTGACGCGACAGGAACGTCGAGTCATCGCGACGAACTGTAAGAACGTTCCATTCCCGCAAGGCACATAGTGGCCAGACTGAGTGGAGACGTAGCTAAGCCTAGCTAAAGCGCTTTGTTTAGCTAGTTTCGGTTCTGGTTAGATTTTGAGAAATGTAAATAGGCTTTTGTTTGTATTATTCAGTGTCCTGTAACGCTTTTTTATGTTATCTCTTTGCTCATTATAAACTTTGTGGTTTTTGCCCGTCCTACCACGGTCTCCTGTGTCCGTCTCACTCTCTCCCGATCCGTTTTGGCCGGCACCCTCGAGATAATCCGTGACAAAATAATTGGCGAGCCTGCCAGGATAATCCTGCCCAGTCACTGATTCTCGAGTGGCGCGAAGATGGATTGGGAGAAGTTGGCAGCCGTGGCCAAGGACGTGGGCATGAGCAAGGAGGAGACGCTGAAGTTTTTTGAGAACGCGGAGCGAGTCGAACAGGAGAGAGCGCGCGAGGACCATGAACGAGCGCGCAAGCAGCATGAACGTACGCTCGCAGAGCAAAAGATGGAAAAGGAAATTTTAGAACTTAAGGTGCGTTTGGCACTAGCGAATGAAGCATCGCGAGACGATGCAAGTGTGGTTAGTGGCCCATCGACAGCGTCGGCCAATTCGCCATTTCCCAGATGAAAGCCTGTCTGCCCTCGTAAACTAATGGCACCTTTTGATGAGCGCAGGGACGACTTGGATGCGTACTTGCATCGCTTTGAGAGGATCGCGATAGGGCAGGGCTGGGAGAGGGGTGAGTGGGCCAATGCTCTGAGCCTTTGTCTCGCGGGAGAAGCACTGAGTGTGTATGGCCGCATGCCAGCAACAGAGTCATTAGACTATGACTTGGTAAAGAAAACTTTATTGGAAAGATTCCGGCTGACCGCCGAAGGGTTTCGTGAAAAATTCCGGTCATGTAAGCCTGAGAATTCAGAGACTTTCGAACTACTTTGATCGATGGATGGAATTGTCAGAGACAGCAAAAACTTACGAAGGCGTCCGCGACAAGGTAGTTGGAGAGCAATTCCTCAACCGGTGCAGTGGCAAGTTGGCCGTATTCTTGAAAGAAAGAAAGGTGGGCACGGTAGAGGAAATGGCAAGGCAGGCCGACCAGTTCATGGAGGCGCAAGGATTCAGAAATCTTGGAAAGGGGGTCGGTGAAAGTACGATGGCAGTGGAGGGAGATGCTAAAGGACAGGTCCCAACGAGCAACTTCAGAGCACAACAGCGATGTTTCTTGTGCAATCGGTCGGGACATATTGCCATCAATTGTCGCACAGAGATTAGCCATAATCAAAAGACAGTGAAGTGCTCCAAATGCCAAAAAAGAGGGCACAGAGCAGAAGATCGTAAGATGTATTCAGCTGAAAAGATTGCTTGTGTAATGAGTGCCAGGGAAGCACAGATAGAAAAAGACATGCCGGTAGTTGAAGGAGAAGTGCAAGGGCGTAAGGCAACGGTGTTGAGAGATACGGGTGCTAATACGATATTAGTAAGAAGTAGTTTAGTGACACCCGAGAACATGACAGGACAGGTGAAGCCGGTGATGTTTATAGATAGGACGATTAAATATATGCCGGAAGCAAGGATAAGAATATCTACACCCTTTTATACAGGGCTAGTGACAGCGAAGTGTGTTGAGGATCCGCTATACGACTTGGTAGTGGGAAATGTACCTGGCGTGAGAAGGGCGGACGACCCTGATCCATTGTGGAGAAGGACTAAGAAAGGCGTGGAGCAGAGTAAAAATATTAAAGATTTGGGGCTAGCAGAAAGGGCGCAAGAAGGTGCCGAAAGAGCAGCAGTGGTAGAAACCAGGGCAGCCAATAAGAGAGATAAGACTCTGAAACCCCTGCATGTCACAGCCATTAACCGGTTGGATGTATCAGTGGAGAAGTTCAAGGAATTGCAGGAGAAGGATCCATCTATTCAAGCGTGCGAGGGGAAATTAGGAGAGATTATAAAAAGGAAGAAGAGTAAAACGGTAGCACAATTTGTGAAGCAGAATGGGCTGATGTATCGCAAGTGTTTATTTAGCTCGGGTAGAGAAGTCATGCAGCTGATGGTGCCGGAGGAGTTAAAGGATACGGTCTTAAAACTGGGGCATGATAGAATAAGGGCCGGTCACCAGGGATTTAAAAACACTTTCGACAAGATCACGGAAGAATTATTTTGGATAGGAGTGTGGAGCGATGTGAGGAGATATGTCAAGTCATGCGAGGCATGCCAAAGAACAGTGGTTAAAAAGCAAGATAGGAAGGAGGCTGTAAAGGCAGAAAACAAAGAGAGTGCTACGGTGTGCATGGCAATTGCTGAGGCGAATGAGGAGGAAGTACCGACTTATAGGGTGAAGAAACGCAGATTAAGCAAGTGGCATTGGATGGGAGACTGCTCTAGGAGAAAATAGATTTTTGAGCAGTGGAATCAGCCTTAAACAGATTGACTGAGGACTATTCTGAGTAGAGTTTGATTGTGGGGGAATTTGTGAATAGTTTCGATGAGTGAGTGTGTTGCATTGTGAGTAGTTACATCTGTGTGTGTAGATATATAGTTTTTCGCACGATGAACTGCTGGACATTGTGATTGGTTCAGTGCAGTGTTTTGTGACGTGTTCACGAACGTGCGTGGTGAGAACAAGCCTGCAGTGAAAGTAGATGAGAACAGAAGAGAAGAAGATGCAAGTTGTAAGTTTAAGACGACATCAGAAGAGAAGAGGGCCGTAACCCCGAGGGGGACAGAAGCAGTTTTTTTGGGAAAAAACTCTTGAAAGAGGGGCCCAATGTGATGAGTAAAGGAGGGGCACGAGGCGCGTGCCGAACGTGGAAGCGCGGCGATGGTGCGCGAGAAGCAGAGTCACCCGATGGCACGCGCACCAGCCACGTCGACGCAGAGGATTGGCCAGAGAGGGGCTCGTGGCATGCGACCCGAGCCGTGATGGTGAGCGACGAGGGATGATCGTGGCACTGTGCTGTGGGGCGCCGGACGGAGAAGATCGAGGAAGGAGCAAGCGTCGCACCCGCGGCGAAAGCGGCTGGTACTCGGTTCTGGAGGTGGCAGAACGCAAGGCCTGGGGAGTGGCCGTCAACCTTGGAAGGCTCCAAGCGAGGCTGCCCGGACACGTCACCCCTCACTACCGCAGTTCCGGGATCGCCAGCAGCCCTTCTCTTCTCGGCAGGACGGCTGCAGACCACAGTGCAGTCAAGGAGACGCCCGTCATCCGTGGAGTCCTGAAGCAAGGGACCCAGGCCCAGTTAGGCCTAACCTCGACGGACCGAGGACGGAGAAGACTACTGGGGACGCACGCGACGAGAGCGAGCAGCGGGCTGGACGAAGGCAACCGACGACGAACTCGGAGGCCTACTGAGGACGTCGACGACGGTCTCGACGAGAGATTGACGCGACGGGAACGTCGAGTCATCGCGACGAACTGTAAGAACGTTCCATTCCCGCAAGGCACATAGTGGCCAGACTGAGTGGAGACGTAGCTAAGCCTAGCTAAAGCGCTTTGTTTAGCTAGTTTCGGTTCTGGTTAGATTTTGAGAAATGTAAATAGGTTTTGTTATATTGCTCAGTGTTCTTAACGCTTTTTTCTTTGTCACCTTTTCGCTCATGATAAACTTTGTTGTTTTTTGCCATCCTACCACGGTCTCCTGAGCCCGTCTCACTCTCTCCCGATCCGTTTTGGCCGGCACCCTCGAGATAATCCGTGACAATAGGCAAAGATGCCATTTCCTCAGCCTCTCCTACTCTTTCAACTTCAGTGGAAGCCCAACTGATGTGGCGGACAAGGGTGTGCTCCCTTCAAGTCCGGAGTTCCAAATCTGCCTCGTAGACGTCGAAATCTGAAATTTTGGATGCTAAAAAGCTTTGGCTTCCGATTTTTAGGACTTCATGCCGAAATTTCAGGTCCAAAACAGCATTAATTGAGCCCCCACCTCTGCCGCATCTTTCATCTCCATGTTGGAACCAGCGTTTTCTTGAGTTAGTACATTGGCGACCGTAGCAGAGCTTGAAAGGCAGCTTTGTCGCAATACTGGGGTGTGACGAGGTGAAGCATATTGAAACTCTAGAGACCACTTCCAATCGGACGTGTTCTCTTCGCAAAGTTCGACCGTAACGGAGCTTGACAGGCAGCTTTGCCGCAATACCGGGGTGTGATGAGGTGAAGCATATTGAAAATCTAGGGACCACTTTCAATCGGACGTGGACTGTGTCTTGGCCAAGTTCGACCATAACAGAGCTTGAAAGGCAGCTTTGCCGCAATACGAGAGTGTAGTGAGGTGAAGCATATTAAAAATCTGAAGGGGTCACTTTCAATTGGACGTTGACTGTGTTTGTTTTTGGGAAGTTCGAATAATTTGAATCGTAAAATTCCAGTGCGAATCAAATCGAATAGCAAACACTATTCAAAAAATATTCGAAATTTCGAATGTTCGCACACCCCTAATTAATTCGCTAAATAAAATAGAGTTACGTGACAGTGGATGCTGTAGTTTGTGAGGCAAATATATTTTCCGAGTAACAAAAAATTAATTTCATATAAGCTTCTGCGATAACCTTAGAACGTATGCTGGGTAAGTATACTTGCCACTTATGCAGTGTTCAGCGTAGTCTGTGACCTCTGATAGTTTGCTCAGCAAAACCATAACTGTCAGCAATACACTGTTAAACACTGTTTTGCAGTAACTTAGAATACGATAGTTTAAGCTGAAGTGAACATGGAACTGTATAATATTTTATTTAATATTTGAAGACCATGCATATTCGCACAACCCTAATCAAGATGAAAACAGGCTTCATTGTCTACAGCCATCAGTTCTACCTTCCCCAAATATAAAATGCTCATCGAGATGTAAAGGCATAACATGCTCAGCCAAATTATCATATATAGAAATAAAAAATTTAAGCATGAACAAAAGTTTTCAGAGCACAAAATAAATTTTGGACAACACACAACAAAACTAATAAGCCCAAAAAAAAGAAAGAAAAAGCAGCAGGCAAGGAAAGAGCATAACGTTTGTACATTACATTTTGTACACTAAGCTTCCTAGAGTGCACTTTTCACTGCTTAAACATAAAACCTAAGTTGAGTATTCCTGATTATATAGACCCACAACTACGTATTAAATATTTTTTTTTCTATAGTGAGAAAAAGATGGCGTAGGTGTTTTCTCAAAGGCAGACATAGCTATTTTTTCTTGTGAAGCATTAAACAGTCACAAGGTTTTAGAAAGGGACTCCCTTACCTCCTCGTAGAAGTCGGGTGTGACACAATGATGCGTCACAGCCGTGTACGATTGTGAGACAAATAGGGGCTCCCCTGGTCGACCGTAGATGCACTGAAAATTGCAAAATCAGTCACGGATATCAAAACATTCACAGAATATGTGACAAGATCATGAAGGAGCTAATCGCACAATTTGTTTGAAGAGAAAAAGTGCAAGCCTTCAGGCAGATATAAATACAACAGCAACGTTATAGCAATACACTTTCGCAGAAACAAAAATAAACCCAGAACAATACCGAAGAAACATCTAGGGGACTTTGCGAGAATTAAAGGGGCCCTGCAACACTTTTTCACAATGGTCAGAAAACGCGGCCGATCGGTAGTTGAGGCTCCTGAGAACGCGCGAGACAAACATTATACAGTCGCCGACTGATAAATCGGACACCGATAATTCGGACATGCTCGGTAATTCGGACAGTCGCGCGGCACCGCCGATGATCCCATAGAAGTAATGTGTAAAGACGACCGATATTTCGGACAGCTGCGAGACTTACATTCGATAATCCGGACCCTGTCCGAGATTGTCGGGCACGCCGAATCGCCGGCCACTATCTCCTCCGGCATCCGTACCATACAAAGTATGGCCTCAGAGATTTGCAATTGGAAATGCCGATCTTGGAGGCACTGGTCAACTGTGGGAAATCTTATCGACATCGCGAACATCCTACATTCCGGTTCCTGTATCCCCGCGCTGCGCTGTTATCGCCAATGCGTCTACGGTAGAGCGTTTTGCGCGCGCGTTCATTTTTATCTTGAGACTTGCTTCATTTTACGCTCTGCTGTCTCAAAAGATCTGAGTTAAATGGCACCAACGGTGCCCTCACAGCCAGCGCCGAAGGCCGCGCCGACGACAACGAAACTCGGCAGATACAGTCAACTGCCGATTTTTCGGACGATTTTCCGGACATGCTCGAAAATTCGGACGCTTTCGCGGCACCGTCACCAGCCCCATAGACGTCAATAATCAAGAACGTAGGAAATTTCGGACGCTAAATCTCTTCGGCGTCCGATTTTTCGGCCTTTGCCCAAATTGCAGGTCCGAAAGGCAATAATTGAAGCCCCCACCTCTGCCGCGTCTATCATCTCATAGGTTCGAACCAGCGCTTTGCCGAGTCGACCTGTTTGCGACAGTAGCAGAGTCCGAAAGTCAGCTTTGTCGCGATGCCGAAGAGCTATGGAGCGAAGCGGACAGGAAATTCAAAGGGGCCGCTATCACGGCGCCGTGCGGCGATGTCTTTACGGATAAGCAGTGGAAATGCACGGAGGCGTGATGGCGGCAGGTGACAAACGCGCCAGTACGGCTCAATCGCTGACAAGCCTTACGATAAGCATCTTCAGTCAACTGCTCGATAGTGCATATGGCCTGGTGCAGTTGCATGCGTAGTGCACGCATTTAATAGGCGAGAACCCAAACGCGCCGTGCCGCCATTCATGCTGCCTCTTTGTGCGACCGCTAAGTGCGCCGCACAGACGCGTTGCCTTCACGAACGAAACCAGCTCGTCATCGTACAGCGATCACATCACACTGGCGGAGATACAGGCGGACTTGGTTGCACGTAAGCGGAACTGCGGGCAGCAACGCATTGACAACTTTTTCGGCCACTGAGACCCTGAAGTGTCAATAAAAGTATTTTTTTTCTGACGCATTCGTTTTTTCGGACATTCGATAATTCGGACTTATTTACGTTCCCCGTGGAGTCCGAATTATCGGTCGTCGACTGTAGCGCAGCACGCAGCCTGGAATTTACAATTAATTATCAAAGTCAGGCAAAAATTGCTCCCTCTTCCCTCTACAAATGATGCCATATACCCAAATTCACGGCCATTGGCTGAATTCAGGATTGTGGGCTGCACAGTTACTGTGCCCGCCGCGGGAGGCTGCTATTTGCCCGCGCTTGCGATCTTACTGGAGGCTTGCTGCGTGTTCAAAGAAAAAAATAAATAAAAAGTGCTCAAGGTAATGTCGCGTGTGTTACGTGACTTCTTTCCCCCATGCCATCCCTCCCTGCTTAGCTTCCAGTGCGTTCGTCGGGACGAGAGAAGACAGAAAGCAATTAGAGCGTGCGACAAATCTCTCTAAATCCACTCGCACTTGACGGATTCTAAATATTTTTTGCGACAGTTGATTCGCGAGGCAATAAACTCCTTTAGTGAAGCCATTCGATGGTTACTTGGAAAAGTGTTGCAGCGCCCCTTTAAGCTACAGGATTTTTATGTGCCAAAATCAAGACATGATTATGAGGCAAGCCATGGTGGCGCCATAGCCACCAAGCTGCCATGAAGGTATCGGGTGATAATACGCAAGACAATGGCTCGCTGGAGTATGCTCTTAATGCAAAAGAACCGTTCAGTGACCAAGATACCCTGTTGCAAGACCAGGGTGGCCACTCAGGCTACTGTTCACATTTACCATGCAGCACTTATGGTTGCAATTTGTGAAGTTCAGTCACCGACTCACCTTCAGTGGTTTTGTTCCTTCGTCGTCTCTGTCCCGGAGCTCCACACAGCAAGATATGTTCCTTGCCTGCATAGAAATTACATATGCATTTTGAGAGGCATCTTCAAGATAGTATAAAAAAAGAGCCATTTGGGATAGTTGGTAACGATTAATTTTAAATGCAGAAATTAGGCGCACTACAAAATAGGGACAAAAGAAGAGAACGACGACACTGTGCACCTGTGACGTCGTTCTCTTCTTTTGTCCCTGTTTTGTAGTGCGCCCCATTTTTGCATTCAAGATATTACTTTGGCAATACTGTGCAAGTAGGTAGCTTTTCAAAAGGTCAGTTCGAAAGAAGGGAAGCCCAAATTTTATCAGTTTATTTTATTACTTTAATTGAATCACTGTAAATAAGAGTAAAACATGCAAAATGGATGCATGCCATAAAGGCACATGGCATTTGCTGTGACATGGTGACATGTTTACTAGCACCAAAAAAAAAAAAAAAACACAAAGAAAAAGGCTGGGATGGGACAAGTGGAATAAACGCAAGTTCAAAAGTGCACATGTAATTTGGAAACTATGGGAAATCATGGATACTGTCATGTGGTTGACAGTTGAGCTAGTTGCTGTGGAGCTAGCTGGGCTAGCTTGGCTACTTGGACATGCGGAACAATGTGCTCGTTATCATCTGCATCTTCCTTTCCTTGTCCCTCATGTTTTCTGGAGCTGTTAGTCTGTCTTGCTTGAACGTTTTAAGACTATTACTTTGATTGAAATGTCTCTAAGTCATGGAACATGAGGAACAAGGGAGACTGAGATGATAAAAAAGGCAGAGACGATGACAAGTACCCTCGTCATCGTCTCTGCCTTTTTTATTCCCTCTGGTGCCGTTTGCTCAAATAATTAATCAATGCAACGATACATGCTGTACAATTCTAAGCAGCAGTTACCAAGACGCAGTGGTGCTGACGTACCTTGGCAAATGCCTTCTGGCTGTCGTACTTGAGGCTTTTGGGGTAGACGTACAGGTGGTTGAGGTATGAAAAGAATGGGTGACTGTCAGCCGCTATGTCCGTGGGAAACTGCTGCACTTCAAGGGTGGGGCCTTCCCTGGGCTTGGGAGGCATTGGGAATGGCACCACAGGAACGAGAGACGTCGTCAGAGAGTCTGCAGTAAACGTGATCAGACAGACTGTCTTTGAAGGGTGGCAAGAATACCATTATACCTTACCAACCAACTAGACCTGCTGTGAGAAATACTGAAATGCAAGCACAGATAAATCAGAAAAACAATCAGTCTCCAATTACACACTCAAAAATAATCATTAAATCATATTTCTGATCTGTCGACCGCCATTCACTACCATCGCACACACGCCCACGTAACTGAAGGCAGTGCAGGCCATTGCTCAAATGAAACAAAACGCAGACTGTGCATGCTAGCACACAACGCTAGCGTTATAAGAAAGTCTGCTTGGTATGGATCCTGAAAGTAGCACCAGTTTCAAGAAGCCACTTTTCAAAGATGCAGAGAATTACATTAACTGGCATTCCATACACCTCTCTCTCCACGCAGACTTCCTCATGAATTGCAGGACAGAACTATGCGATGTCCCAATTTATTTCAAAGCAAATTTTGCCAGCAATGGAACACAAAACAGTGGGACTGCAGGCTTACAGGTAATCGAAAACAGCTCTGCTGCTGCATTATTTATGCTAATATATGAAATGGCAACACAAATGCCAACAGCACAATATCGGCAAGAGAAATGAACGTGAAATTGCCATCAAGCAAGCACAGTACACCAATAACATAACAATGCACTAATATCATTTTGCCTACGTGCTATCGTGCCTCAGCATTAAGCTCTAGAAAGCCAAGAAGCACCGCAATGCAGAGCAATTCACGGAGACGAAAGGGTAAAATAAACAGCACTCACTGTCAACAGTCTCATCAGGTCTCAAAAGCCTTAGTGAAACCTTGATGTGTCCTGGAATCACTGTGAAGTGTTTCACTTTCTCAGGCCTATAAGAAAGACCAACAAAGAGTTAAAGAGTGAGAACGATGCATGCCATAGGCAGTAGGATATTTTACAGATGCTAAACTGAGCAGCCAAAATCTTCCGAGAATACTACGAAAATGCAATCCAGCTGGTTTGAGTTAATTCAACATTGAAGGAGCCAACAGGATCAAATTATTTGGAGGGTGAAATGAAAGACAGAAAAATGACATTAAGACAAGCTGTTGCTTTATCTGGCAGTTTTTACATTGTTCCTAAAGCTCTTAACGTCTGACACACTCAGATAAGTAGAAAACATTGTCTACCCACATCTTACATGTACCAGATTTTGTAACAAGAAAAATGAAGTGCGTCTGCGATTTTTGCAATCAGATAATTTCGGGGCCTGCGAAGTGTAGCATCAAATTATGCCAATTTATTTATAGTTTACACTTACTGACCATCACCGTCAATATTACATTTTTATCACAATGAGTCATAACATGCTGGCCTTTGTATGGTCATATGCATTTGCTTAATCACGTTTAGAATTATGTACTTTTTAACGAATGGGCGGTTGGTCTATTCCTCAACAAAACACCTAGTCAGTTCTTTGTATGATGTAAGACACTGACACAGTGAATATGTGTAGTGAGCCCCTGTTGCTGCTAGATTACCTCTTTAGACATTCTCACATGTTCACAGAACTACAATGCTCACACAATTATAAGTACTTGTACTAAAAGAGCAGTGTAGGCGGTACCAGTACAACTGCACGAAAATTCATGAATCTAAAGAGCATCTTTTTTCATGTTCAATTGTAATACAACATTTTTTTGTTATATGACTGCTCACCAATGACAAAAAGAACGGAAACAAGTTTTGGGGGGCTGCTTCGTGTTTTCACAGTGGTGGCACAGCAGCAGTTCTAAGTGCACATCATTACTTCTCAATCTCATTTTTCTTTTGTTCACATCTTTATTTTCCTCCATGAATTCTGTGTTCTTAGCAAAACTGACTCATCGAGCATTTATAGCACTTACTAATGCGCAAAATGTAATGTTACTTTTTCTTAACTGTATATTTGAAGATGAAAAAATATATATATATCAAGCTACCTTTTGAGGTCGCAGAGGAACTTCAGTGTGTCTTCTTCGGAGAGTTTTGCACTATCCTGCCGGTAGATCTGCCCAAACTCCATGAACTTGTCCAATTCATTGGAATGACGGCTGAACAGAGGCCTGCAGGCACAGGAGAACAGAGTTGCGTGAGGTACTTAATAATAAGACACACATCATGTGAACAGAAAGAACAGTTGAGACAATACACCATCACGTGAACCCCGTGAAATACTGTTTGAGCAGAAAGCAAAGGCAAACAACTGTCAATATAGAATGCTGGATTCCCACTTTAGAAACCTCAAAGACATTGTTTTGTGCCAAGAGTAAACTTAGTTACAGAGGGTCATGAGCCCTGTGCATGATTTCTAACTTGGAAGTGTCTTATGCCGACGCCCACCAAGAATTGAGTCATGCCCTTGAGAAAAGAGCTTGAGAACAGGTCACAAAGAAAAATAGAAAGAAAATTTCGTGAGAGGTACACAAATCAAGTAATCGAACTTCTGACACTTTGTTCCTCAAACACAGAAGCCTGATGCACTAAGCATTTGGCCACCAATGCATGCACACTTCTCTGCATGAAGAGTGGCTATAATTTGCTTTCTTCACACTCTTGACTGCCATCTAGTAGCGGTGTAGCAAAGTACTGCATCATGACATTAATGAGAGTTGACAATTAGCACTTTGGTTGTGTCTCAAAGCAGTGGAGGCTCATTTAAAGGGACTGACAACTGCCCAGAACATGAAATGAGATGACTCCACTGATGGAAAGATTGTCCGTCGCACTGACTCAAACCAACCCTGTTTTTTTCGTGAGAGATGAATTTATATTTTTATTTCTTAATTGAAAGTTGCGAAAAATGACCTGTGACGCCTCTGGGGGCTAAAATATGAACGATCCGATGAAGACAGCCACGTGACCGTTGATTGCTGTACGCGGTTGATTTTTTGTTAGTATTGAAATATTGTTCGTTCCTTTATGTTAAAAGGTAGTACTCCATAAAAATGTACATACAGGCCTGCGTTAGTAGTATGCATTAAAGTGGCGCTGCCTTCGTGTGACATAATGATCCCATGCTTGTCAGCGCGTCTTGAGCAACTTCTTTTCAGCATGCTCATGCAACCGTGCACGTAGTTTCCAGGTAGCTAATATATTGGAGCGACATAGTTTTCTACCTACACTTGGTCTCAGAAATGACGCGCGCTGCTACTCGGCGCGGCCTCGCATACACGTAGTGACGTTTTCGATGACTTGGCTTGGCTTGGCTCGTGCATCGAGAAAGTAACGAAGCCGGGACAAGCCATCCATGACACAGGCGCAGGCAACGTTGCACGCATGCGCACACAACACGGTACAGATACAGGGAAGGTGTATAATGGCACATCATCTCATTGTAACAGCTTGTTATTTTCAAAAATAGTTGAAAAGCTATAAATAAAGGTGGTTAAACATAGTTGCAGGAACTCCTGCGAAAGCAGACCAACGATAGCTTTCACAAATCGCGAGAAGGGCTGGCAGCATCGCTATCAATTCTTAGCATTGCTGGAGGAAAGGTGCGTCCGTGTTGAGAGATTTTCAGATCGAAAAATACTGCTTGTAATATAAATACGTGCTTTTGGGATTAACTACCGCAGCTACAAACACTGCGAAGGGTGAGCTTTCTGTCACGCCGTAAAAAAAAATGGGTCGAGAAAAATCAGTTGTTGGTCCCTTTAAACTTGTACAATATCTCCTAGGGAAAGTCTTATTTTTTTTTCAATGGTAGCAACGCTACAGTTTCACCACATGGGTTCTGTGCCACTTTACAGTTTCATCCCACTGGCCCAATCACAATACACACCCTGCAAATTGTGTTTCTTAACATCACACAAAGCTGCAACAACTTCTACGAAGACACGTCTCAATTTCATGTTATGAACGATCCCAGTGAAAGAGAAATGAACCATCACTGTTTAATAGCAGTTAGTGTACATTTAAAGTCAGCTAGCAGTGCTCATTAAGAACAGATAACGTCAACGAGCAAAAAGTGGTGTCAAAGCATTCAAGTAATGGATGCTTACTTGGCGGCCCAGGCAAAGGGCATGCGGAAGTGGTCGAGCCGCTGACAGCACAGCCGGAACATCTTCTGGGCCTTGGTCCCCTGCCGGCCGTCGCTACTGTGCCGCAGGTAAGGCTCCGATGCCTGCGCTATGCTTCCCTGCAGAACTTTCTCCACCCTCACCACTAGGAACAGCTCGGAGTCCGGACGCTGCACCATGAAGATTGCCTGCACGGCAACGCAGCCACCTGAAGCCAGATGCTTCCGTGCCAGTTTTCTACCACATGAAGTTGTTAACATCAGCACTTAATGAGTGGAACATGAACATTTTTTGCATTTCGTCCTCTTTAAAATGTGGCATTCACAACATGAAGTGGAAAAAAACTTAGCAGCAACCATAGGCGTCAGCAGGATTATGTCTTGGGGGTGCAAAACCTTGTTGCATCGTGTCTGGGTGAAGGGGGGAGCACTGGTGTAGCTTGGGTGGGGGGGGGGGAGGCTTGGTGAACAAGTGCCCCATTTGCAAAACCCCGATTACGCCCATAGCAGCAAATTACCATAGCTCGCGAACTGACGTTTGTGATGTAGTTGGGCAGTACAAGTGAATGAATCTGAACACAACACACATGCAATCTGCTGAACTACAAAACAGCTTCCTGTAACTCCTTATATTTATGCATTATCCTTTTTTCATGCACTCTGTTCAGCTACATTGTGAGTTACTAACTAGCTCGTCATCACCTGCTAAGCAAATCACTCTCTCAATATGAAAGGTGTAAGGTACAAATGCTAAACTAGAGAAGAAAAAAAGAGGACAGAAGGAGCACCAACAGGAGCAAAAACACCCAGAATATGAAGGGAGGAAAACATGTGTAAAGCCAGGCAAATCAATTAAAGTAAAATGCACCGCACGTGAAAAACCATTAACAAAGGTGGAAGTGGCAGAGGCCATCCCAAACAGGTCATCAGCAACATTAATTTAAAAGTTAAAATTCACTTCCGTGCAGGGTTCTGTGAAAGGGTCAGTATTATTACCTGTTGTGGAAATGCAAGCCATTCCTCTCCCAGCTCACTCATTCCGGGTAACAGAGCGTCATTCAGCTGAGTTCCTGCGGTGCCGTTGGGAGCCGAGCCACTGGCACTTTTTCTTCTCGTCGTCTTTGGCAGCATGTTGCGCATGTACGAGTTGTTGACGTCGAAGCGGAAATCTTCCGTCACCTTGCGCATGTGACGGACATCGTATACGGCCATGGTGGTAAAATAGGGCTCAACCTGCACAGACAGAGACACCGAGTCTTGCAACAACCAATGTGGAAGAGGCAAGTCCAACAGTGCCCGAGTCAGTGGGGAAGGCCCGTAGAATATTGCATTGAGGCTTCGTGCAGCGGAAAGTGCAACAGGACAACAATAATACTTTCCATCAAAGGAAACCTTGCCCTATAAACATTTGACTCCAGCCCACAAGTCAAAAAGACGGGAAGCTTCACAGTTTGCATGACACTGCCATCAAGTGAGGCCTGGGAGAGAACCCTCTCGACCACAAGCCTGTATGCCCAGCTCAAGGCCGAGAAATGCTCTGAAGAGGTGGCGACCAGGCACGACCTGACAGCCATCTCCTCTTAGAAAACTGACAGCTTTCCGAATAAAGTTGTTCACTGCTACTACTACCGTCATGCAACAGTACTATACCTGGCAGAGGGATCCGTTCTGGCAGTCTAGAGGTGCCTGCAGGTTGAACTTGACCTCTTCGCACTTCACAAACATGCGCGTGTTGAATTCTTCCCTGAAGGGCTCAACACGTCGTTCGTAGTTGGAGATATGCAAGCAGCTGCTCGACCTCTGCATGAAAATGAAAGAAGCAAGTCAATCAAAATCGTGTGTTATTAACACAGATCCTTGGCAAGCAATTAGTTTTAGTTGCATAGCTAGATGCGCAGATAGCAGCTGGCTGAGCAACCTGTCACCAGTCACATGGGACAGTGCATGGCATTAAAGTTAATGAAATTGGCATCCTACAACCTGAGTGGACTAATGATAGCATCGGTACTTTAATTTAAAGGAGCACTAAAAATGTTCAGTTGCTAGTCCAGCGGTGTGTAGTCTGTCTTTCTGTCCTCGTCCAAGTACCTAGTTGGCTGGAACCCTCCTCGCTATGAACATAATGGTGTCAGTAAGTCCCAGAAAATAAAGACAACTTTACTTAACACAACTGCTTACCTGTAGGTCTGGATAAATAGAGAACAGGTTTTGCCTATTCTGTTTGCGTGCTTGGGATATGGAGTAGTCCGTTTCCTTGGCATACTGAAAGATAGGAGGATGTGGACCATTTTTAGCCGCAAAAGCACAAAAAAACCTAGGCACTGAGGTCTATCAGACAGATCAAAATCAATTTGTGGATTCAAAATCATTACATTCTTTACAATGTTACACATAATAGCACTAGACCAGAGCAAACATTAGGAATATGAAAGAAAATCCTTTAATACCTTCACCAAGTCTGGATTCTTGCTGTGCTCCAAGCTTTTCAATGTTCCATAGCCATAAGGTGATGATGGCGACGTGACCACATTTTCTGCAAAGGTGTCAGACAAAGTACTTAAGTTCCTCCTGAAAGCTTCAAGCATGGGAACACGTAAAGTGCTGCTTTTGCTTGTTCATGTTGTTCCCTTAAGTTATTCGCAACTGTGCCATACTTTGGCACATCACTAAAAGAGAAGAACTAGGGTATGTTTTCAAGTTTCCAAAATGCTTGATAACTAAATAAGTAATGTGTCTAAATCCTTAACATGGAGCAAGTTTTACGCAGTCAAAAACGGACACTTTTTTCTTTTTCACCGGCAGGAAAATTCCTCAAAACACAAACTTTGCAGCTGACGAAACTTATGCTGCTGTTCAGAGATGAATCCCTTCACAGAATTCATTAGACATTCATCTCACAAAAATTGTCTAAGTCAATGCACTCACGCATACACCCACGTATACACTACTTAACTCACGAGTGTGTATCCAGTAGAGCTGTGCGAATAGCAAAATTTTGGGTGCGAAGCGAATTCAAATATTGAAGTGTGAGTGCGAATCGAATCGAATATTTCTCGAATATTTCTAGAATATTTTTTCGAATACTTCGAAGCGAAATTGCAGAAAAAAAAGTTAGAGAGGATTCCTAAGCATATTCATATGAGATAGCAATATGAAAGTGTTTCTTTTCACTAGGTTGATGAAGCACTGGCGGGGTGGTGTTTCATAGTTGTCTTATCAAGAATGAGGCAATGTAGAGGCCGAATTCTATTTATGTACATGATTTGGTGCAACCAAAGTGTTGCCGACAACACTTTAAACGTTTTTCTCAGCCTCTCCTCCTCTTTCAGCTTCTATGGAAGCCCAAATGATGTGGCGGACAAGGGTGTGCTCCCTTCAAGTGCGGAGTTCCAAATCTGCCTCGTAGACGTCGATATATCCTCGTGAGACCTGAGCAAATTTGTGGCCACACAGGTCAAATCAAAACACATTTTTGGAATGCACAGACATGCTGTATTAAACCAGAGAAAAATTGCGTCTGTATGGCAAACAGCTTTTGCACAGCAGTGTGTGCATTATAATGCACGCTGGGTCTCAATGCACGGAAAATGAACGACACTCGCCTACAACGAAGTTTTACATTTGCTCGCGATAAGCACGCTTATTTGTTGTGAAACTGCCTGCAGAAGTTTCGCGCGGATGTGATGAAAAGAACAATGTTGCACAATGCACCAGAACTTTGTGTGCTGAGCATAGGCGTGCGCAGGGTTCCTCATCAGGGGGGGGGGTTGAAGGTTCATCGCAGCGTCCCCCCCTACTAAGTCAATGTACAAGGCAGATTTTGCGCCCCCCCCCTCTTAGGTGACTGGGGGGTCAACGTGTGGGGCAGATTTTGTGCCCCCCCCCCTTTTAGGTGACTAGGAAGAGCGGCCGACCCTCCCCCCTGTGCGCACGCTTATTGCGCTGAGGATATCCTGGGTTTTGGCACCTCGAGGAGGATCCCTAGTTCCCAAGCTCTGACATGTGGCTTGCTTGCGCAGTTCTTGGCTCAGCAGGCATGGGCCCAACCTTGGCTTTCAGCAGCTTTTGTGGTGACTCATTAGGGAGCTTTCAAGTAGCGTATGCAAAGCTTTGCGTTGGCTTTTCGCGCAACTGCGCATGCGTCGTACGCTTCCGCTTGCGGGCTCCCGTTAAGTGATGGAAATAGCGGGCCGGAAACGCTAACGCTAACTTAGCGTACACTATTCGAAAACTGCCTATTGTCAAATTCTGCACCACACCTGTCTTCCGGCAACAGGTAATGGGGAAGGGACAGCCTCATCGTATGAGAATTCTAGGTCCGAGGTGTCGTTGATGGTCATTGACTCGAGAACACGTTTCTTTATCACTGATTCCTAGGTAAAACAAACGCCAAAGCTTAATGCCAAAGAGTAACGAACCGCATCAGATTGGCAAACATACGCAAGAAAAAGCAGCCATTGAGACCGAGTGTGCATTATAATGCACATTTGAAGAAGAAAGCTTGTGATAACAAATATACTCGCCCTTAGGGTTACATGACGTGTGGAAATTATCCCTAAACCCTTCCTAAGTAGATTTAAACAACAATTGAGAAATATGCCACGATGATTATTGAGCAATTTGTGAATTACTTGGACGCCGTGGGCAGAACGTCGAAGACGAGAATGACGCCATGTTTCAAAGCGGGAAAACGGGGCTTCCACTGTAGTATGCTTCTTGTATTGCTGACCAGATGGCACCACATGATAGAGCATGCGATTGCACCAAGAATGTTGGCTCTAATAGTGGCGGAAATTTTGAAAACCGGTAAAAAACAAATGTGCATTTTAATGCACGCGGGGTCTGAAGAGGATATAAGAACATCTGAAATTTGGGATGCTAAAAAGCTTCGGCTTCCGATTTTTCGGACTTCCTGCCCAAATTTCAGGTCCAAAACAGCACTGCTGAGCCCCCACTGCTGCCACATCTTTCATCTCCATGTTGGAACCAGCGTTTTCTTGAGCTAGTACATTTGCGATGGTAACAGAGCTTGAAAGGCAGCTTTGCCGCAATACGAGAGTGTGATGAAGTGAAGCGTATTGAAAATCTGAAGGGGTCACTTTCAATCGGACGTGGACTATATTTGTTTTTGGGAAGTTAGAATAGTAAAATTCCAGTGTGAATCGAATTGAATAGCAAACACATTCGAAAAATATTCGAAATTTCGAATATCCGCGCACCCCTAGTATCCAGCCTTCATTCATTAATTTTCAACTTCTGTGTATCTTTTGTCATGAACATGACAACAACCAGGAGACAGAGAGCACGAAAGTGTGATATGCATTCAAATTTAAATGTTCTATACTTTTAGTCAACACAAAATCTACTAAGTCTTCTGTCCTTGATGTCAGCTACTGAGTCTGTTTGGAGAGCTGTAATTTCAATGCCTCCTGTTGCAAGGCATGGTGTGACGTATTACTCATAGCTACGCACGAACAACATCATAACTGTGCAAGAGCCCATTAAGCATCCATAAGTCACACACGATGAGCATGCAGCAAGATGATGCTAGGTGAGTGCAATTGGACAATCTGTACGTCGCTTCTGTATTCACGCATATTAAAGCCATCGTTACTCGAAATGGTTAGCGTCATGCTGACAAAATATACTTGCTCACTAGTATGCATATCTGGGTTCAATTCCCCACAAGGAAAGAATTCTGAATTTTGTTTCTTTTAGTGCGTGCTGGTGGAATGGTTCGATCGAGACCAGGCGAGGACAGAGAGGATAGGAGTAGTTAAGCAAACAGACTTGCATTCAATAGCAAAATAATCTATGGAAAATCAGCAAAGTGAGGGATATTTCCCAATAGGCAATGCCTGCCATTTATATAGCTGCAGCAGAGTTCTATGTGAGCCGTCTCCTCAAGAAAGCACCATATGTACAAATGTGACACGGAACAAGGGGAGCATACCTTCAGGTGACGAGACGACGGTGGCCGCAGCCTTCCTGTTGGACTCCTGGGCATTGCGGTAGTTGGTGGTGATGGCCACCAGCATGGCCATCCAGCCGTCCATCTCGACCTCGCTCTCGGCTGCCAGCACACATGACTTGTGCCCATCTTGCATGCGCAGCTCAAAGCTCAGCTTGCTACGTTTCGAATTCTGCACAGTGAACATTCAATCAGTCTCGAACGAAAACTCCAGCAGATCAGCTGCAGTGCCTAAACGGTGCAAGAAGGTTCAAGTTGGTGGGTATGTACTAGCAGGACCTGAAAGTGTGGCTATCAAGTTGATTGTAATAGCACAATTTTTCAGCAGAACACATTAAAAGCCTATCAACACCACTTTACACACAGTCCCTGGATTGGGTTCAGTAGTAACAGGTTCATCTTATAAAGCTGCCTTTATTACTTCCTTGATGTCCGGCGACAAAGAATTCGGCAATCTTTGCCGCAACAAAGAATGTAGCCATAGAATTGCAAAATTATATTCCTAATATTAAGTTGGAAGGTAACACTTACTGCCACATTGCACTAGCAACCAAGGCAAGTAAGCAGTATTAAAGATTGGTACCACTTCTGATCAAAACAAGTGAAGTATTGAAAATATTAAGTGCCACTTTGACACTAAGAAACCATTGATGTTATGTTTCTTTAAAAGATTGATGATAAAGTGAATGGAATTAACAGGAGAGATGACTTGTCAACAACAAAGTTTCCAGTCACCAAACATTGCATGCGATGCTAAGGAATTGAACTAGAGCTCAGTCATGGGTAAACTGAGTGCCCTTTTGATAAGATTTGGGTAAGTCGAGAGAGAGTTAATGAAGAAAAATGATGTGCTAATGATGAGGGCTGCGCGCGTAGCACTGATAGCAATATCACTTAATCAGTCCATTTGTCACTGCTATGTGTGATAACATGCTACGTGCTAACATGCTAACGTGCTACGTGTGATACGTGTGATAACGAACGAAAGCGAGTGTAAACTTATCCACTGCTCCAGTTTTCAAAAATATTTTGTTCACAACTCTGCCTTATCATGTTTGTGTGATATCGGCATAATTTCGACTCAGAATGCTTGCATTAGAGCCAGCATTAGCTTTATCGGCGAGGATCACAGCAACATGATGCAGTTACATCGAGACATCGGGCATACATGTTGCTATACTAAATGTTTCGACATCACGTGACAATCCATGAGCACTGTACATACACATGAATGTTTGGCAATGTGCAGCAGAAGCCTTTTGATAAATCACGTAGAAAAAGGCAGGTGCAGCGAACTGCCAAATGATAGTCAACGTTTAGGGAATGAACACAAAGCATAAGCAATGCATCTAACCTATACAAGTATCTAATGTCACCACAAATTCGTTAGCACAACAAACAGTTCAGAAGCTTTAAATTTCTTTTAGGATAGCCTAACCACACAACATACAACATTGTATTTTTTTTTGTGTAAGTAAAAGAACAACCTGAATTTCGCAAAGAGATGCATCTGCAAAGAGGTGCTCCACGATATCAACATGTATTTCTGTTGCGCACTTACCCTGACCACTTTGCTACAGAAGTCCATGCAGATGGTTCCCTTCGACTCTGTCTTTTTGTCGTCCTTGTAGAACTCGAGCGAGTGGCTGCCATCCACTCCTCGTGTTAACGTCATGTATCTTCTCTTGAATGACTGAAGAAACAAATTGCAAAGAACATATAATCGACGTGTAATCACAATACTATCCAGGTCAGAAAAAAAAACAAAAAAGCAGAAAAAACACGTCAAGAGAATGTTAAGAGATAAGTTTCAACCAAAAATATAGTCTTTACACAGTGCATCTAGACTAGACATATATAACGGACAATGAGCCACGCTGCCACAAAGCAACGATGCTTTCCAACACTGGCAAATTCACAAGGAGGCACCTTTTTTTTAACTTTACATTTGTACTATCAAATTTCACACTCCATAGGCCATTTAATCATGAGGCCCGCTGTAGTGAGAGACGATTAATTTTTACTAAATAGGGTTTCTTATTTTGCACTGAAATTTAGGTGCATGTGCGCCCTTGCATTTCAAAACCACCAAAATTCAGCAGCTACAGCTGGGATTAAACCCTCAACCTTCAGCACAGTAGCACTACATCACAGCCACCAGGCTACTATGGGATTTCGGGCATTATTCTCTCTTCCATATAGTATTAATTTGCATTATATGACTGGGTTACTGGACTGAGGAATGGAAGTTTCAACAAACATCCATTCCATTGGTTTTCTCACAACACATAGGTGATGAAAACTTAATTCTTCAGGGAAATAATCAAGTGCTCCTATTAAATAAAGCCTTTCTTAAATCAAAAGAGCAGTATTTAAGAACAATATACATGACCAAATCATATCTGTGGGCAACTATTTCTAAATCAATACAGGTGACTGGTAGCACTTCAAACAAATTTCAAAATTTCAGTTGCCCTGCCAGCTTTTGATGAATCATGAAGCCACTTCAATAAGATAATGGCTTCTAACTGTTTTTGCTAAACAAATACTCTTGGCATCACAGGACAAGCCCACCTTTGTTGCCAAGCTAATGAAGCTGTCTGTGCCCGATTCCGGCCCTTTGAGTATGTAGCCTTCCTTGATGACCTCGGAGTCACCCTTGAGGTTGCTCTCCTGAAAGAAATAAAAATTTAAGCATCAACCAGAGCTTCTCACAATTGAAAATGAAGCCATAACCATACCTTCGCACACACCTAGTGAGCTATGATCTTTTGAGCAATTTTTTTTCTTTTGTAATTTTTTAGTCACCAGTATCATCATGGCAAACCGGTCAGAACATTCAAAGCCAAGCTGAGTCAAAGCACAGTTCCTTGCTTGGAAAAGCCCTGCCAACAGCTATTTGCATAGCATATACAAGTGATTTAATGCTGTCTGGACTGTGCTCCCTACCAAGCCAAAGACCGCTACCAGAACTTTATTTAAAACTAAAAAGATATTTGTGTTGCTGCACATTTCGAGATAGTCCCTTAAACTTGAGTCATCCATATAACTTGAGATCCCAGCATTCCCTGAGGTGGTCGACTTAATGAACATAAAGTTCTAACATTGCAAATACATTTAACCTCCAAGACAAAAAAAATAATTGAATTCCAGGGCTTCGCCAAAACCATTAATATGGGGCAAACCAGCTGTGGATTAATTTTGACCAGCTGGCCTTCTTTAATGTGCACGTAAGTATAAGTATTTGAGAAATTTTGCATTTCGCTCCCACAAAAATGCAGCCATCATAGCCAGGAATCGAACACATATACTTGTGCTCAGCAGTGAAACACCTTAGTGGCTAAGCTATTAAGGCGAGTTAATGTCCCAGATGAAAAAGATGCTACAGCCAGTGTAGTAAGTATATACCAACTATTATATGGACTGACGTGAAAAATAAGAACAAAATAAAAAGCTTCGGAGAATGTTGTTGCACAAGCTGAAAATATTGCATAAAACGAAAAGTTCAAATTAAAACAATGCTTTAAGTGTGCAATCACAGTCGAGAACTAACTTGGGAAAAAAAACGAAAAAAAAAAAACCCGTAAAACTTCAGAACTGACGTACCGAGTCCTTAACCTCAGTCTCCGTGTCAACCTCGTATACCTGATCCTGCAGGTCTGTAGGCCGTGGTATTCGACTGAAAGAAATTGAGAGAACACCAAACGAAACATCACAGCAACGAAGTGCACTGTACAACAAAACGTGTTGTCAAGGCAATTATTATTCGTCTTATCATACCATCATATCTGTATCACACATCATGCTATACTGTTGTATGACATAGCCCACAGTCTCTAAAGATTTTTAAAAAAAAATTTAAAAAAATAACTACGCCTTATTTCCACTGGTGCCATGAATTAACATTAAAGGGACGCATAAGAACGAAGTTGGTTGGGCTTCATAGTACATTGTCGTTATAAAAAATTTCTGTTCCTGCACGAAAGTATCCTTGTAGAGACATATGCATTACATGCTGATATCAGCTAAAGCTATTTGATATTTAGTATGTTATTACAACCAATATGGTGCGTTTTTCCCATCATTTCTTCTCGTTAAACTGCTTCATTCCGGTAGCAACTCATCCAATTCACCATGTCATCTTCATGTAGCACTGTAGCAAGCATGTACTGCTACACAAGAAGTTAGAAGAAAAAAGCGGAAGACACTGAACAAATGAAAGGTCTAGAGTGTGCTTCACTTGTCAAGTGTCTCCTGCTTTCTTCCGATGAATTTCCCATGTAAGAATGCCCGCCCCCAGCGCACCATACAGATAAAGCTATGACAAAGAGGCCGATTTCAAGCGCAACTCATTATGTCCAACTCACCGTGCTAGCCGAGCAAGAAATAATTTCAACCAACCTGAGTAGCTCTTTGTACGTTCCAGAATAGACGCTCGACTTGTACAAGACTTTGTGCCAGTCAGCTGTGTATGTCTTGATGCATTGGCGCACAAACAATGGTAGGCAGTGCAAGCGCACATTGGGAGGTATGGTTGGCACTGTGGTGCGGATGGCACGGGGAATGACGGCTTGCTGAAAAAAAAAAGACAGAAAAGAAGAGAGAAATGACACATGCATAAACAAATGAAGGCATTAACATCGCTATCTTCCCACAACCCCGACAAGTGAGTAGCCTACAAAGGTGAATCTGACAACACATAGCTACACAAACGTAATATGCAAATGTGAAGCAAGCAGCTTTCCCAGTGTTCCCTCTTGTTTCACTGAGCCCCGTTAAATTAATCAAGCAATCACTAATATCTCAGCAGTGCAGTAAGGATTTTAAATTGGACAAAACACTATGTATGTACGAATGCACACAACCTACAAGGGCAACAGCATGTGCTAAAATCTTCTGTTGTGTTTTTTCTGGGTGGGACAGAAAATAGCGCACTGTTGTGTGATATGCTGGTGACTATGCACCCACATGTAGTTGGATGACTTGTTGGCATCCTTACATACGATAATGGTATGTCTGCTGGGTTATCTAGAGGTTAGATATACAAGGGTATGCGAGAAAGATGATGACACCAGTGTCCCTATGAGTCTGTGTAATAGTTGTGCTTGAACTGTTGTGACAGTAAACGAAAGTGCAGCAGAGGAAATAGTGTTTGGAAAGCACCAGCCTAGCTTATGATGATTCTGAAGACGAAACAGCTACTTTCTTGATTTCAGTTTTAAATTAAGTTTCAAGCAACAACATCACAACACACATTGCCAAAAAGAGTTATCATACTTGATGAACAACATTTACCATTAAAAGTAACACACAGGCACATTTAATTCCGGGATCTCGCGCACCAAAACCACAAATCAATTGGACTGTCTGCAGACAGGCCCGTAGCCAGGAATTTTTTTCGAAAACGGGGGGGGGGGGATGGGGCCCATGCTGAAGGCCTTCACTATTCGAGAAAAACACCTGTTTTGATTATTTTTGATAAAACAATGCCCTACATTAAAATTTAATGGGGGGCCTCCCCCTCCCCCACTGGCTACGGGCCTGCCTGGGGATCTTTGATGTACTTAGACTTTAGATTCAAATGTAAGTGAAGTGTGCTGTGGCTGACACCAAAGAAAGGCCCACAAAGATAACGAACTCCCGCATGAGAGCAGAGCGTTGTACTCGTCACTTCATCGTGGTAGCATTTACGGGGACGCTCAAGCCGAAAATTCGCCGTCGCCGTGATGCCCCGCATAAAGTTCACGCGCGATAAGATCTTAAATATCGCGGCGCGCACTGTACGCCCTGGGAGCGCGGCGAAGCATGTGATATTAAGCCAAGAACGGTGGCACGGCGCGGTATCTCGGTAGATCATATAGAAGATTCTTTCACTCTCGCGAGATATTACGAGAGCAGCAGCGCCAGGCGTTCGGCGTTTACCGGTCACGAATGTCTGGCACTGTGCCAACTGGGTTGAGACATCGTGCCAGAAACGCAATCGGTTGTATAGACGCGGACAAGACCGGCGATGATCTCGTGAAAGTGAAAGGATCGCCGAAAGTGGTCGCCCGGCAATAGCCTTGAAGCGCGATGGTCAGGATGGCAGGGGCAAGTGCCACTCAGAATGTTCCTTAATTCTTTGTGAGAATGCAGACATATCAGACAGCACGTATCCAGATCGTGGGTTCAGGTCATGACCTCGAATGACCCCGGACGCATACCCACGACGAGAAGGGCAATCCGCTATCGAGTCCTATAATTTGGGCAAACGCACGGATTTGCTCACTCCCAACCCATCTCAACAGAACATTAAAACGAACAAAGAACACAAGCTCCATCGGTCGCGCGCTTCGGTGCAGTGTAATGACAGCGAGGTAAAAGTCAAACTGCTATTTTTTTTTTCCCTCTTCGTGTCGTTATATATAGGCTCGCCCTGTCCTCTACCATTAGGCCGAGGGCGGAGAGACAATCACCCCGACGAACCCTTTCGCAGCGCTGCGCCCTGCAACAATGAATAACTCTATCGAGAACTGGCCCGGCGGCTACCTCGCATTTTTTATCGTCCCACCCCGTTGTTTTCCTTAGTTTTTAGGGACGTTTCGGATCGCGGCGGGGGCAATTTGGCCAGACGTCACGCCCTCTCGCCCGTAGGCGCGTGCGTGCACGCGCGTGTAGTCGCGGCGTGTCCGAATGTCGGCCACGCGCGAGGGGACCCCACAGGCATCGATTGACCCATTCCAGGATCGGCGACCCGTTCGGCTGACGAGGACGACGCCCCGAGGTTGAGGTGCGCGTAACACCCGAACTCGCGATCGGTAGCTCGGTTTCCTTTTTGATCCTTCGCGTGGCACGGTAGAAGCGTGTGAACAGAGCCACGTACGACCGGGCACGAGTCGCTCTCTCTCTCTTTTTCCCCTCACTGCGCGAAATCGAGCCATTTCCTTCGAACAGCTCCAAGTGAGCGCCCAAAAACTGTGGCACGAAATCGGGTTCTTGATCTCTTTTCAGCGCGTACGCCGCGCCGCCGCAGAGCCGAAGCTTTGCTCGCGAAACGCGAAAATTTCTTTCGATCGGGCCTTTCGAGCGGTGGTCACATCACAGCCATGCTGCATCCCGCTTTCGAGAGGTCGGCGGCACTCAAAGGCACGCCCCCGCTAGATTGACGATCTTTTAGGCAGGCGAGACAGGCGATCATGTCAACACCCTCTTCTAATTATCGGTTAGTGTTAAGCGTAGCCCCCAAAAAAGTACGAAACTCGGCAACCAATGACGTGTACGCAAAAGGCGCGGTACCTCACTCGCTGTATGTGCACGCCAAGCTGTGCGTCATGTTTAATAGTAATACATGAAGTTTTACGCTTCAAACATAAACGCTCAACACACAGCATGTTTATTATGAAAACGTAGGGCACGGTGACTGACCATCCGTCGAGTCACGCCGACATATCGTAAGTGAAAGCAAATATTCCACCAGAAATATGGAAAAGTTTAAAGTTTCGGATTCGAACAAGGCTTGTTACCGTGCGGTTCATGAGTGCCTGGTCTTTTGTATTCTGAATTATTTCTCTATCCCCGGGTTCTGCTGCACGCGGCCCGCCATTTACTATTCACCGACCAACATCTGGTGAAGCATTAACATAAGAGAACAAAGCGAGGTACTGAATGCCCAGTTTTCTGAACACAAGAATCGGCGAGAGGCTGCCGACGGGCGTTTCTACAATATTTCGCGCCAAATTACAACGCCTCAAGTTGCGTCGCATGTTATAGTTTGACTCATCAATAAGCTACTGATAATAATAATAGATTAATAAAATAATTAAAATCCAGTTACGGTTATTGAGAAAAGTGCGACCGAGCAATTTCCAAAATTGTGGAGACAGAAACCTAAGCTAGTTTGTATGTATTCATCATGAAAGAAAAAGGAAGGGGGAGGCGTTTGTTATATGCGCCGTTCTCTTCAATGTCGGTGTTTACACGCCCACCCTCTTTAATGATTGATCCAAACTATATATTGTGTAATTGGTGGATAATAATTACAGGGACACTAAAGTGAAACCCGTGTGAATCGGTTTAGATTGATAAACTGCACTCCGAAAACCGGCGTTTGTGGTGTCCTGACTTCTTTCATGTGTCCGTGTTTGCACGCCCTGTCTTTTTAGAATGAAAACTCCAATGTCGCTCATTTCACCGTCATATAGGTTTATTAATAGAGGAGAAAATCAAGGTCAAAGTTTCATTCTTAAATTTCGCGCCGAAATCCCCGCGCGTGACGTCGCGGATTTCAACGCGTATTTTTCGTATTTTGGAGACATTGGCTCAGTGAATTTTTGTTAAACTTGGCATGTTAAGTGTCTGGCCCCCTCAGACGACAATGTACTTCATTTTTACCCGATTAGGAACGAGAACGCATAGTGGACGCCTTCAAAATCTATGACGTCATGGCGTTTGGCGCGGGAATTTCAAGCTGACGCCAATCATCCGCATTTTCTTTTCGCGCGTTTTCTCGTTCACCAAACGTCTTCTCGCAGCAAACGTGGTTATTTTGTAATTTTGCAAGAATAATTTACTAAAACGAGAAAAAAATCGTTTTTCTCTTTAGTTTCTCTTAAATCACACGTAATTCGTTACGCGCAATTACGCTTTCCGATAAAGCACGTACGTATATCCACTCAACTTGGCAAACGACATTGGCGGTATATACACAACTGAGTTTAAACTGACCTTGCAGTACAACCGCACAGACTCCGTGCCTTCGCAAGACTTGTGTTTGGGCAAGTTGGTTCATACATGATACGGACATACGACCGCTATGGGACGGGGACATAGACAAGAGCGCCTCAATGAGCGCCTGTCCTGTGTACCTCTTGTCTATGTCCCCGTCCCATAGCGCTCGTATGTCCGTATCCGTGCCTTCGCCCGCTTATCTCGAGATCTTTTCGATCGCTTAATGGTCTCCGTATACGTATCAGCGTTAGCCCCCTTGCAAAATAAAACACCCGACGATGCACAATAAAACTCGCTCGCTTCTGGCAGACGCAGATTCGGGACGCAGTAAACCCAGTTTCCGCGATTAGCAAGGGGACGCGTGGTGGAACCGTATACACACGGTACACGACGCCAATTAAGACGACTGCGGACTCGGCCGGTGCTCTAAAGAAAGAGCGATGTAGGATAAATTTACATGTAAAGGAGGTCGTAAAGAAATAACGCTGCATGCAACAGGGAAAGACCGCGCTAGAACAACAAGCAAGGATAGTCCTACGGCGCCATCACCATCGACCATTACCCGCAGCCTGGCTGAAATAAGCGAATGAAGGATCCGATCAGCCTCGAAGCTGGAGGTATATCGTTAATGAGAAAAATAAAACTGAAATAAAGCAATAAGACAAACGTGTGTGTCGTATAATACAGGCGCGCGAAGTCCCACGAAACTGGTTTCTCGCTCTGGCCTCCTGGACTTGTTGCCACCGCGCTTCTCGTGCGCTACTGGATGTAGATAGTGCGCAACATAGCCGTTCACTTGTGCGTTCTGGCTAGCTGTACGTCACCACTGCTGTATACGTGCGTTGCGGCAAGAAAAACAAAGGACCGCGTACTCGTACGAACACCGAGCTAAAGAAGAGCGTCGTTGAACTCGATCGCCAGGCGGAACGCCGATAGCCAGACTTCTTCTCTAAACAGAGTTCAATGAGAAGTATACAAGCGTATATACAAGGGCAATCGAAGCGAGCGAGTCAGAGAGAGAGAGAGAGAGAGAGAAAGAGAGACAGACGTGGCCGAGTACCGCTCGCAAAACAATGCTATCATACCGTAAGAAGAGCTCGAGCTTGAAAAAAAAAAAAGAAATCTGGCTTGCAAGTTGAAGACAAAGGGTTTACGGTAGCAAAGCTCCGCTGTCCATTCATTCTCGGTTATCTTGAGGAGACGAACCCTAAAAGCGCGTTAGAGGAGGAAGGCGAGCATCTCGCTGTGTATAACCCATATATACCGCATGTGCAGGCATAAAGTTCGCACGATTTCGTGCAGAAAACTATCAACTCTATCAAGAAGAAGGAAAACGTTTTGTCGGAAAGGAGAGCGTATCGATACAGCGCGGCTAATATAGCAGAAAATGTGGGTCAATCGAGCGGTATTAGCGAGGGCTGAGCGAACAGTCGCTACGGTCTTATAGGTCAACGAACGGAGTGTTACTTGCTTACTCTATCCGCCCCTCTTTGTTAATATATTAACATACGACACATGCCGTCCGGTTTAATACGAGGCTTTGCAGCATATCGGGCGTGAAAAATATACGACACAATACGCCTAATGTATCTCGATAAGAATATAATCTCGCGCAGATCGGAAGTATAAAGTGGTGCTCAACTCTCGGCGTTCAATACTTGCTGCGCTTGCGCCCGTATATTTAAAACGTGGCGCGATCGAGACGACCATCTCTTGCATTCTACTTAACGGCTGAATGAGTGGAAACCTATCCGGCAAAGTCGTTTGCTTAATCGACGAGTTTCGGTCGTTAAACTCCGCTTAACGATTACGGGACCGGTCGACACAGTTTCGCTAATCGCTAACCGGCCTATATATGAAAGCGCAATGCCGATAATCGCTCCCCTTTGGACGCTCCCGTTCTTTTCAGAAACGGGCAAATGCATGCATGGCGCGGGCGCTATGGTGGCGAGTGCCCCCGTTCCCAAGAAAAACTTACATGAATGAACAGAGCGGTACGCGATAGATGACGAACATTAATGGAACACAACAGTGTCCCTCGGAAGGCATATACTACGATATTATTCGGTATTGTTCTATAATTAGAAAATCCAGGTCGGTTTAGGCTAAGTAAAGTTTCTTTTTACGTGTTCTATCGTGAATATAGAATGCGAGGCTTTGACTAAACTCGCAGTTGAATGCATTCGGAACGTAACAGCGCCTCCTAGAAAGTATAGCATATGAAATTCAGAACGACAATGTATATTTTAAAGATGTGTGCAGCTGGTTTTAGGGTATGTTGAAGTTTTCAGAGGGTTCCGCGTTCTAGAACGTGACGTATCTAACAAAAGCGGCAGTCGAAAAGCGCCATCGCGAATGCGAAATGACGTATACCAACGCATTATTAATTTACTTATCAAAAAGAACTCTAAGACGCCGTACTGCGCGGAAGTGTGGCTTCGTCTAATGATATATTGTTGGGAATCGTACAGCTCGCCAACACATAGCCTAGAACAAACCAATTAAGAATGTTGTCGCTGCTGTCAGACTTTACCTATATATATATATATATATATATATATATATATATATATATATATATATATATATATATATATATATATATATATATATTGATTAATGACATAAGTAGTGTGTGTCATTCTACAGAGCGGCAATGGCAGTTAACAGCATTGCCGTAAATATGACAAAAGCAAAATTGTCTGGCGAAGGAAGGTCATAGTAGAAGAAAACGTACACTAACCCATGCAGAGAAAAACAAAATGGGCACCATGCGCGGGTGACGAAACGTCGACACGTTTTATCCCTGAAGCAGTGAAAGTGCGCTTTTGTCGACCAATATCGGGCTGCTCGTGTTGCACAAACGCTGGGAAAAAAAAGAGTTCAAGTAGTTTCCGAATCCTTCACAATTTTCTTTTTCTTTAACAACGAAGCCGAGGCAGCTCAGCAGAGCAGGTTCTTCGGCAGGAGAGGCTTACTTTGCAGGATACAGCAACGCGACGTGTGAACTCTCACCCCTAAAGGTCATTATCTGATGACAGATATGAGGTATTTTTTGCTTTATTATTATTAATGAAACCCTCTTTAAGTCATGCTCGGGAACTTCCGATGTACATATGTAATGCTCACCGAGATGTCGTCCGGGGGAAAGAACAGCATCTCTCGTTGCGGGTCATTGTGCAGGATGGTCTTGTTCTTGGACACGAACTGCTCGTAGTCCAGGGGTTCCACCAGCTGGTGCCGGACCTGCGGTGGATGACAGAGGAGGAGAGTGACGCTGTTAATTACAGAGAAGCAGTCATGAAGAACAAACTGATAACAACAAACAAATGAAAGACCGAAAAAGGAAGAATTCAAAACGCAAACGCACACTCACGTACTAAGACACTTCCCAGAGGTAAGTGCAATATGCCATATCATAAAAGAGGAATAGGGCGGGAGGGAGGGGGGGGGGGCAGAGAACACAGTATTATTTTTTGCGTCTAATGCCTTTTACATACGCGTATACCTACGCACACGCACTCCACTAGATCGTACGCTTATGATACTGAAAGAATGAAGTGAAGCGTTAGTACGTAAATATACACGATGAAGTAAACAAGAATGCCTACGCATCAGTATTCAGGTGCGAAGTTTAATTTCCGTGTAGCTTTCCTCAGACACACGCTAATTATACGTACATATACGATGAACGACAGCGGATACGGAAGAACGTATAGGCACGTTCTATAATTAACCTGGATTCATCAACATTTTAATTTATGCAAATCACGCGTACATGGCCACAGCAACTTTAAGTACCGCAGCTATACGCGCATATGTCCTCTTACTGGCTGGCTGACTGAATAAGCGATGACATCGGACGATGCCAAAGTTACGATATATCCTTTCAATACATATCGAGTTCCTCCATTTGCACAGAACAAAAAATCAACAAAAACAAAAGGCGCCATGCGATGCGAGATAAAGTGGACGAATACGAAAGTATACGAGCTATCAAGTGTGGCTGGCTCTAACTTCCTCGGCGCGCTTAGCGTCGCCGCCGGATGATTACATTCGAGTCACGAAGTGAAGGGTAAGAACGGCGCGCGCGGAAGAGCTGATTAAGAAACCAGGAAGTAGTCGCGCCTACACACGAGAGCCACACCCTATCGCACGCCGTCTTCTAAAAACGCTGGATGTCCGAGAAGTGGTCTAACTAACTGCAGATATAGAATCACCAGCGTCCAGCGAGAGAGCACGAAAAAAAAAAAAAAGAAGAAGAAGAAAAGTGGGAAAAACACGTTCGATCGTACGTATAGTGTACGCCGTTCGTAGCGATGGCCAGAACATGCGATACAGCCGAGTGCTACTGCAAGCGTAGTAAAGTGGCGGCTGGGGCAAGGACCGCAATTTCGGCCGTGGGAAAGTATAAGTGACCATTCAGGCGTACAGAAAGGACGAGGAACAGAAGCAGGAAGAAAAAGAAAAACGGCGGTGCCCGGGATTAGTATACAATATATATAAACTGCGCCTTGCTCCAATAGTGATCGCTCACCGCTAGCTCCGCGATTAAGCAGTGATACAGTTAGTACGCACATAATATACACTCGCATAACTTCTGCAACATGTATACCGTCAGTTTGCGTGTTGGGTCAGTGAGAGCGATTATAACAGCGAACGACGAGTTAAGTTTGGTTGTTTGTTTTTTCTCGTCCTTATAGGTTGTTGATATACGAGGTTTAACGTCCCGAAGCGACTCACGATATGAGAGACGTCGCGGATGGAGGTCTCCGAATAATTTCGACCACCTTGGGTTTTAACGTGCACTATATACATCGCACAGTATGCGGGCCTTTAGCATTTCGCCTCCATCGAAATGAGAGTTTTCATCACAGGACCAAAAAAGTCCGGCCCTTCACGAAACCATCCTCATGGCGTCTTCGATGTAGTCCTTCAGTCGGCATTGCAATCTGACACACGAACTGTTGCTAAGACTGAGCTCTACAACCCGCAAACAAACTCCTGGCGATGTCGAAGCATAACTCTTCCTGTATGAGAAATAAAAACAATAAACTTCAAACTATAAATGCCGCTTATCATCAAAATACACGTTAGCTTTCTTTTGCGACGTAGTCGAGCCTATAGAGTAACGCTATACACCAAATCGCCGATCAATTATGGCTTAAGGATACATGCTACAGATTAGGAGCCAGTACGTGGATATAGGAATAACCGAAGAGAGTTTCGTTTCTCGCCACGAACCAGCATATGCAGAACACGCGTAAGTGAGCGCGTTTTCCCGCAATACACCAGGAAGCCGACGGGCGTTTTTCTACAAAAGCATTGGGGAAATATCGAAGCGTTATTCCACAAAGTAAGCGGCCAAAGCGCATTTATTCTTCACAGACAGACCTTGCAGCCAACAAGGGCTCCAGTTGCTATAGGCATCCAAGTCATCTAAAGCAACAGCAAAGCGCGAAATGAAATAAAAGCGCTTTCGGTTGGAATTACTCAACTTCGGTGCCGACAGTTACACCACCAGCCACGCCACATCGACGTCCACATCTGCGCAAATCTGTCTCGGCGCCGCGCACTCCATTGCTTCGAGATACGTATCCCGGTTTCCGCTTTAATATTTCTGCTCCCTCCGAAACGCTGCGATAAAGCCAGCGCGACACTTCAGCAGGAAGTCATTCAAGGTCGCGACTCGCTCGGCAAATAAAACGATGACAGACGCGCACTCACGGAAAGCTTGAGCTGCCGCTTATACAGTTGTCCTCGAAGCGGAATTTCGCTTTCCCCCTGTAATTGGCGTAATCGTGCGGGCTACTATATCAATCAGCAGTGATTATGTGATCGGGGGTGTGTATGTACAGTGCATGCATAAAGCCGAGTACTTGGCACTCCGTTTCGACGGTGCGGCCAATCAAATGCTTTCAGAAAGTCTATTCAAGAGGAATATCACCCCTTAGCTGATTTTATCGCGATAACAAAAAAAACCAAAAAGCAAAAAAAGAAATACCATCAGGAGTCCTTCCCCTATCTAGAAAATGGGGGCAAGCGAAGCTTGGTGTGTGTTTCTGACGCACTACTTTCTTTCTTTCTTTCTTTCTTTCTTTCTTTCTTTCTTTCTTTCTTTCTTTCTTTCTTTCTTTCTTTCTTTCTTTCTTTCTTTCTTTCTTTCTTTCTTTCTTTCTTTCTTTCTTTATGCAGCATTTCGCAATGCTCCCTCCTAACTTTTTCATTCCTCCATGCCGGGAATTGGACCTCCAACCACGTGCTTACAGCAGCGCAACACTTCAGTTGCTACAGGCAACAACGACGATCATGCATTCGTACCCCGGCAACAATGAAATGTGCCAGCGTGAAATGACAAGTGAACTCGATAAAAGATCAAACTGCCATATCAGAAACGGCTGATCACCGACAAGCCCGCGATCGAGAGGGCATCGATTATTGGAAAACGGCGCATACAAATACCAATGCGACCGGCGCACCTTCGAGGTGCCGCATTTCTGTACGCTCGCTCCGGCGCCGCCACCGAAATCTGCGAGTCATAACAACAAGCTTCGCTTGAAAAAAAAAAAAAACGAAAATAACACGAACAGCGTATCTTAACCGTCTCGTACTCGGCTCTGTATATACGTGCCGTGAATTAGCGATGAGAGCGAGACCTCGTCCTCCATATTAAAACCATCCGGATTCCATGAAATTATATACGCCGATCGCCAACGCTTTTCTGAGACGTTTGAGCCTGCGTGCCGCCGATTTCACGCCAACATGAACGCCAGAATTACTCCATGTACATAACGGAAAATGATAGGCACAACATTAGGAGAGAGGAAGACAGCAGAATGGATCAGAGAACGAGCAGGTATATATAGCCGATGTGCTATGTAATTGAAATTAAGATAAACAAATGGATCTGGGCAAGTCACATAATTCGAAGGACAGATAACGGATTGTCAGTGAGAAGGACTGAACGGGTGCCGAGAGACGGGAACCTAGCCGAGTAGGGCGTAGGGTTAGGTGGAAGGATGAAATTAAAAAAAAAAAAAAATTGCCGGCATAAAAGCGAATGAGCGCGCGCAGGCCAGGGTTAACAGGAGATCATTGGGTGACGCCTTTCTCCTGCAGTAAACATAAAATAGGTTGGTGATGACAGCGATGATGATGATGGGTTTCCGCGTTGTATAGCCCCTTACTGCGATGACGGTCTTATATGGCGCCGTTGGTGGATAGGGTCGATTGTGACCTCATATACTGTTCGCCGAACTAAGAGTGCACGATGATTACTGCGTCACGTTTCCAAATGAATTTCTTGCAATGCATCGCGAACACCTGACACTGCGCGGAGCCCCAGACCTTTTAGGTAGCGGGTCACAGCGGCGGTATCGCTAGCATGCGGTTATTTGTCATCTTTCTGGTCATGCTTCTATAGTCGCGGCAGAAGGCAAAGTGTCGAAGGCATTCTGTGGCACCGTTTAAAAAGAAGAGATGCGAATCTATAGATGTGGTAAACGCTACAAGTAAAGCCGGTCAATGTTCTTACATAACTATCCCTTATAAACAAAGCAACAAGGGCGAGACAAGTACTTTGTGCGCTGTGTTTAAAACAACGCGACAAAAGACAGTGCAGCTCCCGGCCACCAGTGAAACCGAATACTGCAGTCCGAGCCGATGACCTCACTGAGGCAAAGCACAAAAGGCGTCACGTCAACGGACGTGCCAAAACGCAGGAAATGCGCAAATCACGCAAAGAATATGCTGAAACGCGCGGGCAGTTGATGACGTCAAAGCGTCTTATATGTGACGTAGCACGAAAGAACACTGACATTGTTCCTCCCTTCACAAAGCCGTCACTTTTGTAAATGCGCGAACTTTGACAGCGTCACAGCTCCCGTTGCGTATACACTTCTCTAAAAGCTTGTTTTTTTCCTTTTTCTATACATTGCTTATTCTTTGCCGCCCGTGTTTCCTCGCAGCATTCTTCACGCGTGCTTGCACAGCTCATGCAGCAGCTCACCAGAGGTGTGACGCGGCGCGCGGCACATCTTTCGGCGACGGCTGACGAACACGCATATAGCGTTGACAGGGGACGTTCGAGCGTGAAAAAAATGCATATAAGGATGGATTGCAAGCATCGGCGTGAATTCAGTTCCACGCGCGCGTGTGTGCGTGCGCGCGTGTGAGTGTGCGTGTGCGCGCGCGCTTAGTCGAAAAGGAGCAAAATGCCAAAATGGTAAAATGAAAGATGCACGACGACCTGCAGGGAGTGATCGAATATATAGGGGAATAGGAAGGAGGAAAAACGAAGGTCAACACGCACCACCGGAGAGGCCAGAGGATATACACACGGGGGTTTCCTATTACACGAGTGGTGGTGGTGGTGGTGGTGGCTGCCGGTTTTCCTCGTGCTTTGCAAGACGAAGCGTGAACGGGAACGCCCAATGCAAGCTCGCGTGAAACGGCAGCGGCGGGGCTGCCGGACGAGGAATGTGTTTCAACGCCTGCAGACTGCGTTCGATCGGTTCTTTCTTAGCACTATAACACCACGCTATAGCATCGAGGAAATGCACTCGCTATTTCAAGCACAGCTCGTGGAATGACGAACCGAGCGTCGTCTATAGTGATGCGGCAGATCACTTTGGAGCAATAATACGCGGAGAGCTGTATGTTAGAGAGTTTTAGTGCCGTTGGGTCACCGCGTTCATTTGTGCTTGCCCCGCAAGCCGCCTGGCGGCCCCAGCACTAAAACTCTCTAGAGTTTTAGGGCTGGGACCTGTAAGCGGATAGAGTTATATTGTACTCTCCTTGCGAGCGCCTGGCGAACAGAAGAAGGCTGGGAGAGTAGAAAAGAAAACAAGAGCTTGGGGACCCAACGTGTTGGGGTACCCGCCACAAAAACTCTCCAAAGACGACACCAGAAGCAAGCGTATACGTATATAGGTGCTTTCACAATATTACACATGCGGCCTTCATTTCGTACCGAGGACGCGCTTGTTTACGTTGTTTACACTTGTTTAGTTGTTTACAGCCCACGTGCGAAACAGAGCAACCGTAATGTGGGTCGCAGGGGCCCGCATCGTGGCCCGGGCATTCTCAGGGGCGAGTGACCCGTGCGAGACACGAGAAAACGAAGAGGTGCGGAGCACAAAAGAATTACGTTGTTTCTTAAAGGGGTCCTGCGAAACTTTACCGAGTAATCCTATAGAATGAAGTAACTGCATTTTACATCCAATGATGAACGTGCCGCCGGCACGGAGCGGCACCCCGTTGGCGTTGCTCCTGGGTTCGACTACCGGACTACAGACAAAATTGTTCGCCAACTGGAAAACCTGCTGTGTCAACCGCATTCATTTTTATTTGTCACTAAGAGTGGATAACACTTCTTTTTTTGCCTTTCACGAACTCTCCTTCACATGGCGGGCCTACGTAGAATGTTAATCGTAGAGAACAGGCGCGTGTGCTGATGTCATGTGTATTAAAAAAATACAAGTTTACCGCATTGCAAGCAAAACAATATATTACGGTTGGAGCCTTCCTCAGTGCAAACATCGAATAGATTTCTGTGTCTGTAAAAAAAGTGCGTCACAGAACGATTCTTTTCGATCCCCGACACCGCATCGAACTGAAAACAGCGCGAGCGCACTGCTCGCCGTATAGTGCCCCAACAAGAGCATGACCTCAGAAATTGTCGGCGGTGTACTATACATACTTCCGTCCTTCGCGCAAGATTTGAATCGCAAATGAAGTGAGCCGTTCCTTAAGTCTGGAAGTTTAATATCTCCACACATGGCTGCAGGGCTTCTGAAAGGTTTAGCCTATCAAGCTAGGCCGATCCAATGTCACAAACCTTTGGAAACAATGAGACCGCACGTCAGACGTTCACACATTGCGTTCATGCGTTCTGCGCGCTAACAATAATGACATATCACTTCGGGTCAACTGGAAACAGCGCGAACATTCCATCATATATCTCAGGAGCGATTTTTCTGGTCGCGCGTGCGCCAGTCGATTGAATTGTATAGGCCCACTACAGCACTGCGACGCCTCCCAGTCATGGGTCGGCAAAAAAATGTGCAGCTCACTCAGACTCATGCACTCATGAAATATATTTTGCCCTTAGGTCTCACTCGGACTCAGGCTCAGCAAAATTTTCCTCAACCGGACTCACTGAGACTCAAACTCACTAAACCTTTTCTCAACCGGACTCACTCGAACTCAAACTCACCAAAATATGTATACCTACTCGGACTCACTCAGACTCACGGCTCGATCTGCGTCTGAGTGAGTCGACTCATGAGTGAATGAGTGAGTCTGCCGACCTATATGCTCCCAGTGCTCATTCTGAATAAGTTGGCATTGGCATAAATTGCCGATTCGGGCGCTCTTCGAAATGCAACCGATGGGTCGTAGCGCGTGCTGATCATCCCTACGAGACGGCCTCCCTAATGTCAGCGACTACAAGCGAAAGGGTCCCCCATCGTGCTGCATCTCATTGTACTGCGTCACGGTCCTGCTCGAGTCATAACAGGAACCGTGTAGGTCACCTTACTGAACGTGTTGTCGAGGAACTCCCCCATGTATGAGTGTCAGAATTTCGACACTCGACACCTTATACCAGAGGCCCCAAAACAACTTCAGCGACTCAACGAGCTCTAAATAAACACGCTTTTTATGTGCCCCCGGGCACAAGCGCGTCTATCTGAAGGACTCCGTTGTAAACGCAAATTTCTGTCCTCTTATTCCACTGCACCAAACCTGAGAGCTGGGCGAGTTGGCATGTATCAATCTAGGAACGAAAAAGAAATAACGAAAACCACCGGAAAGTAACACAGACAAGTAAGCAAACAACGAACGCAAGCGCTGACTCGCAACTAATTAATAAATAATTGCGTGGATTGCCAGATTACATGCTGAAACTTTTAATTGTAGCTTTGCGTTCATAGGCAAAGCGAGAGCTTAATTCAGCTTTTTCGCAAAATACCGTGTACTCGGCACTTTTGTGCCCGATAATAGCTGTCTATAACCATAAGTATTCATCCGACCGCCCGAATACGCCGCATCCGACCGCAAGGACACGATGCCGAGAGGGAAGCTATAGATACAGAAGCGCGCAAGCGACGCGTCACGAGTATAACCAGATGTACTGGTTGCAAGCTCGATTTCTATCCCGCTGCGCGAAGACCCGCACACCGCCCGCACGCGTCGCATCAACGCCGACGTACCCCCGACAATAGCACTCGCTGAAGGACGAAGAATCAGCTCTTTCCGTGCCACTAGTTCTTCTTTTTTCTTTTTTTTTAATCGTATACGCGAGGGACGACCGACCCGACCCGCAGGGCGAAGTCGGCGGCGCGCCAGGATTCAATTCGAGGTATTCAGGCCAAGATCCCCGCTGGGACCAGCCTCCGCTTGTGAAACACCTCGGAAAGACAGTTCAGCCCAGAGACGACTGTTGCATTCATTCTCTCCGAGCAGCGCTCAAGATAAGAGCAAGCAGGCCCCGGCAGTAACGTCACATTTCGTTCGCAGCCATTGTATACAACGACGCCTTGGACAACGCGTTTACCCGCGGTTAGGCGGTTAACGTTACCTCATCCCTACCTATACAGTGCGAGCGCGAGCATGCATCCCGAAAATATACCTGACTGGTTTGTTATTAGTCGTTACATGTGTTCTACACCGTTCGAGGTAAATGGATGTGGGAAGGAGATGCGGCAGCCACTGTTACACTATCGTGTGCATAAGGGCGCAGGATGGGAGACAATCTCTCGGTAACAATATATGTTGTGAGGAGGCGATAATATCCGTAGGCATTCTTTACGCGTGTCAAGCCGCAACTAATCTGTCCTGTATACCGCGATATACGCGAAAAACAATAGAAACTCCGCCTAAAAATAGAAGCAGGACGGTGTCGTAAAAAGCTGCAGCCAAGTGTCAGGGTCCAAAATACTCGTCACAGCTGACAATAATCAATTATTGAATTTGCGGTTGCGCGAAAGCTCTTGGCGAAACGATGAGCGGACAGAGCGAATCTGTAGTTATGCGTACTGCACTTTGATATGGGCCGTACGCGGAGATGTAAATACGATAACGCATGGTTCCGTCCCTGAGAAGCAGATAGTGGAGAAGGCAAAGAGAGAACGCGATAATCGATTACACTTAAAGTCTACGGCCGCAAAAACAATTCAGGACACACTGAGCACAGCAATTACACAGATAGAGATACAGTGTAGAAGCGATGTGGCCAGGGTGTCGAGCGAACAACTCGCATTGTCATTACGACACACACACACACACACAAGCGCAACGGCCAACATAGGCCTGTAAAAGTCAGGGAATATACGGCTCTGGTAAAAGTGTTCACACTGCCTCAGCTGTTCGCTTTAGAACTGCAGATAATGGACATGTATGCTTAAGAACAATTCGTCGAATTCGTTTCCCGTTACCCGAGACCTGTCCGAGTAGCAAGGCCACTGGATGTATACAGCTTCATGATGCATGTGTAAATCAACGGTTGTAAGGCTATATCGCGTCAAAAATAATACTAAAGAATGCAGGGCAGATGCTACTTTACCGGTGACATGTTTCGCCATTTTTACCTTCGGTTGCCCTATTTGATATGACAAAGTGATGACGACTCGCATCGATGCTAAGCGTGCAGCCTCGACTGTGAATTTTTTAAGGCACATTCAGAAGTGGGTGCAATAGTAGCAACTGCGGGTTTCAGCGTATGACGTAAATGAGCACGTGACTCAAAATTCGGTGATCATAGAAATATCACGAAAATCTACATACAGGATAAGAAGCGTCGGGTTTAGCATCCTCATTTGAGTCCTCCGTCTCTCAGAGCTTTAGTTACGATGTCCGTGCCACAGAATAAGCAGAAAGAAGTTGGAGTTTCTTCCACGGAAAGCGGCATCGCTCCATTCGTAGGTGTTGCATGATTTATATACGCGCGAAGGAGTAAAACAAGCTGAATATGCAGCGGAT
The DNA here is from genome assembly GCF_013339695.2 of Rhipicephalus sanguineus. Classification (NCBI taxonomy): domain Eukaryota; kingdom Metazoa; phylum Arthropoda; class Arachnida; order Ixodida; family Ixodidae; genus Rhipicephalus; species Rhipicephalus sanguineus. The sequence continues at coordinate 106,639,946 of NC_051178.1, read as the reverse complement.
GCCCGTCATCTACTTTGGGTTTGGCCATGCCTTGGTGCAAGGATGGTACGCGAGAACGCACTCGGAGACGTGAGGTTAACAACTGACCAACATGAATGCATCAGCGATGATTTCACGACAACACATGTTATAAGCCATTGTTGCGGTGCCTGCATGAAACGAACACCCTTGCCCATGTTTACACAGCTTATTTGCGTACATTTAAAATGTCAGCGCGAAAACGACAGAGACACAAAGAAAAAGGAGGACACTGGACGAGCGCTCTCTAAGAAATTTTGTTAGACAGCGCTCATCCCATGTCCTTCCTTTTCTGTGTGTTTCCGTCTTTTTCGGGTCGGTATTTTAAGCACGCATCGTTTCCAACTCGCCCACTTTTCTACCTTACTACAGCGTCTTTCCTAGATTATTCCTCGCGACAACAAAGTCGTAGAAAGATCGACTGTCAGGTCACGGGCCGGCTAGTGGCTGACACAGCAGATCGATTTGACGCTGCTCAAGGTGAAGTTGTGTATAAGCGTATGTCTGAGCGGCTGCGCAGATGTCTGCAGCCCTAAGCCTCAGCTGAAGCCCATATATGCTATTGCATTGATAGCCGAAACGCGTTTAGGTCGTCAAATTTGCAACAGCGAACTAGTGGTTCCTAACCGTGCGCCATTCGCTGAACGTCTGCAGAGCTCACGACAGTATACAAGGCACGCCCGATTGAGACGCCAAGGCCGAGCGGCCTTCGGTGCTCTGTGCCTACCAACCACCTTGACAGGTGACCGTGTCTCGTGAAGTGATGAATGACAAGAGGCGGCGGCACCCGTTTGGCAAACAAGCCGCGCCAAGCTAGGCCACCACCGCACGCGTTGGAAGCAACCACGTTCGTGGTACCGTTCATCTACAGAGAGAACTCGCATGCACGTGTAACAAACAAGCCGTGGATGCACACACACAGACACAACGACGATACGAGAGAAAGGAAAAACACAACAGGCGCGCTGGTCGCGGAAGAACCGAGATCCATGACGTCACTCTCACCATCGTGAGGAAAGGGAAGCTCTTCCTTCCGGCCTCGTGACACGTATCACCCGCGTGCCACGAAAAGGAGCGTCCCGAGAGCTTGTAATCCCAAGGCACGAGTACTTGAGCAGCTCCACGGGAGACGACGAAGAACACGGCGACTCGGAAGATTGGTCGGCAGTCGCATCGTCATCGTCGAACAGTTTCGCGCGCATTTCGGCCGGCATGATTAAAACACCGTCGTCGAGGGGCCAAAGCGAAACTCGCGCACCGAACGACGATCACCTCCACTGCCACCGCCGAAGGGTACAACACGTCGCCTGTACTCCGGGCACCCTCGACGCACGACGACGCGCGTAGCGAGCGCCGTTTGCACAGCGCCGTCGCGGCGCGCTTTGCCATACGCAGATGCGGCGGGCGCGTTTCTCCTAAGTTTCTCCACCAGCGCCGGAACGGACACCGACAAACAACGGCGATCGCTCGCTACGCAAGATCCGTCTCTATTCCGAGACCGGCGGAAGCGGCCGTAAGAGACGATGACGACGCCGACGATGAAGAAAAGATGAAGAGGAGGATGCAGGGGGCTGACGGCGCGTTCGCTCGGGGAGGACTGAACGGCCCGGCAATAATGCTCTGAAAAGCGAGCAATAAAAAGAAAATAAAGTTGCGAAGAATAAGAAACGAACGACGGAAGTTTGCCGCAAACAGTCCCTCGAGGCCGCCGGCCTCTCCGAGTTGTAAGGGGGGAGGAGAACGGGGTACGTGGAGGGGGGAAGGAATGCCCACTTGATGCGAGCCGCAATGCTATATAGACATATATAATATAAGCACACTTGCCGACCGAAGAGTGTGAGCCTGCTGCTGCCCCCCCCTTTCCCCCTCATCCCCCCACTCCACTCCCACCCCTAGAAGCGCGCATGGAGCTCATGCGACCCCGGCCTCTGGAGTTTCGAAGTTTGTATACGCGCAATGATCTTGCTTCTCTTTTTAGCGCCCCTAGAAGAGGACGGGGGCGCGTGTTCTTGAGCACACCCTTCAGCGCAGTGAGGGTGGCTGTTAGTTAAACTTGGTTTTGAAGACTGCCGCTACTGCCAGGAGAGCAAGTAAAGCAACAGAAGCGCTTGCTTGGATGAGTAAAAATAAAATAAAAATTAGCGGACGCTGCGCAGACTGCTGGCGCAATGCTAACCAGTAAACTATAGAAATTAAAGAAAAATATACAGACATAGAAAAAAATTTAAAGGCCCAGCGAAGGGAAGCAAATGAAAGCGCAGAAGGGACTGCGGGGTTTTTTTCCACGGACGTAAACAACGAAAGATCGAAGGCAGGAAACGGTGGGAATAACAATCAACGGACCTTGAGGTACATACATGAGGGAAGCCCGCATAAACAAATAATGTGTTCGTCTTGCTCGACAAATATCCCCGCATCATACATGGGCAGGCAGCCCAAAGTCCACCTACGCGGATATTCAAAATTTATGACGGCTAACGGACGTCGCGCAGCGGAGTGCACCGTTAAGAGCGTTTTTTTTTTATTCCTATATGAGCGAGGACAACATATGTATATGCAAGATTTTTTTTTTATTCGCCTTCTCAATGGTCAAAGCGACAACAATAGGTTCCAGCGCGGGATGTTCGAGTTGGTGACAGGAGAACAGCACAATCGCGATGTTCCTAAATTCTTGGTTGTTTTCCCGCAGAATGCCAAACTTTGCCCTAACTCACTGCATACCACCCGTAGCTTGCTCCGGCCGCACTCGGTTAAATGCGTGCATCACGCTGGCTCGCCAAGATACGATAAGATAGGACACTTGAAATGTCAAGGCCAAGGGAAACATGACGACGCTGTTGACATTGTTCGAGATGAGAGCTTGACTGGCTGGTACGAATTACTGACTTGAAACGCTGGGTTCTGTCTGTTTCTTTGCCTTGTCCGGTGTCCTTTTCTTGCGCAAATTAGGTATGTCGCACGTGGTCGGCGACACGGCACGCCAGAGCTATTCGCCTTTTCGGTCGTTTTCAAGATTGCGATAGAAGCAGCACGTGTTGCACCCAAGAAACTTCCGGTCACTTCAATTATCACTCTCTAATGCCGAAGCAAAAAGCGTGTTTTGTAAGTTGTGCCAGAATAAGGAAAGACTCTTGTTTTGCTTTTAGGTAAAAGAAAGGCGCTTAAAGTGAAGGACTACCTCATAATGTTGTGTGTGCAGCTTAGAAGAATATTTATTTAAAAGATTTGGCCAGAAACAGGGAGAAAAGTGTTGAAAATGTGCGGGCCACTCGCTAAGGCTTTTGTTTCGTGCCAATGCTTCTGGGCTACGCCGGCGCACAAAACCGGAAGCTGTCCAGCAGCTGTGTTTGTAAACAGCGAAAGGGTCTATATACATACTCAAAGCGCGCTGCCAACCGCCACTAGGTTTTTTTTTTCTTTGAAATTCTTTCACCTGCACAAAAGATAGCATATACGTATACAAGCACAGGCAGACAGGTTTCGAACGCGATTGATATTCTTCCTGCACGTTTTACAGAATGGACGCGTGCTTTCGTGACGCTTTTCATCCCAAGTGACGAACTCCATAATTAGCGCAAACAAAGCTTACAGGACAAGCTTATAGCCGGCTGAAGGGAAAAGGTGATCCTACACGCAGCCGTCGACTGATGGCATCGTTGGTGTTACCGAGATGCTGGTAGGGAACTTGCAGGAGAGCTTGTCTCTGCAAAGCCTCATGGCGCATTGGAGCTACTCTCGGCGCGATTTCGAATGGACGACATCAGAAAACACCTTCCTCGATCAGGAATGCTGCGGCCAAATGATCCACGGCCTCCGAGCTCGGGTGCGCAGTCCTCACCGTAGACCCCCCCCCCCTCTCCCTCTCTATCTCTCTCTTTTATCACACAACGACAAAGGCAGACAGAAAGATAGAGAGAAACTGCAAAAGGAAAGACAGGGGGTTTAACCAGGTTCCACCTGGTTATAAGAGATGGAGCTAAAGCAGGCCCTCAGGACAATACCCACTACAGAAAGGCCTCACTCCGCTTCGCAGGCCCCTCGCGTATTACATAAGAATTCTGAGCCACAGCTGACGTCATTCAGCCGAATGCAGCTAACACACTATATGAGCCCTCTACCTATTCAGAAACCAGAATGCTTACGATCTGCTTGTCTCTGGCACCAGAGTACGCGCCCTCGCACACTTCCTTTTCCTGTGCCGCAGATTATTGTGAAACGGAAGGTCCGTGGCCTCCCCCGCTGAGAAGCGCGCCAACGACCCGGTGAAGAAGAAGGCTCCCGCCAAGGTGCGGCGGGTCCCTCACCTCAAGGGCATGCCTCACGTTTCCGTCAACATCCTCGGATGCGAAGGATACGTTTGTTGCTTCTCGGACGCCACCCCCACTCCCACCAGCGGGCTGGATGCGGACAACCACGCGCGTGTGGAAACCCGTTCCCGAAGGGGCTGGACTCGAGGTGTTTACAAGCATGAGAGAAGAAAGGATATACAAGGTTACACACGGAGAAGCCGCCCGCTCAAAATATGTACAGACGGCGGAAACGAAGATTACGATCGGCCGATGCCACATGTGGATGTAAGGTGGGCATGATGTGGCCTGGAAAATATCGCTGAGGTGCAGACGAAGTCCAAAGTGGATGTAGTCCATCATGAATAAATAATAGTGCAGCGCCCGGAAGCAAGACAAAGCTAGTAGACGAGCACAGTGCGCACGGACGATAAAGACCGTGACGATCATAATGATCAGGTGTCCGTGGCGCAAGAGCCACATGTATAGCGAAATCCGCACATAGACACGGCACTACACTAGAATTCCAAGGTGGCATTTGCCGAGAAGCCTTCATCGCAACCTTTGTGAGCATGGGGCTATAGTCTACGTTCGTACTTGGAGCAGTATCCTTCCAAAAAGGCTTCGAGGTCGCGAATAGTGCTTGTTATTGCACCTGTCATCTGGTGCAGCATACGTAATACAATTAAGGTTCTTGATACTCGTGTAATATACCACATCTCTCTGCAATTACCACGAAATCGAGACAGTCACGTGATCTCGGACCTTAATCGCAATGCGAGGAAGACCAAAGTTGCCTGCTCGGCCGACATGTATATTTCGCTCTCCGATATGGATTGAAAACCTGTCGCAAAGAGTGCGCCAGATAAACGAAACATTCACCGTTGAAATGAAAAACAAAAGCGTAAAAAACGACTCCTCCCCCCTCCCCCCTTTATTACGATAACACTCATATTCCTCAATATCGTGATTTCATACGACTTTTAGCGGCCTTTTATTTAACGTGCCCTTTACTTAAAGATAATAAGGTATAGTTTCCGTTCTTATTATTACGCGGCCCAACATTTCCCTGCAATTGGCATTTGAACCTATCGCGTACTGAGATGCATGCACGTCTATAGCGAAAAGGAAAAAAAAAGAAAAAAAGGAACAAATGGACGAAAGACTACACGAACGAGAAGGGACCTATTTCCGGGAAGCAGGGGCGTTCGAAAAAAAGAACATAAAATATATAAATATATAAAACTTGCGGACAGCCTGAAGGCGAGTTTCCATCTACCAGCGCCTTCCTCGCCCAAAACAAATAGCAGCCGAGGAAGCTTGTTTGCCCATCTCGGCTGGAGTGCGCGCTTAAGTTACCGAGAGGTGAACGACCTCCGTCCAAAAACCCTCGTGGTGTAGTACACAGTAGCAAAAACTGCGAGGCCGCCAAACAAACAACGAAAATAACCCGTGAATATAAGGTACGGCAGCAACCCGCGTTGCCCTATAGAATGTATACTGCGGTACAAAAAGCGATTTTTTCTATTATTATCATCATCTGGTATATTTCGTCTGGGGTATACCAAAGGGGATCGCGAAGGAAGATATTTCGTGCTGTGTTTCCGGTAGGGCGTCTCAACGTCTATGTTTACAGCACGGAGAAATCGATTTGGCGCGAGATATTATCGATCGGAAACAGGGCCTATACGTAGCGCTGTAGGAAAGAGATGGGAATGAATGGCCGAAAGGGTTTCTTATTAGATGAAAGAAGGGATAGCAACCAGTCCTGCCTATATATAGATGATGCGGTGGCATATTCGATGGCAAGGCTTCCACTGAATCCTGTCTAAGCGCTGTAACTTCTTTCTTCAGCAACCTGTCTGTCGCATATACTTTATTATCTCACGTATTTATTCCAGGGTAGCAGTTTCCAGGTATGAAACAGAAAATTAAGTCGCGTGCGACCCTCGTCGCCTCTGAGAGATCGCCACATCGTTGAAAACAAAATTATCTTAAGGCGAACGCCATAGATGCCTCATCACACAGGAAAATTGATCGGCGTCCCACGTCGGCGGCGTGAACACGAGTGATGTGAAAAATCATTCTCGCGTGATGTGACGTCACACATCGCCAAAATTTGTGACGCCACATTCTGACGTCATCTCATGACATCACTGATTGGTCGAAAGTAGACCGATCACGGAGGCAGTGGAAGGCCAGGTGAAGTGGAGAGAGCTTACAATGCCGCCGATCTTGGAGGCCTTGCTCGATCACGTTAGTTGCATGAAATTTTCGGATGGGGATGCGGGAGGTTCAATACATCGACTTAGAAGAAAAAGAAGATGGCTGTCGCCTTCCAGTTGACTCAGACTCGGGCGGATGCAAAAGAGACCGTGTGAGTTTTTTTTTTTTTTTTTTTTGGGGGGGGGGGGGTGAGACGAGAATACAAGTGGCCGTTCTCTTTTGTGCACAAAGAGAAATAAGCTCAGTTAATTATTACGATCGGCTATAGTGCGGATCGTGTGTCCCATCGTGTCTTTTGTAAGCGTGTCTCAGTCATATTTCGTGTCTTCGTCATACTTCGTTTTTCTTTCTTTTTTTTCTTACTGGTTTACTGGTATAACACAAGCGTAATTTACGAATGCCGTTTCACACAATATCGCTATTTAGCATCCGTTTAATTTAATTTCAAATTCGAGTACTATGTATACACAGCCAGGAAATATCGTTGAATGAACGCAGCACATGAACGTCCCATAAATACTGCCCTGTCCTTCGTGTCTTTGCGGTCCGAGATCTTAAGTTCAAGTCCTCGCTTAAACACACCTATGCAGTACTCCGCCCCATTCGCATTGCAAAGCCTTAACAAATTATTATTATTATTATTATTATTATTATTATTATTATTATTATTATTATTATTATTATTATTATTATTATTATTATTATTATTATTATTATCGTTCTTGCTGCTAAACCACGCACAGGGGAACTATGCGTTGCGCCACTTCCCTTAACTGAGGCAGCTTATCGATCAACAGCTTATCGGCCATAATGACCAAGTATATGCACGAAGCTTTCATTAGAACGGTGTATTTTATACGCTTTACACGCAAGAAAAGGCTATCTACCAGTTTACGTATTTATTTCTGAACAATAATCGAGCGAGTAAGACTTAGTGCTCTTCCTACTATAACGCAATGGAGCGACATGGCCCACAATTAATTCGGCGGTCATATAGAATTAAGATGCGTGACTACAATCGAGCTAAGACAGCGAAGAAGTAAATTGCTATAATCATACATGGCAAAGTGGATGACGACATCACTGTCCCATCTAATTCGCTTGCGCCACCATAATAACGCGTCCATGGTGACTCCCCCCCCCCTCCTTCCTTTCTTCCTATTACCTTATTCCATGAAATAACGTACAGTCTTTACAGAAGACATAACCCGTTATTTTTCTCCGCAGCCTCACGCGTATGCTTCCACAGTAGCGGCCACGCGCAAGAAGAAGAGAAAACAATTTGCTGGAACGACGCGACCAAAAGCCAGAGGGAACGGGAATTGTGTTACCGGAACCTGGCGAGCCGGAATACGCGCGCGCTCAAAGAGTGCACCGGCACGCGAGCGAGCAACAACAACCGTCACGAGTCGCAATGCCAATTTTTTATCTTTTTTTCTTTATTTTTACGCGTGTCGAACGTATAGTGGCCTCGCGTCGCTCCAGTTTCTCTTATCACCCGTCGCCATCAGACCTGCAGGGAGAGAGGCCGGGGTGTCTTTCTCGGTGCTTTAAAGCGCGTCTATCGACACGATGAAGTAAAAAAAAAAAAAAAAGTGGAATAGACCAGCAGCACTAGTGGCACCACAAAATGCTCGGAGAAGTTATAAATGCGCGAAACGGAACGGATCACGAGAAAGAGAAAATAAAAAAAAGAAAAGGGTTAGACAACGCCACGAATTAGTCCATGCATTCCAGGTATATAGGGCTTAGTCGATGGTCACCAGCCGCGTACAAACTACCCACAGTAAATCGAGATAAACTTCTAACACGCACGCGTTCGCCGACTCGCTCGAACACGTGTGGTCGCGCGACAGGAGAGTCAGATTGAGAGGGGCAAAGGCGAATCAGTCGCGTATGCAGAGAAGGAAGCACTGTGTAGCGCCGTTGTCGACAAATGAAGACGCAGAAAATGGATATGAAGGAGAGAAAGAGGGGGAGGGGGGGGCATGTTGAAGAAGTATGACTGCGACGGAGATTGAGGGGGCCGGGGAGGGGCGTCTGCCAAGCATCAACTTCCGCCCTGATGTTTTCGCCGCGCAGCGCTCTGCTCAGAGCACGCCGCGTAGGCAGGCGCGGGCAAAAAAAAAAAAAAAAAAAAGCAGCAGAGAGTAAGTAAGAAAGCGCAGATGATGTTGTGCGGCATGCATCCAGATGCGCAAAACCATGCTAAGGCGTGAAGGCGCGCGCGCACGCATGCAGACGCACGCACACGCACGCACACACGCACGCACACACACACACACACACACACACACCGAGAGAGAGAGGAAGGCCTGATAACGCAACACGTGCACGAACACAGCAGGAAGTATTACGAGTATAAATAAAGGCAACAAGGCTCCGCATATATACGAAACGTCGGTGAGGCGGTATACCCTTGAAAAAAAAAAAGAGATCGCACGCGCTCTGCTGGAGTGTGTACGTGCGTGTGCATGCGCGAAGAGGCGAAACAACGCGCGCGCTCTCAGACTGAACGATCCGCGCACTGCGACATGCGCAGAGGCGATGACACGAGGGTTTCGCCGCGCCCCGGTCGGCAGCGATGTCTTCAGCGGCAGCAGCAGCCACGGCAACCGACGAGAGATCCGAGTGGAACGGCGCAGCGTCGCTAACAGACGCGAAGCAGGCAAACCCGATCACCGGCCGGGGGGGCCTCCGAGGTTACGCCGTTATTTAAACGGTGCACATACTCGTGTTATTCTCGTTTGCGATGGCTTCTTTCGGTACGGTCTCTCGAGCAAAGACCGCTAGAAAGAAGTGCCTGCTTCAATGGATGTTTGCGCGAGAGTTAGTAAGAGGAACCGCGTGGCTGCAGAATGTTTTTCTTTTTTTTTTTTTTTTTACGTTGGCCACATGAAACCGACAGACGATGAAGCCAGGAAAAGCACTGAGAGAAGAAGCTACAACACTATTTGTTGAAACGCATAAATAATAATCACAAAAAGGGAAGTGAAGATGCGCGAGAAGAAAACTTGCCGCAGGCGGTAGACGTATCGACATCTCTCGCGTGGGTGATGCATTGGATGAAGAACCGAAGTCAACTGCATTATAAGTCACGTATCACGAGCGAGCGCGTCTCCAGACCGGTCGTGGACGTCCCAACGAATAGTTCGAGGTTGGAAAGACACTTATTTCTGCAGCTCACAAAAAAAGCACGGGTAGCGACTTTGCGGGAGGGGGGAAGCTCCCTTCCCCCTCCCGAAAAGAGCAGATAGAAGAGGCCACCTTATCGAGAAATGAGTACCCAAAACTCCAAGCCGGAGTACATCTCACAATTAGAAAAAGAAATACAAAAAAATAACGGTGGATGCACGGCAGGAATCGAACCCAGTGACTGCAGCATCGGAGGGGGGACGCTCTAAGCACTCGACCACCGCAGCGCGGTTTCCAATAAGTTGCCTTTTTACGTAGGCACACGTCCGCGTTACCTTTCACACTTTTTCAAAGCGTGGCTCCCGCGAAAAGAATGCAGCCCTACACGTTCTTCCTTGAATTTGAACCATTTACGTACCACGGAGGCGTTTCGTAATTTGCAGAAACGATCGACATACCGTGTGATCAGAGCGTCACGCTCGTTTGCTCGCAATGCCGAAACATGGTGAGGGACCCCTTAGGTATGCCAGACAGCATACTCGACGCGGGCGTCAACCGCCTGCTGCGTATGTGAATAGGAAGATAAATTAGAAGCGTGCCACAGTCTCCATAACACTTGCGGCACACTTGCCAATGCCTTAACTTCTACAACCGGCGATCAGACTTCCTGCAAGACACAATGAACTCCAGCGTGAGACACACGCAATAAATTACCTTGACTTTCTCAGTCGATAGCATTTTAGTACACAGTAGTCAGGGCTGGGCAAAGATACTTTGAAATTGTATCGCGATACGATACAAGATACTCAGGCAAAAAGTATTGGAGATACAGATACAAGATACTGCCGCACTAAGTGTATCCGATACGATACTTGGCAATTGTATCTTAAGATACTTCGATACATTCTCAAATTTGTTATTATAGATCCATACACTGTAGCAGCAAACGCCTATACTCAAAGATGCCTCCTTGAAAATTTCTGAACTGTGACCTATTTAGTTTCACTTGCATGAAATGTCTGTTAGTATCTCAAAAGTTTTGCCCTTCTTGCTCAAAGTACATTAGTTTCCTTCCAAAAAAAACTTATTGGGGCTTGTTTTAGCTTAGTCACAGGACAACTCTTTATGCACTTCGCTGACAGCGGTTCTTGCTTGTCATTTTTTGTAATTGATGGGAGTCGCTGCTCAGCTTGCCGACCAGCTAGCGGGTTGGCATGTAATCACAATAACGTCAATAAGAAGCCTTCGCACGACGGCGCAAATACTGGTGTGGACTTTTACCTTGTCCGTAAAAGACAGTTTGCACAATACCGTATATCCGGACAGGTGTACAGCAGCAACAACGCTAATAGCGACTTTTTTTCTTCCTCGGGGGAGGGGTGGGGGAGGGGGGAGTGGCGCGGGGAACGCATGGTGTATACGGGGCTTGCGACTGTTCGCCTGAGGCCCGGCCGGCACACATGACCGTCTCCGTTCCATTTGTTTTTTGTTTTCTAATTAAGTATGTTAGTGAGCTACACAGACATGACTGGTCTGAAGCATTTCTTTCGTGAGGAACACATGGTCACCATGTGCTGAAACATAACCGTGGAACAAAAACTCTATATTTCAATCCGCGTCCAGATTTCACTCGTTATGTACATCCGTATCGTTGTTTCTGGAATCCGGACTCAAAATCCCCTTCAGAAATGGCCTATATATGAGATATGTCAAAGGCCTCCTTTCAAATGGCAACGTCATTTTGTTCAAGCTCTCTCAGACCCCATCATCTTCACTGTCCCCGGGCCTTTGGAGCTAAATTTCGCGACTGCTGCCCGCCGGCTATAAGCTGAGTTTGAGACCCCTGTTGTATATGTAGATGACGTAAACCTGCAATGAATTTCCATGTTCTACTTAGCTGCTGGCGTAAGGGAGTCTTTGTTGATATACTCACTAACATGCAATTTTTTTAGCAATTTTTCTTGAACGAGAGAACATGTGGAACACAGAAATATCTCAGACGTATTGCATAGCTGCACGAAGCATCGCAGGACACCGCTGCTGTTCGCGCTATTTCCGCCTATACGTAGCGATTAGTAATAAGAAAAATATTAAAGGCCTAACACCGGAAAACAAATATAAGTAAAATAGAGGGGTGGGTGTTTATCAAACATTCACATTGAATGAGTACAGAAACACGATACAGACGGCGCCCTTAACAGCTATCATCACGAAGTATCATCAACTCACCTGTTGAGACCAGGCCCGTAGCCAAAAATTTTTTCGGGGGGGGGGGGGGGGCACTTGCTGAAAACCTTGACTATTTGAGAAAAACACCTATTTTCATTATTTATTTTTGGTATAACCACCTACTTCACCAAAATTACGGGGGGGAGTGGCCCGGGCCACTCCCCCCCCCCCCCCAACCAAGCCCTTAGCCACCCCGGCAAAGGGCTTGGTTGAGGCAACGTGAAATTCAATGCCTATGGAAAATTGCCTGAAACGGCTCGTTGGGACGCTCATGAGTAAAACGGAACATTCAGTAAAACAACGTTTCTCGAATCCCCTTCCTAACATCTTTAAGATGGCTCTTCCATTTTAATAATGCAAACTCAATTTCGCTATTTTCGTAAGCGGTAAGTAGAATATTTTGTACTGTATACTCAAGGCACGCCCACATAATAATACATTTGTTTTCAAAATCGCCTTGGCAACGTGTAAATGTGTAAACAGTAGTAGAAATAAAGCAGACAGTTAGAAGAATAAAGCAGCAATCTTTTTTGGGAGCGCGTTACAAAAGACATACTGCAGTGACCAGACCGGAAAAACAGTGCAGAGACCTAGGTAATGTATGTGACGCAAAATTACAGCTAAGAAAGCACTTGTGCCTTGTGCTAATAATCAAATTATGATTTCATAAATTCTTTGAATAAATGCAGATGGAAGTGACAAATACCGTACGCCAAGATATTTTCTGTTAGGTAAACGCTTGCTCTATTAGTTCTAGCATCAGTACCTGTGATGCTAAAGTTGTTAGAATCTTATTTTCATATAAGTTAATGCATTGCATGCAAGTCAAACTTATATCCTCGAGATCTTTTAAATCGCTAATATGTAAAATCCACGCGACGCAAAGCAACCCAATTCTTGCACGCATCACATTTCGTTACGGATCAAGACGCAAAAGAATCTGCAATAACGACACTGTAACAACATCAGAATTTCCGCGATAGATGCCGCACGCAGTGGAGTACGCGGCGCAGGACAGTGGCTATGAGCAAGTGTAGCGGCACTGGAGCAACTAAAAAGAAAAGAGATCGAGAAAACAAAAGGTACGTGGGCTGGGCGTACACGTCCGCGCGCTTGTCTTCCTGATCTACCCTCACAGGACGACTCTGGCGTAAAAATAACGTCACTGCCCTTAGACTTATTCAGATCGCTTAGTGGTACCAGTACCAGCTTGAGAAGCGGAGTTTGGTCAGCGATTATTGTTTCGCACGGCTGTGTTGCAATAGAAGTATCTTGTATCTTAAAATACACGATACATTATCGAATGTATCGGAAATACAGATACAGATACTCGTCTTTCGAGACGTATCGCGATACAGATACAAGATACCCAAAGTGTATCTAAGATAGTATCTAAGATACATGTATCTTCGATACTGCCCAGCACTGACAGTAGTGATGGGCGCACAATCTCTTTTTTTTTTTTTTATCAGTAGGAAATTGATCAAGCTCATTGCAGAGCGATGTCATCATTGCCGCATCCATCTATCTTCTCCCCAATACGTGTAAATATACGTCACTCCCAGCGATCTCCAATTACGGCTCTCGCTCATCTTGCGTCAGCTTATTTTATAATATATTATATGCATGCAATTTTCCTAATACGGTCGCACCCCGTATCCTGTGCCGGTCCTCAATTGTTTCCCATACCACGGCAAAGATTATTCTGTAGCATACGTAGATGAAGACAATGCCGGATAGTGTGCTTAAATAAGATGGGCTACAATGTTGTTGTCATTGACTACACTCCGACACGTACTACTTGCTCTAACTTATAACATTTGGGTAGCTAATTAATCGGTAATAACTAGTGACGTAATGACGAGAAACAAAAAAAAATAGTCAGAAAAGGCATAACCGGTCCAAGCAACCGGAGCAACGACTGCTGTTAGCAGAGTGAATAATTGTTACGTTGGAGTTGACAGAGTAGTTAACAGTAGTGTTTCAGGTGTGTTGTTATGGCAAACATTACCTAGGCTCCATGCCCCGCAATCACGCCCCATCTAGGTGACACCTACATAATTTTAAATGCTGGCACAAGCTACGTGGGACAACCCGGTATGGACGACAACATGCCGCATCACGAAAGAGGCAAGGCCGATTCCTATTAAAAAAATTTTAAAAAAGAAGAACAAGAAGAAAGAAAGAAAGAAAGAAAGAAAGAAAGAAAGAAAGAAAGAAAGAAAGAAGGAAAGAAAGAGAGGAAAGAAAGAAAGAAAGAAAGAAAGAAAGAAAGAAAGAAAGAAAGAAAGAAAGAAAGAAAGAAAGAAAGAAAGAAAGAAAGAAAGAAAGAAAGAAAGAAAGAAAGAAAGAAAGAAAGAAAGAAAGGAAAGGAAGAAAAACTTCACGGTTCACTTCGAGGATCGAACGCTGGCCCCTCCTAAATGGAATCCTCTCGCGTCCGGAAATCCGACGCGTAACGTACACGACACCTCCCTGGCTGCATTGCTACAAGGGTACCACGCCCTCAAGAAATACGCGCCACGGAAGAGAACAACTCCCTCGACGGCGCAATAATTGCGCACCGAATACAGATCGCAAAACCTAAGCGACGGGTCGGAGTGCACACAGGAAAAATTGTCAGGGTCCGTTATCGCGTGCTAAGACGACTTGACGGTGAAAGTGATTACAGTTGGCCAGCCTGTTGGGCTAGACGGGCTTGCATTTGAACAAAGTGAAAAGAGCGCAAAGCGCCTGCCTCGCCTTTGTGTCCGTCTTCATCTGCGCTAATTATTTTGTTAAAAAAAAAGAAAGCCACTACGTCTACACCATTTTAACGTCTGTACTACCGCGACGTCATTTTGAATTACTCTGAATTGCTCATCACTCTCAAGTACTTTCAGTTATTCTAAATTAAGTTCCGATTACTCGGAATTTACGCTAAATTACTTTCAATTACTAGCTTCTTAATTACACAATATTTAATCTTGATTACTCTAAATTACTTGTTACTTCACTTTGTGCTCTTTTACTGGACGTTAGGAGCCTTGTATGACATCTGATTTTCGGTACCATTCGTGTTGCCAACGGCTACAACGGCGGTCGCTTTTCCCGTGTGATGGGACATACAATGCTGCCGCCTCAAAAAGCTGGTATCAAATGCTCGTGCGAACGTATACACACAAGCGCCGGTGTTGTCGTCATCGACGAGTAATGTCAAACACGCACTCGGGCGTATCAGATAGCCTCAGCGTGTTTCTCTTCGCATACTCGATATCGGACGCCCGCTCTGCGCACGCAGGATATGAGACACCATCACGAAGAAGTGGGCGGAGGATGTCCTCGCGCGGTGACGAGTCAACGGGCCGCGCTCGCTCGTTCGGTCGCCGCTTCGGTTACGGCGGTGACTACACCATGAGTCACGCTATTTATATAAACGAGCTTTTACAGGTGCCTGCTAACCTTCCTACAACCCACAACGACAATAATCTATGAAGGCAGACCTATGGGCTACGACATGACATAAAGAATGTGACTCCCATCGAAAACAAACACGCACGCGCTAATATACTGTTGCATTTCGAAGGGATACACGTTGAATATAACACAACTGTTCCGGTTTTACATCCCAAAACCACGATATGATTATGAGAGACGGGGGCCTCCCCAAATTTCGACCACTTGGGGTTCTTCAGCGTGCTCTTAAATCTAATAAGCACACGGGCCTCTATCAACTGATTAATTCCGACCGCTTAGCAGCTCCTTCACATGCACGTAAAGCTAAGTATACACGGCCTTCTTGTATTTCACCCCCATTGAAATGCGACCGTCGTGATCGGATCGAACCCGCATCACCGAACTTGGCAGTGCCACACCTTACCTGCAAAGCTATCACGTACGGCGGGTCACGTCTCTTTGGCCTTCCCATACCCATTTTCCGCAGTCGAATTCAACTTGTCTCGAGTAGCGGCCTTCCCCAGTTACCTACTGTTTTTATTGGCGTATTACCGTCATTGTCTAATGTCGGCTGTAGGCTACTGTGCGCTAATGTCGGCTATATTCGCTGTTGTAAACAGCAACCTTTTCTTCTTTCAATCTCGCTCCAATTTCTGCGCTCATTTTTTTTTTCTTTACGTGTATTCTGATCGTTACGCATCCTTTGGCGGTAAGGGTTTAATATAAGAGGACCCTATATGCGGAACATGGTATTCAGTTTATCGGTGACGCCATCTTGGACTGTAATTTGTCTTAATTATATACACGTCCGGAGCGACACGAATCTAACACACGCGTGAAACGAAAATCATATCCGCCTAATTATATTTGCACGTTATTTTTATTTACTTAACTCGCATCGCGAGTTATACATTAGAAGCGAAATTTTGAAGTTATAATAAACAAGCATGGATACCCCTTTTCATGCAGACAGTGCGAGCAGAGACTTGTGAAATGCATTGCTCCAGAAAACATCGCTTATATAAATATGAATCGATCACAGGAAAACATGCATTCTATTACTGCGAACAGTTCGTCCAAAACAGCGCAACGCCGCCATACATGTAGGGCATCGAAATTAAATCAGAGGAGCAGTTGATTAAGAAGTAATTTCATCACAGGCACAGTGTCGCGTCGGGCTGACGCGACACTGATCTGACACTATGACTGTGAAATCTCACAAATAACGTAATTAACACCCAACATCATTCGTTCGGACCCAAACTGTTATTTCGGATGCCCCAGTTATCTCTGGGAATTAGCTACCGCACGGTCCGACAATTAAGACAGCCGGAGATAAAAGTATCACAGAGATATATCGGAATAGCAAATTTAGCGAGCAGAAGTCCGCAAGGGCACAGTACTGCAATTAAGCCCGCTTTGATTGCGGCCGTTTTAATAATAAAGATGCCTGTACGTCAGTCGTCATACCCACACGTCCAAAGAACGTTATCTAAAGAAAAAGCGACGCCGGAAATGTCACGTGAACAATATGGCAGACAAATCCGCGCTGACAAAATGTTATCATTGTAACTTGTCAGCTATAAATGGATACAATGCAGCAGGATTCCCAACCTCATTTTGGAATGCAGACACGGCTGCTTATGTATGGAACAATGCATGCCCTAAACATGAGATTGTTCGCACGATTAGCAACGGCGTTAAATATTTGGTCCACTGCAATGTTTTTCGGGGGTATTTAACTTTCGGTCGCCATGACAACCACTAAGAGGCCACGCCCACTTTTCCCCCAATGTCACTTGGGCGAAGGTACAAACCAAACAGCCAACTTCCCAATTTTTGAAACTGACGACAACACAGTAAGAGGGCTGTTTGTTTTCTACTGACACGCGGCGACGTGCCGCATTGGCGCGAGAACAGGGGTGCTACATTACGGACGCTATCAAATTAACCACTCGTCAACAGTTCTGATGGTCCTCACAAGGATTACTGCTGAGCCTATCTCTGGCTCAAAGCGTCAGCGTGGAGGAATTCAGCATGGAAGAACTCAAAGCTGCTGAGAATTAACACTCTGATGTATCCCCCAGCAAACATTTTATGACGCGACATTACATCACGCAAGAAGCGCTATACTCAGCGAAACCGAAACTATAGCACAGGAAGAACTTAAAATAACGCCGTCGCTTAAAATCATGGCTCCGCGCTGCCTTACACGATTGGTGAAGTTACTCACTGTGCGCGAAGGAAGTTAAGCAAAATATTCAGATGACAGCATCGCCATGAACTACATAACTTATGGCAACAGGGAGGGAGGGGGGATGTAACGAGGGTCACTTAAACCGTGTACAAACACAAAGGCACATAAGCTATGAACTATAATTTGTAAACGAAGCACATGAAAACGCTGCGTAGCGTGCAACTAGCCTGCCGTAAAATGACGGATACCAAACAAACAAACAGTCAACATATAAACATCGTAAACAAAGTACAAAAAGAGAGAGAGGAATATGGAGACTAACGGCATGCTCTCTCACTCGTCGAATTCCTCCGCGTCGTCGCGAGCCGTCGGCGCCGCAGTCGCCCTCCGTGAAAGACACGGCCACGGCAAACACCATTGTTTCGTTTCTTCGCCTCGAAGAGGCTTCTCCAGCGCACAGGGGCCGTAAATCCTGCCGGCGCGAGTGACAGGCACAACCAAGATCCCAAAGACGAAGTGGAGGGGGCGGGGTGTGGTTCCTCCCGCGGCGTTGACGCAATCCCAACACCACTGGCGGCGGCACGAAGCACACAACTTTGTTTTATCAACTACACGACACACAGGAAAGCGGGCGAGTAGTGGCTCCGTCGAGCAAGCATCCGCGATAACTGCCGCGCGCGAGCGAGGAGCCAGCCGCTGGCGCGCGAATTGGAAAAAACACGCTAGCTAGCCAGCCGCGCAAGCGGCGCCCGTCGCATCCATCGAAGTCTACTGACCCACGTGGACGAGAGACATGTGAACCGGGTCGGCGAGCAAAGCGTATATATATGAACACAACACAAGACACGCGCACGTGTGTACACAGGCGTAGCTGCTGGTGAACACGAAAGGCCGAGCGCACACAGATGGAGCTTCGGCTTGCGAAATGTACGCGAAGTTGGGCCGAGGGAATCGGATGACGAACTATCCAGCCGGTCGGTTTGCGCAGATCGGAAGCCGAGCTTCGTCGAGAGTCCGCGCCGCTGACGGGCGTCCGTTTTGTCGCCCGATCGCGCTGGGAAACGGCAGCCACGCCGCGAGAGCAGGTGGGCGAGTTCGAAGGTGGAGGAGGAGGGGAATCGAGAACGCCTCTCTCTCACCGAGTTGAGGAGAGAGGTGCAGAAACCACGGCGAGCTACGACAGAGAGGTAGAAGGAGCCGAGAGGAAGCGAGAGGATTGGAGACAGAAGGAAGGAGCAACGAAAGGCAACACCCAACAGCACGAGACTCGCGTTAGAGCAACCGATATCAAGTAAACGAGGAGGGAAGGGGGCAGTATAAGGCTGCGGAAGGATGCGAGAAGACTGTTCCTCGAATAAAAACGAGAATGTTTAAAACGGAGAATCACAACGCCATTAGGATGACGAATACACCGACAGTCAGTCACAGTCAGCAAGAAAAAATAAACAACGCAATGACTGGACAGTGAGCCAAGACGACAACGTTTCTGTTAAGCAGCGAATATAGGACATGGTGGATATCAGCCATCAGTAGCCAGCGCTAGCCATCATGAAGCCAACTTTAGCTTGTCCTAGCTAAATATAGCCTGTCTGAGCTCATGTTTACTTATTCTATGTAGTACATCAACGGGCTTACAACGGCCTTACAGTGGCAGGAGGTCCCACAGTAACAGACTGCCAGAGGTCCAACCAAGACAGGGACCAGCAGTGCGCGACTGGACGAAACAGTACGAAAGGAAGGCCAGTAGTATGCGAGTAAATGTGGCGGTTTAATTCTGTATTAGATTATAATCGTAACACATTATGTCACGTTAAAGAAAATAGGTGGACGAGACCCAAGAAGATATATAGCCTAACAAATTTCGTTGCTAGGGTAGTTGGTTCATAATCTTAAATACTGGATAGCACGGATTCGAGACAGCACAAAGAAGGAACACTGATGCACAGGACAAGCGCTATCCTGTGCACCAGTGTTCCTTCCTTGTCCTGTGTCAAATGTGCGCTATCCAGCAGTTAAGACCCAAGAAGACGTTGTCATTAAAATAAAAAAGAAACGGCCTTACATGAAAGCTTTATTCGTCATACCAGTGCGCGGTTAAACTTGTTCACTGTCTACGCCCACGTCCATGACTGCTCGGCATACAGCCCCAATTCCAATCGAACTAGAAGTACGGCAGAGCTGTTCTCGCTGTGACGTCGCTATGACGACCAAGTCGATGACCGTTTAGAGACGCAAGTGCGACGCAAGTCAGAGGGCGTACGCTAGCAAGCCTATACTATACGGGGTCACCGGTTTATCCAGAGAGGAAGTTTCATAAGAGTCGCCGTATATGCGGAGGGGGGGGGGGGTGAGGTCAAGAAACGCTATTATCCCGCAAAGTGGCGGTTACGTATTCGCTTGCAGAAGAAAAACGGGAGGGTGGGGAGGGGGGTAGTGTCAACGCGACGCCGAGGTATCTCGAGAGAGGAGGAGGTGCATAGGCGCCAGAGCGGGAGGAAAATAATCAAGGACGCAAAAAAATAAAGAAAAGTAGGCCCTCGTTGCCCTCGTGAGCCTGCTCTGGTTTCATAAATGCCTTTTTTCTTCTTCTTTCCTTAAGAAGTCAGAGTCAACCAGGAAAAGCCGCAGAGCAGCGGCGGCTTCGGCGCCCTGTCCTTTGCCAAGGTCCGAGGTTGAGAGGGCGGAGATGGCATACTCTGGAGTGTGCGTTTGAGTGTGCTCCGTGGCCGCCTCCTTCTCCTAAACAGGCCGGCCCCCCTTTCCTCCGATCAACGGCGTCGCGCGGCGGGAATTGACCCTATTTTGCGCGGTGCAACCACCACCACTCCGGCTGCGCTCTATCTTCGGATTCCGCCGTTGCTCCGCTTCCTACTTCCAAATGGCGCCTCCGTCGACACATAAACACACACACGCACACGCACGCACGCACAAAATGAGCAGCCTCAAGCGACGCGCACGTGCACCACAACACAAGCACGCAAGCGCAGCCACACAGAAGACGACGTTCGGTGATGTGTTTGGAGGTTGGTATATTGCGAGAGAGAGGGGGCAAACAAACGCAACGACAACACGTCCTGCTTCTGGAACCAATCTTTGGGAGGTAGGAGGGGGGCGGGGGGCAGTCGAACACCCTGTTTTGTTTCCTTCAGTCCCTGGCCCCTTCGAAGAATCACTTGCGGGAGCACATCCTCCGTTGATCAGGAGATTGGCCGCCGGTTGCCTCTCCGATTGTGTGCTCTGTTCCTTCTCCGACCGTCTTGCGCTGCCGCGCCGCAACTGCCAATATTAAGAGTTTTTCTTTTTTTTCTCTCAACGCAGCTCCCGTGGAGCACTAAAGTGCGGCAGTTAGCAACGTACCCCGCCGAGATGAGTCAAGCCGGCGTACGTGCCTCACCTAATCGATGACGTGGTACGTGTGCGGCTCGCCGAACAAGCGTCCGGTAATACAGAGAGAGGCGCGTGACGTGGGAAGAAATTACGGCGGAGACAAAGAAAGAAAAAAAAAACACGGAATGAATGAAAGAGGTGGGAATGGATAAGAAAACAACGTCGGTGCAGTAAACAACACGGCGTCATATATACGTATACTTTAGCAGCACTCATACAATAGACTAAGAAGATGACGATGATGAGAAGATGATGTAGAAGACAACGGAGAAGAGGAACATGAAGAAGATGGCCTTCGCCTTCGTGTTGTCTTAGACGAATGCGTAAGGGACCCTGCGAGTTATAGTGACACAGAACACGGGGACAGCTCACTAAATCAGTTATATGTATATACTTGGTGAGAACGGCGGCACGGACAGGTTATTTATTTATTTATTTATTTATTTATTTATTTATTTATTTATTTATTTATTTATTTATTTATTTATTTATTTATTTATTTATTTAATACATACTGCGGACACGAAGTCCATGCAGTGTAGGTAGAATACATTAGGCCTTCAAAGGTAAAAAAAAGTCTTTCAAGCTGAACAATACAGTTCTGAGCACATAAATGGAAAAACAGAAAAACACGTTTTTAAGAAGACTATTTATTTTTAAAATGCAAGTGTAAAAAATAAAATAGTACAGCGTTTACAGAGGTAAGTTGTTCCAATCATTAATGGTGCGCGAAAAAAAAAAAGAGTATAAAAGAACAAAGGTTGATTTATATGCTTCTAAACAGCAGTGCCTTCGCCATCCATCAGACGAACAAGTGGTATCGAATACAGAAACACATACAGTAACATACAGAATACAGTAACAAATACTGCACGAAAAGGAAAGTGACTCGGCCGGCTTTGGCCATTCGCTAAATTTATACTAAACCTGACAGCCGCTTTCCGCCGTGGATTCCGACCGAGCGAATTCCCACGAGCTTCGCGTGTCTCCTCGTAATGATGACCCCTAAACACAGGCTTAAAAGGTCGACGTGGATGCGACCGAGTACTGCGAAGCGGGCCTACACCTGGCGCAATCGTCACTCGGGGCAAGGTTAAGGACACGACGCCGCGGCCGAGGGCGTAATTGAGGAGGGAAACAAAGGCTGGGCGGCCTTCGCCGCTTCCCGCCTGTCCGATGACCACGACGACGTATGTAATGGACGTATTCACGTTTAGCATGACTAAATAAATGCCTCGCATCATCCCCGCATGCGAGACTCGGCGGTTTCGTTGCTGTGACGTCAGCACACATTCTCCGTTTATTACGATGCGACATCCAAGCGCAACAAATGAAATGCCGAGACGCTTGCATCGTTAGGAGAAAACTTCTTTCTCGTTTGAAAAAAAAAAGGCAAAATGCTTGAGCCACTCCTTGAATTTATCTTTCAGCTTTTGCAGAAATATGTACACTGTATTCTTGGTTTGACTTAACAGTGAAACTGAAAAAAAAGGTTATTTTGTATTTAACAGTGAAACTGAAAAAAAAAAAGGTTATTTTGTATTTTGCAAATTACTTTAAACTTCGCTTGGAATTTATTTCATGATCGATGTCTGTCGTGTTTGTATTCATACTTCTGTATATTCATAGCCGATAAGGCTGTGTGTCTCAGAGGGCTATGTACCGTATATTATTTCTGTTGTACGGACACGAAACCTCAAAATCAATCATAAATCAAATCAAGATAAATGAACATGACAAGTATAGAGAGCATAGGGAGAAAGGCTCAAGGCTCTCGTCGATTTCTTACACAACAGCGGTCTTCAATGAAAACTTTGAAGAGTCTTCGGCTGTTCAAGTCTACTCGCTACCAACATCTTGAACCTCATAATTAACACCTTAGCTATATCTGCACCAATTTCCCTTGCCCAACGCTACGTAGCAGGCCAGAACATTGATTCAGACCAACCTCTCAGTTTTGCTAAAACAATATATATATATATATATATATATATATATATATATATATATATATATATATATATATATCTGGAAGGAGGCGCATGTCACACCACCATTGACATCAGAGGTGACCCCGCAACCAAATTATTAGCTCGCGTCCCTCCTGTCTCAGTAATAGATATGTCGTGTGAGCACAATGTTATCAGCTTCGAAAACAAGAATGCATTAAAGCGTGCGATCGTAAACCTTTCGTTAGGTCCGCTAATAACTTATTCTGGGAAAAGCTAACAGGCGATTGTCGCGTTCATTGCTTTTTTTTTTTTTTTCAGTTGAGACTGCTACGAACAACACACCTACTTCGTGCAAATAAATCAAGAATAAATAAAGGTGTTCAAGATTTTAAAGACGTGCTCGGTGTCGATGTTCGATATCTTTCTTGTTATTGTACTTTTTATTGGCTCGTGCTAAAATGCTATTATTTTTTTTCCTCTCTTTATAGCTATCAGTTTCTATGCAAATTTATATTTTTGCGATAAATCAACTGAAACGAAATAGAAGGCGAGCTCTTTCCAACTTCTCCATTTCGACTCCGTATAAGCACCACATGTGCTCGAACATGAGCTGGAAAGAGAAGACAGGTCAATACCTCTTCTATTTCCTTGTCTCTTGTTTTTGTCCTTTTTTCGCCTTTTCTTTTCTTTTTCTTTTTGTAAAAAGGAAGTCCTGCGCAGCACAAGCATTTCAAGCAATGTAGAGCGGCCGGCTTCCCTAATAAGGCAGGACCAAGAAGATTTCTCCGTTTGGCTGAACTTTGCGCCGAAACCACGACATACAGATACCGATCAGAGATAAAAGCAAGAAAAAACGAAGCCTGTGAAGCTATATTCACAGGCTTTGTTTTTTCTTGCTTCTGTGCCTATAGGCACAGAATCATCTTTAAGCTTATAATATGAAGACGCGTGCCGCGTCGGAGTTCTTATCTGCTTATCAGGGTCTCCATGGTCGTTTAGCGTAACGGCGGCTTTCAAGAATAATCTAACGGCATAGAAACACATAGCTATACGTAAGTTATCCGTGCCATACTCACACCTAGACACATAAACCGCGAGCAATGCGCGCGGTGCTCGAAATCGAAGCGATAACTGCATGCGCGACATTATTCGAGCAAGTTCGCGCAACAGGGTAGTCCCGGTTAGCGCGATAACAAATAGCCAAACAGCCTTCAGCAGCTGATACGAGGAGATGCATGTCCTCTAGCCGGCAGTCCTTTTGTGTAGCTTGACAGCGTTTCGGGCCACTGCCACCCCTGCACGCATACCAGGCTCTCCTTTGAGACAGCGGCACTGTGTACAACGTTGTAAGTATGTACAAACGGCGGGACCACTCAACTTACATATACGCGCTGATAACGGGAACTGCGGTGTCGTTCACCTCAAGATAACGCGCGTCGTACGTAAGTGCGCGCGTATGGTGGTAAACATGTTAGCTAAACGACGCCGGCGCGGCTCGTAAAGCAGCCACAGTGTCAGCGGTGACCAAGTGATGGATTTAAGGCCAGGTTCCATTTAAAGAAGAAAACTGTATTCAACTGAAGTTACAAGCTCATTCAGCTGCGTCCGACGCCGCCCGTGTCTCGGCTCTCTCTCTTCTCCGGCGATGCGTTGCCACGCGTTCCCGGCTCGCAATCTCACGTTTGTTCTTTTTGAATGTTCGTCGATCCAAGCCTCACGGCAACAGCGCCGGGCGAACGTGCTCAAGGCTCGGGGTTCACGTTTACGTAGTGTAGCGTTTCTTGTGCGGGCGCCGAAATGCTGCCGGTGAATTCGAGCGGCAGCAAGCGCTTCCCAGACCTTAGCCCATCGTCTTTGTTTGGGCGCCAAGCACGCATGTTGTAAACACAGCGGCCGTGTGAATTCGAGTGCCGCTGACACATTTGTGTTGAGCAGTGCCACACCATAGGGACACTAAGCCAATGAAGCGGTTTCGTTCTCTCTCTCTCTCTCTCTTTCTTTCTTTCTTTCTTTCTTTCTTCTTTCTTTCTTTCTTTCTTTCTTTCTTGGTTTATTTAGGACAGTACTTAAATTGTGATGGGCACGGCTAAATGCAAACACTGCCTGACAGGGCCGCCATACAGCACCCATACAGCAGCAGTTAACTGCAATACATGCACTGCCGGAACCCCGCAGAAAAGTTCTGCGAACCTACAAGATAACGTGCAGATAAAAACAGCAGGACCGAGCACCACGGAGCCCTAATGTGCACAGCATGCGCGCGCAGGCCCTTTCTAATCCCACGGTCGAGCACAGAACAAAGACGACAAGGCGAGACAGAACAACAGCAACAACGTCAGAAGAAACATTGCAGACAGAGTCCCCGCGCCGACTGGAAGTTCCGGTTCTATATAAGAGGCGACGCTAAATGTTTTCTCGAGAGCAGTGGCTCCTGCAGAATGGGACACGCACACACAATCACCGACATCGAACGAGTGAAGTGAGACGAGAACGGATCTATATCTCGGTTTGGGGTGGTCAGCCGCGGGAACATTTTTATTTTTATTTTCGTTTTCAAGGCGCGCTCGGATTCGCTTCATCAAGCGTGGCCACGGCACTCCGTGCCTCGAAATAATTTTGCTTTCGTTCAACTTTTTTTTTCTTCGTTTCCCACGCAACAGCAGTGCATGCTACTCCAGCAAGAGACGGCGGTGACCATCCGAGCGGAAATCACGAACTCTCGCCACAATCGCAAAACGAAACACTCGGAGCCCGCGCGACACACGCAGCTGGGTAAGCGAATAGCAACGCATAACAACAAAAATAAAAACACTAATGATACGGAAGGCCGTGCCCGAGAAAGAACAAAGTCCAGCAGTCTATATGGCCCGCGTTCTGATTCGATTTTTTTTTTTCTCTCTCTCTCGTTGCGTTTGTTTCAGTGCACGCAACTAGTTCGCAATCGGGTCGCGCTCCAGCATTTGTTTTTTCTCTGCTCCCCAGAACCGTATCCTTCTTTTGCTCCGTTGTTCGGTGCACACACGAGCAGCATAATTAAAGCCTTCGTGTCTGTACGCGTGGGCTTCGTATATACATACTTCGAGCAATGTCTGCCCAGAGCAGTGCAGTGCCCGCTCATAAAGCAGCGATCTGCGCGGAGGCTCAAGCCATATTTTCTGGGTCACCCTTGCCGATTGCTCGCAGGCACAGCAGCGTTTGATTGAACGCAGTGCACGGGCATTTTGCAGCTGCAGCCGGCTCCCCTTTCCTTTCACGCCATATCTCGCGTGGCAATGCGCAATAAAACACGCGCGAACAAACCACCGCACACGTTGCGCTGCCGTACGTATACAAGGAGAGCGCGGCCAGCCCACGGACACGCCTGGTTATATTTACACGGGCGCGAGGCCTGTGCATATAGGTTCGGCGTATGCACAACACCGACGCGATATCGTACGAGTGCGCACACACACAGGAATAGAGAATGCGCGCGTTAAGAGTGGCACAGGCCCGCAAGGCTATGCGTCGATCGCCTTCCGCTGTTACGTATTCCGGTCACACTATATCCTCAGCTGCCGCACTTGTGTGCCCGTACGACGTAAATCTAGGGCGCGCCGCTTGTTTTGTACGAGACGTAAAGGCCTGTGGTTATGCTATATAGATAGACAGTCTATACACGTAAGACATGCCCATATTACGTATACGCGTACCTGTCATTTGCAGTGTAATCTCGTTGCGTCATCCTTGCATAGAGCTTTTTTTTTGCATGTGTTTGTTTTTGTAATACTAGGCGCAAGTCAGCTGAAACATCCTGTATAGGAAATAATTAGTGTCCGCAAACAAACAGTTGTTCTCTCCAAGAAAACGCTTCGCGTTCCCTTACTGATACATATGAGAACGGTGATGAAGGACTGATGTCTGTTACATTGCTTATGTAAACTCCAAAACAATCTCGAACCATGTACCGTATACAGCCGCCCACCAACAGCGTCTGACTCATTCGGTATTTTTGTGAAGGGCTCATATATGCCCCATTCGCTTGTATGAGATTACCGCAAGCTTGTAAGGGATTACCAGAAGCTTGTAACATTACCGGAAGGCGCGTATACGTGGAAATGGGCAGCGACGGCATGGGTTGACACTGAGGTGTGTTTCCAACCGGTAAGTGCGCCGAGCTTTTACTGCACAATGCACAACCGTATACGCTCCACCTATCTGATGGAATTGAATATGTCAACCAACGTTTTTAAGTTCTAAAAAAACGTTGATATCAGCTGTAACGCGCGAATCATCAGAATTGTGTTTACGGTTACTCCTTTTTTTTTTTTTCTTTCCTCGGAAAGCCTCCTATATATGATCGACACAACAGTTCACGTTTTGTGGTCGTTGAAAACACTACGACGCGAACGGAGCCCGATCACGCTATCGCGTTCTGCTCTCGAAGGCGAGGCTCAAGCGTTCTCAAGTTTTTTTGTGTGTTTTTTAATGCCATTTGTTCCGGCTTACAGCGAACAATGTGGACACACGGTCCTATACTGCAAAAAACTTCAAGCTGAAACGGAGCACCAAAAGCTACGTACAACACATCTAATTTGCAGCCTTGGTGTATACTATACTACGTGTTTCGTCTATAAACTTTCATGAAAAACAAAAAGAACATATATATGATTCCACAACTTTTCTTCTTTTCTTCAAACAAGCGCGAACGGATTGATCCACATACGTCCCATTCCTGAGGATCCCCTCAAACGGTATTCGGGACGCGATTACTCGAGAAATGTAACTGGTGCCGCCCAGCGGCATTTCACGGTCAAAAAACGAACACAAGGCCGATTACACGCGGGCGAATATGATTAACGACAGGGCCGATAGTGGAAAATAATAACACCGGGGGCACGGCTATACGGGGCACAGTCACGACCTTCGCTGTCATTCATACGGGAGCTAAACCCATGAAAGGCGATATAATTAATAATACAAAAAAAAAGTCAGGCTGCAAGACCGTAGGGCTCGACGCAGCGCACGACCCGCATAATGGATAACGGAATGAGATCTGCCATCGAAAGAAACAAACAGAAGCAGCGGTACACAAAACTTGGAATCCGCAAGTCCATATGCATGCATGCGTGGTCACACGTGCCGAAACGGTCGAAGCAAATAGTAAATATGAAAGCAATTAGCTAATCGGTGGCCAGTTGTTGCAACATAAGCATGCGACTCCGTATACACAGGAACAGTTGGAAGATAAAGAGGAGGGCACGTGGTTAAAGCAGCGCGCTATGGTAGCCACGAAAGATATGTATACATACTATACACACAGCGGATCACGAAGCAACGCGAAACAATTGTGGCCTTAATGAGAAAAAAAAAAAAAGGCCCGTGTCACGAAGTCAGAAGCACAGCCTGGAGCGCGATAAGAATTCGCCCTCGCCGGGATATTATAAGTGATCGACTATAACAAAGGACGCTCATCGGAATGGAGGTTGAGGTCGCACCGCCGATCGTGACCAACGGAGGCCGCGGAGCACGTTTAAAAACGGCAGCAAGAGAAACTGCATAACGCGAGAGAAGCGCCAATCCATACACAAGACGGGGTGTGCCGGTATCACAAGCACAAGCCCGCTGAATGGGGCTATTTAAAACGTGCTCGCTTATGCCAATGCCGTTATATTGCAGGAAGCTCACGCCAGACTGCATGGTTCTTCTCTTTGTAATTCGGTGGCAAACTTCGATATAAGTTACAGATAAGCGAACGCCATACGCGGGCCAGATCGTGTAGTGCATATTGAACGCAGGTTGGTGCCAAAAGGAAGGTAGGGTAGCGAATATGCGAGAACACGAAGGTTTAGACGGAGCCAAGGGATTATGGAGTTTGCCGTCGCTTGACGGGTATCGCTGACCAGAATATAGTTAAAGGTAATCGGATATCTCAGCGAGAGGCGTTTGCCCGGCTGCTGAGCTTCGAACACCTTGCTTTTAGTAATCATGGTGAGATTAACGCCTGAAAAGAGCGGGAGATCTTATTATAAAAGTTACAGTTGAAAAAAAAAGACAAGGCAAAACAAAACGATTCAGCATCGCTCAGAATTGCGCCAATAGAGTATACGGTATTGTCGCGCTTTCAACGAGGACAGAAAGTAGAGGAGGTGCTTCCATAGTTGCCTTCTATAGATACCGATATAAAGGATTCATTTAACCCTCCTCACTCGCTTCCCTACCACATTAAAGAAATAAAAAGAAAAAAGTCGTATATAAGCAACCCCAGGAATATTAGAAGTCTGGTAAGAAGCAACAAATCAGCGGCAGAAGAATTCGCGCACTTTCCTCGCATAAACATAACGCGATATACAAAGCATACTTGAAGTGTTCTAGTTCATAGAGAATAGAAATTATTCAATTAGCGTATCTTGTGTACATTAAAGTTTAGGTAATTTTCTTTTATTTTTTTTTTTATTTTTTTTCGTTGGCATCCTTCAGGCATCGGGGATGCCTGAATGAGTCCCTCTGCGATCCGCTGCTGGCTTGACACCGTTTCCGCGCTCCTTTGAGTCGCCCGCAATCAGCGCCTCTCGCGAAACCAGCGAAGCCTGTAATATAAACGCCCCCAGCGATCCGCTCTGATACGAAGACACTCGGCGCTCGAAATTCTTGGAGTTATATAGGTAACGAGCATTTTACCTGGCAGGAAGAAAAAAAAAAAACTGTGATCGCCGTGGTTAGAATTGTGAAAAACATAAACCGCAACAAGACCACGCGAATTAGTTCGCCCGGTTGGAGGCACACCATAAACAATTAGCGTATGACCCAAATGCGCCAGGAAAGTGCGCCCGCACAAACGCACCTTCCGATTGACCCGAAAATACGAAAAGAGCGCTAATTTGGGTAATACAATTATGGTCGCAAACAAGGTCAAAGGTTCTGTAGACCCTAATCTTATATAGGTGTCTGGTAGGCATCAGTATACCATTACGTGTCTAGTAGTGGCAATCGCACGTCGGCGTTCGTGTACCCTGGTGCGTCGATCCTTGGGTTAACTTTGCTTTTTTTTTTGTTTTGTTTTTGCGCGCTGCTGCAACAGATCTCAGAGATCACGCAGAAAGAAGCGCGTGGGTGAGATGTGCTCCGCCAGGTGGCCGCAATGATCCCATCTGCTCACAATTTTTCAATGAACTCAATTGCTGTCATTAATTATTCTGAATGTTAATTCGCCCTTCCATCGAGTAAAGTTATGCTCCGATATCACATTTTTAAATTTTACGCGTGACGTGTATATGTACACGCGCAAACGTACATAAAAGATGGTTGAACCCCCCCCCCCCCAAAAAAAAGAAACTATATTCTGGTTACGCCCCTACGTCATTTACATATTCTACTACGCTGCACCATCTTCGTAATATGTGTACAATGCCTGTGCCTCCATATTTCTCCACGTAGCCGCTGCTTCCCGACTGCCATACACATACTTTCATTGCAAAAATACCTCAACAAATGAGATATAATACAAATAAAAACAAAACGTGACACCTTCGAGAGGCTATCATGCCGTCCGCAATAGAGCTCGCAATATAGTCGTACGTGCAGTGACACGGCCGGCGCACGCGAATATACGCTCACTCCACGCGCGTTCGCTCTGTGCCCATCGAGGTCGTCCATCAAAGACAATACGCGGAAGCAAGGGCAAAAAAAAATAATACCCTGCGTGAAAGCGCGCCCGCGCGTTTCTTCTTCGCATCGCGTTGTTGCCAGCGCGCGCAGCAGCCGACTGATTTCTCTCTCACTTCGAGTGAGATATACGAGAAAAAGATTAACCCCCCCGCCACCCATATGCGTAGGGCATGCCGCACGCGCCGCTGTGTGTCTATAGTGCATTGTACGGTGCCACCACACGAGCTCTGATGTTAACCAGCTGGCAAGTCGCGCGGCCGTGGCAACTGGGTGCATGCGGCGTAGAAACGAGCGGCTATATACTTTCTTTTGCTGCCAGACAGGAATAGAAGGCTTTCCCCACTGGCACGTTTTCAATCCTCTGCGCCGCCCCGATAAGAATGGCGCACCCACGACGTGTCGGCGTTGTTCTCGAACCACAGTCAAGTTTATATACACTTCTTCGTATGCGAAAGACAGATGATCGAGCGCGGCCATTTTCCAGACTGAACCGGCTTTGGCGGGCCTCTATTTATACTGTTAGTACGTGACTCAGTACAGAATGGAGCCGTCGTGCGAAGCTGTCGAGTGCGGATGTCAATGTCCCAACAGGAGGTGTATTATACGTAC
>NC_051178.1:106598828-106603828 GCF_013339695.2 Rhipicephalus sanguineus | reverse complement strand
AGCAGCTGCCTCGACCTCACGTTCGTGTCACGAAGCCTCACTCACAAGGTGCAGTGGTTTGCAGACAATGAGACCCATGGAAGTGACCACATTCCGACCTATTTAAAAATCAAGGGCCTGAGCAAATTACAAAATTTCACCGCTACGCCTCGCATCGACTGGCCAAAGTTCAGGTCGCTAACAGAAGAGCGGTGTCAGGAAAATGAAGCTCGTCCTCTCGAAAATCTGGAGGGTATGATCAGAGATGCTGCTCACGAAGCTACTTATAATTTTGAACCTTCATCGAAATTTTGCGAGTATGAAGCGGAATTGGAGCGGCTCAGAGCTATCCGTCGCCGTGCCGAACGACGCTATAGGCGCACAAAATCCATTTACGACTTGAGGGAGGCGAGACGTCTGCAGAAGAAGATTCAGCGTCGAATCAACTCACTCCAGTCATTCAGGTGGAAATCTTTGTGCGAGTCGCTTGATCCACACAAGCCTCTATCGCAAATATGGAGGATTGTTCGCGGCCTACGAACATCGCCGCACCAACATCGCCCCTTCAAATGCCTTGCTCTCCACCAAGGTCGCCGCGAAATTGAAGTCGCAGAAGATTTCTGCGTGAAGGTTGCCGGTCAGGTGTCCACGTCCACCACGCGTTACTTAGGAAGCGCGCCAGGTTCCAAAGATTCAAGAATGGACAATCTGTTCTCTCCAGAGGAACTTCAGGCAGCCTTGACTGCATGCAAGCGATCTTCATCACCTGGACCTGATGGAGTCACTTATCTGGCACTTTGCAACCTCGGTCAAGCAGCTCGGCGTGCCCTTCTGGCCGTGTACAATGACTCATGGTGCAACGGACTGGTACCGTCTTCGTGGAAATCCAGCCGCCTCGTTCCTCTGCTTAAGCCAGGTAAATCTCCTCTAGACTTGACCTCATATCGCCCCATCGCACTTGCCAGCTGTTTTGGAAAAGTGATGGAGAGGATGGTATTGACTCGCCTAGAGTGGTACTTGGAGCACTATAAGATATACCCTGAGGCTATGACCGGCTTTCGGCGTGGACGGTCGTCCATCGATAACGTTATCGACCTGGTTTCGTCGGTGCAACAGCAAAAGAGCCTAAAAAGATTAACTGCGGCGATGTTCTTGGACGTGAAAGGCGCCTACGACAACGTATCGCATGAAGCCATTCTGGATGTCTTGGCAAGTATTGGATTAGGAGGCCGTGTTTACCAATGGATTGACAGCTATTTGAAGGCCAGGACCTTCTTTGTACAGACTGAAGATGGTCCAACCACGCACCATTACACCTGTCGCGGCGTGCCTCAAGGTGGAGTTCTGAGCCCCACACTTTTTAACTTAGCGCTTCTCGGCCTGGTTGACGCACTTCCACGGTCTGTTCATCTATCAATATATGCCGATGACATCTGCATCTGGGCTTCGGGGGTGACGCGTCTTCACGTACGTGCCAGGCTTCAGAGAGCGGCTACATTGACGACAAAGTACCTTCAAGGACGGGGGCTGGAGCTGTCATCAGAAAAGTGCTCACTTGTTGCCTTCACGCGCAAGGCGATGGGCCCGTATGTAATTAAAATCAACGGCCATGCTATCACTTATGAGAAGACCCACCGCTTTCTGGGGGTCATAATCGATCGCGACCTGTCCTGGAGCCCTCACATCGCCTACATGAAGAAGAAACTGACCATGATCACCCACGTCTTAAGGTTTCTTGCTGGAAAATCGTGGGGTGCATCTGTGCGAGCGATGCTTCAACTTTACACCGTTCTGTTCCTCGGTTTCATGCGCTACAGCCTACCTGTGCTTTGTAAAACCCGAAGAACGAACGTACGTGTCCTCCAGTCGCTTCAAGCTCAAGCACTGAAAATATGCCTTGGCCTTCCGAGATGCACATCTACAGCAGCGACTGTCGTCATCGCGCGTGACCATCCAATCACTACATACATACGCGTCGATGCTTTGAGAATGCACATCAGACATTTTGCTCGGATTCCGTCGCACCACCTCGCCTCACTTCCTACATCTAGGCCGCACTCTGCGTTCAGCGGTACTGTAGCATCACATCGAACAGTGATTCCCTCGACCTTCAAGCATGCAGAAAGACCGCCGTTACCATTGTGGTGTCTACACCCACTCGAAGCCCTACTCACCATTCCCGGAATCCAAAAGAAGAAACAGTCGTCATATTTAGCCCTACAACAAGCCACACTACTGTACCTGCACGAGAAACACAGCGGACGCCTTCACATTTACACGGACGGTTCTGTCTCTTCTGAAAGCTCAGCAGGGGCAGTATTTATTCCCGCGAAGTCAATCACCATAAAATTCAAAACAACGCATTTGACATCATCAACGACCGCAGAACTCGCCGCCATCCGTGCAGCACTAGAATTTGTAATTGAAGAACCTTCGCAAGCTTGGTCCATCTTCTCTGACTCCAAGGCAGCTTTTCAATGTCTTATGTCGCCATTTCGTTATGGACCTAATGAGCAGTTAGTCGCTGCTATAAGGCTTCTCCACCACCATGCAGTCGAGAAACAACACAACATAGCGTATCAGTGGATACCGGGTCATTGTGGTATATACGGTAACGACCGTGCGGATGAGGCCGCCCGATCTGCACATGACAGTGACCACTACGCAGATATACCGTTCTCCAGAACCGACGCAGCTACAAGACTTCGTTCGCTGGCACGTGAACTCACACTTGCCCAGTGGAACTCGGCTGAATTCACCAACGCTCGTCTACACAGCTTGGATCCCAATCTCCAGCTCCGTCTTCCGTCAGGAATATCGCGAGCTGAGGAGACGCTTCTGTGCCGCCTGTGGCTTGGCGTGGCCTTCACGAATGCCTACTCCTGTCTGATTGGAATGGCCAACAACTCCACATGCAATTACTGCAGCTGCGAAGAAACGATCTCCCATCTTCTGTGTGAGTGTCCCCGTTTCAGTGCGCCAAGACAAGAACTTTCCAATGCGCTAGATAAACTTGATAATCGCCCTTTGTCGGAACAAAGGGTTTTGGGACCCTGGCCGAGTCCATCGTCAGCACAGAAGGCTTTAAAAGCATTATTGCGCTTCTTGCGGACAACTGGTCTTAGAGACAGACCTAAGAAGTGACATATTCTCGTTTCCTTTTTTTCCCATCTCTTTTTCTTTTTCCTTTTCTGGCTCTCCTTTTTCTAACATCTCTCTTCTATCATCTTTTATCCCCCTTACCCCTTCCCCCAGCACAGGGTAGCCAGCCGGTCTAAGAACTGGCTAACCTCCCTGTCTTTCCGCTTGTTTCTTCCTTCCTTCCTTCTCTCCTTAAATTAATAATCAAACACTTAAACATAACAGCAAGCAACCGGGGATGCGCTGACATGCAAAACTTAAAGAAGTGCCACATAGTTCCCATTAGTAGTAGTTTTGGACAGACTTATGTATTACAATATTATAAAAAAATAAGTTGCTAGGGTAACTTGCTTATTAATGCTTTCTATCAATGCTCTCCATTATTGATGTGAAATGTGTGCAGCTCTTGCCTTCACATTTACAAGTTGTTTCTTTCCATTGCAGTGTAACAAACATCTGTCGTGCACATTGGTGGCCCACCTACCTACACAGATCCACTTCTGGAGGTGAGGCATGTTATAGGTGTTTCTATAATATTGTATACAGTTGGGCAAGTTGGTTGTGCAGGGGGAATGAGTGAGCACAAACTGCGTGCATTATTTTTATCTTATCTTTTTTAGTAGGGGAAGTGTCCAGCTTCCAGATGACCTCTTGTCGGTGACGAGTGCCATCTTTCAGCACCCTTACATACTGTGTTCACAAGCTTAAACCAGCACTCCAACTGTAATGCTAGGAAAGCCAAAGTCACTCACTGATGTGTTTTCTTGAAGCTTTTGTTAAAGGAGTGGTGACTGAAAAACTTGGAACCTTGTTTTTTTGCTCTAATCAGTGGCTATCGACTCGATAATAGCGCGGAAACGAAACTCATTTACCCCAGCGCGAGACGAATGTTTAATTAGGTTCGTATGTTACGACCGGAAGCAGTTTCAATTCTAAGAACACTCGGTGGCCCGTGCGTAGTCGGCTGCTGCTCGTTAACAAATACTATCAGGTGACCTCGAGAGCAGTGACATCGCTGGCCAGCTTCTGCCGTTTGTCAGCGCTGCTGTTCGTCTGCTGTGTTGGGCGTTGCGAGTGCTTGTTTACTGAATCGTCAAACAACGTGCTTACCTAGTGCGGCGATGGACGAAAGAAGAGGAGGAGGAGTATAAAAAACACTCAGAAAGCTCGATTCACTTCGCGAATCTCGCCGGTGGCTGCGATGTTGTTCTTGTCGTTGTCGTCCAACTAAGGCGACGTTTCCTTGAGGCTTGGAGCAGCCGCCGCATTAGACCTGCTGAAACATTTTCGCTTCGATCATTTGTAAAGTAGCAGGTTGAGAAGTGACGAACGAAGAAGTGAAATCGCAACATTGTCGCCCTGTAACAGTGTTTATGTGTTTAAAATAAGAGAGGTGAGTTAGTGATAAGTATTCATGTTAAAGAGACAGGGCGTGCAAACACGGACACAAGAAAGAAGACACCACAAACGCCGTTTGTGATGTTTTGACTTTCTCTTTGTGTCCGTGTTTGCACGCTCGTCCCAAAAGTTTATGTGAACATGCAAGTGACGTGATGTACGCTTTATTGACTCTTATTTAGATTGTGCAACACTGCGTTCTCGAGGCATACCAATGCCAGTACGCACGTTGGAATGCCGAAGAGGTATCTGTCCATACGCAATACGATCCCTGCAACAGGAGCTTTTGTTTGTTTAGACTTCCTAACGTTTGCGTATAACTGGTTACCGGTGTTGTTGCGGCTGCAGTAGTAGCAGCAGCCCGCGGAACCGGTAGCGACACCTTGTAGTGTTTTGTCAAATACAATACTTTTTTCTGTTTTTATCAGGCATTACTGTTCTTGTCGCAAAAAAAGCATGAGAATACTGTCAGTTGCTGATTA
>NC_051178.1:106548941-106598728 GCF_013339695.2 Rhipicephalus sanguineus | reverse complement strand
GCGCGGAGACATCTGCATCTGGCTTCGGGGGTGACGCGTCTTCACGTACGTGCCAGGCTTTCGAGAGCGCTACATTGACGACAAAGTACCTTCAAGACGGGGGCTGGAGCTGTCATCAGAAAAGTGCTCACTTGTTGCCTTCACGCGCAAGGCGATGGCCCGTATGTAATTAAAATCAACGGCCATGCTATCACTTATGAGAACACCCACCGCTTTCTGGGGGTCATAATCGATCGCACCTGTTCCCTGAGCCCTCACAGCGCTAAATCGCCTACATGAAGATAAACTGACCATATCACCCACGTCTTAAGGTTTCTTGCTGGAAATCGTGGGTGCATCTGTGCGAGCGATGCTTCAACTTTACACACCGTTCTGTTCCTCGGTTTCATGCGCTACAGCCTACCTGTGCTTTGTAAAAACCCGAAGAACGAACGTACGTGTCCTCCAGTCGCTTCAAGCTCAAGCACTGAAAATATGCCTTGGCCTTCCGAGATGCACATCTACAGCAGCGACTGTCGTCATCGCGCGTGACCATCCAATCACTACATACATACGCGTCGATGCTTTGTAGAATGCACATCAGACATTTTGCTCGGATTCCGTCGCACCACCTCGCCTCACTTCCTACTCTAGGCCGCACTCTGCGTTCAGCGGTACTGTAGCATCACATCGAACAGTGATTCCCTCGACCTTCAAGCATGCAGAAAGACCGCCGTTACCATTGTGTGTCTACACCCACTCGAAGCCCTACTCACCATTCCCGGAATCCAAAAGAAGAAACAGTCGTCATATTTAGCCCTACAACAAGCCACACTACTGTACCTGCACGAGAAACACAGCGGACGCCTTCACATTTCACGGACGGTTCTGTCTCTTCTGAAAGCTCAGCAGGGGCAGTATTTATTCCCGCGAAGTCAATCACCATAAAATTCAAACAACGCATTTGACATCATCAACGACCGCAGAACTCGCCGCCATCCGTGCAGCACTAGATTTGTAATTGAAGAACCTTCGCAAGCTTGGTCCTCTTCTCTGACTCCAAGGCAGCTTTTCAATGTCTTATGTCGCCATTTCGTTATGGACCTAATGAGCAGTTAGTCGCTGCTATAAGGCTTCTCCACCACCATGCAGTCGAGAAACAACACACATAGCGTATCAGTGGATACCGGGTCATTGTGGTATATACGGTAACGACCGTGCGGATGAGGCCCGCCCGATCTGCACATTGACAGACTGACCATACGCCGTTCTCCAGAACCGACGCAGCTACAAGACTTCGTTCGCTGGCACGTGAACTCACACTTGCCCAGTGGAACTCGGCTGAATTCACCAACGCTCGTCTACACAGCTTGGATCCCAATCTCCAGCTCCGTCTTCCGTCAGGAATATCGCTCAGCTGAGGAGACGCTTCTGTGCCCTGTGGCTTGGCGTGCCTTCACGAATGCCTACTCCTGTCTGATTGGAATGGCCAACAACTCCACATGCAATTACTGCAGCTGCGAAGAAACGATCTCCCATCTTCTGTGTGAGTGTCCCCGTTTCAGTGCGCCAAGACAAGAACTTTCCAATGCGCTAGATAAACTTGATAATCGCCCTTTGTCGAACAAAGGGGTTTGGGACCCTGGCCGAGTCCATCGTCAGCCAGAAGGCTTTAAAAGCATTATTGCGCTTCTTGCGGACAACTGGTCTTAGAGACAGACTCTAAGAAGTGACATATTCTCGTTTCCTTTTTTTCCCATCTCTTTTTCTTTTTCCTTTTCTGGCTCTCCTTTTTTCTAACATCTCTCTTCTATCATCTTTTATCCCCTTACCCCCTTCCCCCAGCACAGGGTAGCCAGCCGGTCTAAGAACTGGCTAACCTCCCTGTCTTTCCGCTTGTTTCTTCCTTCCTCCTCCTTCCTTCCAATAAGCGTTTGCAACAAGCGCGAGCTATCGGCATTGTGCGGCGCTTGCCTCTTCTCAATTGTGCGTTTCAGCATTCCCTTGGCGAAGAACAATTCTCAGCTGCCCGCGATGGCCCAGAGGTTAGGTTATCGAAGACGTGGGTTCGATCCTGGCCGCGCGGCGGTAGCATTTCAATGGCGGCGAAATGCGACCGCCTGTGCTGAATGTATACTGTGCGCTGTAAGTGTGTGTTAACCCTTTCAGCCCTGAATTTTTTTTAACGGGTAGATAATTTTTTTCTTGTTGAGATTGCTTTTTTATCACCTAAAGATAACGAAAATCTTTCCTGAGCATCCCATCAGTGTATGAAAAAAATAGCGTCATTAAATAACCCCATGTGGTCGAAATTACCCAGAGGCCTCCACTACGGAGTCTCTCTTAGCCCGAGTTGCTTTCGGATGTTAAACCCCCAGAAAACACCCAACCAAGAACAATTCGGAAACAGAAGCGTCGTCAAAACAACTCGGCCTTGGAAGACAAGGGCCAAAGCAGCGTTTGAGATAAATGGACTAATTAAGGACCCATCGGAAGTAGGCTACTACAGCTGTGTCGGTCAACGAGCCCAGACATCAGGTTCATCCCTAATGACCAGCGCTCGACGAGCACAACAACAACAACAACAACAATAAAATAAGAATAATAATAATAATATAATAATAATAATATATAATAATATGATATAAATAATAATAGATTAGCTAGTGTTATTGTCCTTCCTGAACAATGCAGTTGAGGGTGAACAGGCGCAAGAACTCGGAGCGTAACGCTCGATCGACCAGTGGGAAGAGGTACGAAAGAACGAGCCGGGTGATTCGCATACTTTGTAAACAAAGCTCCACAGATTAGACTGCTGCATGTGTATGTATATAGATATATAGGCTCATTCACCTTGAGACCACGTTAGTCACTGGCTGCCTCTCCGATCCGCGGGAGCCACAAAGCCGCCTGAATAACCGAGCGTCCACACGCTACAGAACAGATCTGAACGCCTATATACATCCATTCCACGGTATAGCATACCGCATACGTATGCTATACCGTATAACCGCAGAACCGGCGATACAGGACACAGTGCCGATGGAAACGAAATAGCTGGAAGAAAAAAAAAAGAGCAGCATAAAGAAGACGCAAGGAGCTCTTCGTTAGACCACGATTCTCCTCTTCTTGCTCTTCAGCCCGTGTATATTTGTCGGTCGGTTTATATTCGTTCGCGTGCATCTGGGTCCTTATCGGTTCGGCGGTTACGCGAAGCGACCGGCTATCTCCGTCGGGCGGAAAAGCCCCCGTAACGAAGAAGGATCAGCGTAAGATCGCCGTGGAACGCGGGCAAGCAATGAAGCGACCGGCCGCCAACGACGAGCTTATAACAATCACCGCACAAAAAACAAGAAAGCGGTACACTCCGTGGAAAAACACAAAACGACGAGCTCCTCCTGCGGGACGGGGGAGTGTTCTATCGCCTCGTCTCGGTGCACGAGCAACGCGTGCCGCCGCCGCCACCGTTCTTATGCACATAAACACCGCGGGGCTCCATGCGTGAACATGCAGCGCACGTGCTGAGCGCATATGCGCGCGCGCTCGCTCGCGGCCTCCAACCGCACCGAGCGAGGCGATGGGACACGCAGTGGGCCGCCTGTGACGACGCCCGCCTATCGCGCCGAGAAATCGGCAGCCGCGCTTGCTGGCCACTGCAAAGCGTGCGCGCTATGCGATATACGAACTTTGGAAACACGGTCAGCGGTGGCTGTCCGGCGGCGACCCGGTCTCCTCTAATCCGTTTCTGCAGAAATCCTTCGGTTCGACTGGTAAGAAACACGTTAGTCGACCTCTCGGCGAGCCGTACGCCGAGATTATTATTTGTTTTCGCCTGACTACCGTACATTTCATTTCGTAGATGGAAAACAGAAAAAGGAGCTTAGAAAGAGTCCTCATTCGTGTGTGTGTTTGTGGAGGGGTGGGGGACGGACACTGTGACCTCTGCTTCTATAAGACTACAATTGAGAACTCGAACTTCAGAACTCGAACTGCTAACCAGAGAACTCCTAAAGCCACACTTCGTCTAGAGAGAGAGCGAAAACTTATTTGAAGAAGGCAGACAGGTCAGCCTGAGCTTGTGCTACTATGCACAGAGGAAAATGAAAAGGGGGGCAAAAATGATGACGATGACGATAGGGACAGGAAGAGGTGATGCGTGTGTGCAACAACCACGTAACACAGTGGTTTTCCTAAAGTCCAGTGTCCAATGCAGTACCCTTCAGAAGGTCTATAAATGCCCTTGTACCAGTTGCTGTTCCTGTCTGGTGGACATTGCGGACAATAGGCTATAGTTCCACTTAGAGTTTCCACCGATGCTTGACAACGTTGAAGCAAGCGTCTTCCGTTGCGATACGGACAGAGGGCAGTCGCACAATATAGATGCGTTAAAGTCCCGTCCACTTGGCAGCGATCACAGCTCGGGCTGTCCGAGCGGCCTATAAGGTGCGCGTAGCCTAAATAACTACATGTACCACTAGTGCTGTGCCTGACAATGGAAATTACGCGTACAATACATGGTTCGTTATGCTATGAAATTAATTGCGCATTACAATGCACACGATTGGGGAACCGCACGCGGTACAACGAGCACCCTCTCTGACACAGCAATTCACGAACTACTTACTGCACGGCTATAATGCTTCCGTACACTTTCACGCGCACAATACATTAACGACATGAAAAGGACAACCGCGTCGCATCTAGCGCGCCCCGCATTGATGTGCCAGCGAAAGATATATATAAACAATACCAAACCATAACCCACGAACAACACCGGCAGAAGCCTCCACAAAGAACACAAGACACAAATGCTTATACACGAGCAGTTCTGACACACACATGCATGCACCGACTGACAACAAAGCGTTCGCATTATGAAGAAAAAGAAAAAAACGCACACTAAGTGTACTCGCCACATTGACAACGGCAAGAAAACCCGGCGAGACAAAACGACGCATTCTAGAAAGCGACCACCACCATCGGTGCAATGAATAATAATAATAAAAAACGAAAGCATGCAAAGAAGAAGATTACGCCCGTCACGATGCGTCCGCTAAACGACTGCGCGCACAGAGAGAACAGGTGTGCGCCCGCAGTACATAAATATAAGGGCACGCGTGCCCGACGGTGTGTGTATGTGTTACACCGAAGAAAGAGAGCGCCGTCTACCACGCTTGCAGCAGCGCTACACATGCATGCGCGTAACACACGAGGGTCGAACTTGTTGGGCTGCTGCATGCTGCCGCCTCGTTACACACGCTCGTTTTCTTTGTCCTACACACCACCGCACGGAGCATCGTTAGCGAACTCCCCCGCGTGCGATCTACACAAAGAAAGTATATACGCCGGCCACGTCTCGCACGCACGCACACACACACACGAGCGCAGTTATGCAACTTCCTATACACCCGCGTAACGCTTTCCCGCGCGAGCGAATCGCGATGGCGCGAGATCAAAACGCCGCGGCCGTGCACGTCGTAATTGCCGTCATTCGCGCCACAAGACGCGCTCATCGCCGGTGCGCTCCGACACTCGCGATGAAGATGCGAGATGAGGGAAAGTATACCCGTGTTTACTATAGCAAGCCGGCCTTCGCTACAGTGACACACGACCAGCTATGACTGCAGCGTAAATGATAACAGATTCCACACGCCACTGCTTTACTTCAAACAACACCGATCTTAGGAACACATTTAATACACATATGCAAACAAAGTATTACGCCTTAAGGGCAAGTCTATATCGCAATAAAGAAAAAAAAATTAACAGCATATCCACGGGCGAATGATGAAGAGCTTGGGCGACGCTCCTGAAGCAATCATGGTTACACCGTGAAATCTTCAGTTGTTTCGCCCAGCAGTAATCAAAGCGATAGCCCAGTACATCATCAAAGACGTGACAAACACTGTATATATTTATACAAGAAATTTTATTATTCGTAAGTGGTAGCTAGACATGGCTTCCGTTCCCCCTTCATTATAACGGCTTTATGGTCGGTGAAGTGATGGATCGGTGATGGGTCGTAGTGGGATGTTTGCAAAGACGAAGTAGTGGGCAGTTTGCAAAGGTGGCTTCCGTTCCCCCTTCATTATAACGGCTTTATGGTCGGTGAAGTAACGGATCGGTGATGGATCGTAGTGGGATGTTTGCAAGACGAAGTAGTGGGCAGTTTGCAAAGGATCGGTGATGGGTCGTAGTGGGATGTTTGCAAAGACGAAGTAGTGGGCAGTTTGCAAAGGTGGCTTCCGTTCCCCCTTCATTATAACGGCTTTATGGTCGGTAAAGTAACGGATCGGTGATGGATCGTAGTGGGATGTTTGCAAAGACGAAGTAGTGGGCAGTTTGCAAAGGATCGGTGATGGGTCGTAGTGGGATGTTTGCAAAGACGAAGTAGTGCGCAGTTTGCAAAGGTGGCTTCCGTTGCCTCTTCATTAAAACGGCTTTATGGTCGGTGAAGTAACGGATCGGTGATGGATCGTAATGGGATGTTTGCAAAGACGAAGTAGTGGGCAGTTTGCAAAGGATCGGTGATGGGTCGTAGTGGGATGTTTGCAAAGACGAAGTAGTGGGCAGTTTGCAAAGGTGGCTTCCGTTCCCCCTTCATTATAACGGCTTTATGGTCGGTGAAGTAACGGATCGGTGATGGATCGTAGTGGGATGTTTGCAAAGACGAAGTAGGAGGCAGTTTGCAAAGGATCGGTGATGGGTCGTAGTGGGATGTTTGCAAAGACGAAGTAGTGGGCAGTTTTCAAAGGATCGGTGATGGGTCGTAGTGGGATGTTTGCAAAGACGAAGTAGTGGGCAGTTTGCAAAGGTGGATACGCCGGACAACGGAGACGTGACAAGGTCAGACTAAGAGGAGCTTCGCCCCTAAAAAAAACATCAGAGCGGCATATCTGACATGCCCACGCAATGTAAACCACAATTAACGCGCGCGTTGTCGATCACTGCTGGTGCGCTTGCGAAGAGGTTGCCCCCAGTGAGACGCTGAAATTTGTATACGGAGAAAGTGCCCGCGTTAACATTTGAACTACGTCACAGGCCCACGCGCTGCACATCACAATTAACGCACCCGTTGCCAAATGGCGAAGTTCCAACGGGTACATTTGTTTCGTTTACTGTCCCAAAGCAACGCACGGCGTCGTGGAGGGCTGCGAATCAAGTTTTACCTTTGTGGAACGCGATAGCGTTAACGAGCTTGTTTCGCAGAAAAGCCGGTGTCGGCGGCGTCGTCGTCTTTGGTTGTGAGCGAAAAATCTGCGTTGTCCGTGAGCGAAAATTCGAGGTATAGGTGCAAACAAAGATAGGAGCCGGAGGGCGTCCGCACTTTGGCTTTCCTTGCGGCACGGTTTA
The DNA here is from genome assembly GCF_013339695.2 of Rhipicephalus sanguineus. Classification (NCBI taxonomy): domain Eukaryota; kingdom Metazoa; phylum Arthropoda; class Arachnida; order Ixodida; family Ixodidae; genus Rhipicephalus; species Rhipicephalus sanguineus. The sequence continues at coordinate 106,591,396 of NC_051178.1, read as the reverse complement.
GGTCTCCACCGAGAAGCGAAGGCAGGTTAGCGATTGGGAAGGCGATACGAATACGGTCCGATTACGTTGTCGCGTAATCCTGCCGCCTCCGAGAGAGGCGGGCGCGTGGTGTGGTCACACCATCTCTTGGAGGCGTTGCGATGATGCGGCGCCGCCAAGAGATGATACGACGTAAGAGGGACGGCAGCGTGTAAGCATTTACGAATAGGGGTGGTATGTAGCGGTGTGCGAATATTCGAAAGTTTCGAATTTCGAATAACCTCGAATATTCGAAAAATTCGAATACACGATTCGATTACCATGCATAAAATAACTCGTCTTCCACATTTCTGCTGCGTTCGTATCGCTAAAAACGTTGCCGAGAGGAGCGATAAACATCGTAAGTGCACGGAGGCACGATATCTGCCTGCGACGAGCGCCCGAATACGTATGATTTATTGCTGGTGCATCTCCGACGTGCAGCGCTGTTGGCGATCACGTAACCGTACATTTTCAATATTATGCGGCCGTAACGTGCCTCACTACCACTCGTTCACTATGCGGGACCACTTCTGAAGAAAGACAGTGACCCATGTGACTGGTGGCGGACTGTAGGCACCTTCAGATACCACAGTCTGGCAAAGCTTTGCCCCATATACCTCCCTATACCAGCCACTTCTGTTCCAAGCGAGCGTGCCTTTTCAGTGGCAGGGGGGCGGGGGTTGTCTCTGTTAGAAGGGAGTGCCTGCTGCCTGATCATGTGGAGCAACTCATATTTCTTCATGATAACATATAGTGATTACTTTCATTGTGCCGTGATATTTGCTTCTGTTGTGATGTGCATTGTGCTAGCCTGAACATTGTGTTCTGGAGATAGCAGTGTATGTTGTGTTGCCAGTCAGGCTGTTAATGTTGTTGTTTGTTTTTTTCAAATAGCTACATGTTAAATAAAATATTGTTCCTGTGGAGGCATTTTTCCTTTGATATTCGATATTCGATTCGATATTCGAAGGTGGATATTCGTATTCGATTCGTATTCGAAAAATTTGATATTCGCACACCCCTAGTGGTATGCCTACGCGCAGTCCAAAAAACAGGACCGTGTGACTACATCACTGTAGTAGATTTTCATGAAAGTCCTGTACACAAGCTGCAAGAAATCTTTTGTCCAGTAGCTCACGGAGTGACATACAACTAAATCAATTCGCAATCACTTAGATTGCAGTGACTGAAAGTGTCAGTGCAGTGCGTGTGCGCAGTGAGTGAACTCAACGCACGCGAACGCAGAGAGAACAGAAGCGCAGGACACTGTCTATAGTTTGCCCCCAATACCAATATAAGTAAAACCTCGGTGATACCAATCTCGCGGGGTTACCAGAAATATTCGTATCATCCGAAATTCGTATCACCAGAAAACATGGAAAATTAGTATGCGACAAAAGAAAGTTGGCATGCGTTTTGGTTTGGTCTCAGGGCCACAGCGACGTCATGAACAGCTCTGAATGATTGCCAGTAAAGTTTTTAGACGTCAATGGTCATACTTTTACTCGTAAATATACGGTGCACTGCACGCGTGTGTAATTAATGAACCAGGTGTGTTGTGCCCCGTGACCACTAGTAGCCGCTTCCTAATCTTGCTACGCTTTTCTGCATGACACCAGAGTACTGCGGCGAGAGTGACTTAAGAAGCGCTTTGCACACGAGAGACAGAGGCCAAGCTCCTTCGCCAAGACGGTCCGCTTCGCCTTTTGGTGTCTTCGTTCACCTTTAATGGGGACTTCATGACGGACCCGCAGCCCAAGTTTCAGTGTTGTTACATAGAACGTCTGATTGCGGGGACATGGCTTGCGTCGATGTGGCAGGCACGTGTTAACACAGTACAAAGACGCTGCTGCCTCGAGCACAGGAGGACGCGTCAACGCGTCGGGAAAAAAAGCGCGACGTCAAGGCCTCCAAGATTCGCGCGCACGATCTCGGACGTGCTCGGACGCAACGACGCACCATTGATGGTCGCGCAGCGCGCATGCCCGCGCCCGCGCGTGGCTGCCGCTTCTTCCACGACAGCGCGGCCAGCACCTCTTCGTACCTGTGCGCTAGCGTACGTTCGTATCAAAAGTCGCGGGGTGCAAATCGGTTCGCAACAACCGTACTCCAATACATTGCAGGCTAATGGGCATTGGCCGGGACCACAGAAAAATTCGTTTCACCCCGAAATTCGCACGAGCCGTGTTCGTATCACCGAGGTTTTACTGTAGCGTGTGCGCATACGCCTGCGTGCGGATATCGATATCACGTTCAACTCGTAAAGGCGAAGTTTAAGGGTCCCCTTTTTTTGTAGCGTTAGCTACACTTGCCTAGTCGGAGCCGGTGTCGCGTGGGTCATCATGAGCCGTGCTGCGCATGCGCGAGTATGAGTGCGGAGCCGGCATCTCACACGCTCTCCGAAACCGCCGCGCGCGGCTCGCCGCTGCTGGTGGCGGACAGCGGGAGGAGTGGCGTCTAGACAAGACTGGCGCCGGCGCGCGCGACTCGCCGCTGCTGCTCTGCGCATTCGAGAGGGGTGACGTCGTAGCCATAGCGCGCGCAGCTATTCGCCTTCGCTGTGCAGTCAAGGTCAATCTAAATAGGTCGCGAAAGTCGGAACGAAAAGTGGTCGGAAACCTATTGCGACAAACATCAACACCCGCGTGACGATTAAAGCGCTACTAGGTGAGGGGGGGACAAATAATGAAAACAAAAAATTAATTAAACGTTTATTTTCATTTGTTTTAATATTATTTGTCACGAATTAAATTAGTAGATTAATCAAACTTTAGTCTTAAGTATGTGGTTGAGTGGCCAATTTTTTTCGTTTATTTTCAGAAACGGCGGGCACATGCAGGCAGTCTGGTAACATGGGCCAACGGTTTTGCGCATTTTCAGATGAAAATTTGATTTCTAAAATAAGGTACCACCTGTTTCATGGCCGATCCCCCGCGGTGGTTTGCGCCAAGTAACTGAGGATCAACCAACCAACCAACCAACCAACCAGATGCAAATGGCGTCGCTGGTTTTGGGCAGTAGGTTTGTGCCTGTCGTCCGTAGGTGATTTCCTCGCACAAGCGTTGTTTTCTAGTCGTGGTACTTGGCAGAAGGTAATATAGCCCATCGCAGCCATCGGGAACGGTTTCAGTGACTGTGTTTTGCCAGCGCACGGCCGGCGTGCTGTCGCCCTTCGGGACGATGAGTCCGCCACGCTACGCGAAGAAACGCTGCGCTGTCTACGGATGCAAGAGCAACATGTGTGCAAGGTTTGTGTGCACGTTGAATTGTTATGCTACTTCTGATTTCTGTGTTATATAATTTGCGGTAATATCCTGTTCAACTGCAATATTTCGACAATAAAATACACCTTATTTATCAAATCTGTCTTTTTCGTCTTCCCGTTATCTTGCAGGCTTCCATTATGGAGCCGTCATAGTAATAAGAAAAAGAACGTGCAGCTATAAAAAAAAGTACGAAGCGCCGCCCTGTAAAAAAATTTCATAATTTCGAGCCCATCGCGTTAAAACGTGACAGTCATTCCCGCTTCCGGTTGTGACGTCGTCTTTTCCTTTTTTTTTAAATTCTGTTTGTCCCCTCCTCACATAGATGGCGACTGTAGCAACAACTAGCCACCGGCCTGACACGTGGGCTTCTACGGAAGTTACGCTACCAGTTTACATATACCTTGGTGCAGTCGCCGTCTGACAATGCGCTGGTGCCGCTTGATAGCACCTCTGACTGGCGTTTGCAGGTGAGTAACGCCATGGAGAAGGAGAGCACAAATGCTGCTCAACGGCGCAGAAGAGCTGAGAAGCTCATGTCATCGGATCCCGAAGTAGTTGCCTGGCAATTAGCGGTTCAGCGTACGAAGAATGAACACAGGAAGGCTAAACGTGCTGCGGAGACATTGGAGGAAAGGAAGGAACGTCTAGCAAAGCGGCGTCGCCAGGATGCTGAGCGACGTGCCCGACCACCTCTGCAGCAACAAGACGCCGTCGATGACGTCAAGGCTCGCCGATCGACTGCCTATACTGTGAAACTTAGTGAAAGCGCCAGTGCGACTCGGACCTTCGACACGGACTTCGTAAACAATCCGTTTGTATACGTGTGCGACGTGTGTGAAAGATTATGGCACATGAAAGACTTGACGCCGCTAAGTAGTGCCATGCGTGAAACGTTGAGTTTAGTGGCGGCGCCTGAGTTGGGTGAAACCGTGGCGCGGGTTTGTACAACGTGCAAGAACTTTCTCGTTAAGCAGAACCAGGCACGTAGCCAGGATTTTTTTTCGGGGGGGGCCCAAGGCCTAATTGTTCGAAAGACAGTCTTTCCATGACAAAAACAAAAAAAAAGTTGCCTGGGAATATAAAGGGCCGGAAAAATTTCGGGGGAGGCCCGGGCCCCCCGGCCCCCCCCCCCTTGCCTACGTGCCTGAGCAGAACATTCCGCTCTTTAGCGTTACCAATGGGTATCGTTACCCGGCCATGCCGCCAGGTCTACCGGTTCTGAACGATGTGGCCGAATGTGTGTCATTGGAGCAGCAGTTAGCATAACAATTAAACTAATCCTAGACAATCCAGAAAGCTCAGAATAATCAGCTGAACCTTTGCTAACGCTACGTATATCCTGGCATAGCCGAGCTAAGCCACGGCAATTTTTTAAGGGACGCTAGGGAACACATCCACAGCAACACAACCTCAAGACACGCCATGGAGAAAACGCCGGGCGCAACGCACACGACTTTCTGAACGTTATTTCTCAAAGCCTTCATTTCCGCTCACAGCTTACAGGCGGATATTGTTTGAATATTTCATCAACAATGCAGAGAGGCTTCTAAAAACTGCGTGATATCGGAGCAGCTACGCCGGCAGTATAGTCTTTTTAATTAGTGTTCACTGCGGAAGCACAGCGAAATCTACTTGACAACTTAAAGCTGAAACATCTCTCTCTTTGACCCTGTACGTATCGATAATGACGACGAAACACAGGGTTCCTTATGCATTCACCTAAGACGACTCGAAGGCGAAAGCCATCTTTTGTTTTTTTAGATGCGAAGTATCTTATGGCGGAGTTCAATCCGGTGGTGGTGGTCGTGTGCGGCGTGACTACCCTTACTGCGCATGCGCACACCCTCTCCACTCATCCTCTCCCCTCCCCCTCTCCACTTCCCCTTTCCCCTCCCCATTTCCACTCTTCCTCTGAAACGCGGGCTAGACATGCCGAAATTCTCTCCTGCGCAACACCGCGATGAGCACCAGCGCATGCGCGTCCCCCTCTCTATCCTCTCCCACGCTGCCCTCCCCTCTCGCACGCCTGCCGACCGCGTTCCCCGCTCGCCCTGTAGAATTAACGGCCAGGCTAGAGAGAAGACAAGACGCGCGTAGCGTTCCTCTTCGCGTTCCACGACGCGAGGTCGGTAGCATGCCCAATGAATGCCAACGGAACGCGATCGTGCATGTGCTCCGGCTTCGCATCGCCTCATGGTCCCCTTTAGCGGGAAATGGTGTAATTTTTTTTCCTCAGTCGATTTAGATGCACTGATTCTCTCCCGGCCGCCACCCTCCGAAAGCTTTCTGCACTTGACGTGGCCTTGCATTGCCTCCAGGATCGGAGGCACGTCACCTGGTTTTGCACTGCCTTCGCGATCGGCCCCCCATGGACCAAGGTACGATGTCATGTGATGACGTCATCATGTGACGTTATTCACGTGACGTCAGAGTAACGACATAATGACGTCACAAATTTTGCTATCTGTGACGTCATTATGACGTCATCACGTGATGATTTTTTGCATTGCTCATCCCCGACGCCGCTGGACGCCGACGGTCAATTTTCGCGTTTGATGAGGCATCTAAGGCTTTCGCATTAATACATGGTGTTTAAGAGCCGCAGTGGAGACGTGTGACCAAAGAGCATCCACATCATGCATGCCGCGGCTTGATTCGAATTGCCCTCGCCGAATGGAGGACTTGAGTCAACCCTTCGCCTACCGCTTTCTGAGAATCAGCGGGCGTCCGAGAGCTCGACGGCCGTAATAAGTAGCAACAACTCTGGCTTACTGCACATTTTTTTATTGTCAAGATTTATGTAGCTCGCTTTCCATCTCCAAGCCGTTGAGTTATCAATATAGATTATCATACGCCGTTTATCGAGGTACCCACAGAGCATGATGGAGGGCGCCAGTCTAATTTCTCACTTTCGTCGTGCTTCGCTTACGAAGGCTCTGTTCTCGCCAGGAGTGGCGATTCAGTTATTACACAAGCCTAATCTCTCAATCTAGCTCAACTAAACATTCCCCTTTATATATATACGAGGGGGTCATATGATATCGCCCGCATCGAAACGCGAGCTGGAATCGAACCCCTGATTTCGTGCTCGGCAGCAGGACGCTATATAGACAGTGCGATATGTAACGGATATACCGAATGTCTGTGTACTATAATTAACAATTTTTTTTACAAGTGCTGGCGTAACGCTGCAACCTGCAACGTGCGTGAGAATGTAATAACATATCATATGTACTATTGTGTTATGAAGGAATATGACTGAACGTGAACTCAAACGGCTAGGTTAGATAATGATTGTTGGGGTTTTACGTCCCAAAGCCGCGATATGATTATGAGGGACGCCGTAGTGGAAGGCTCCGGAAATTTCTACCCCTGAGCGTTCTTTAACGTGCACCTAAATCCAAGTACACGGACCTCCAACATTTCCTCTCCATCGAAATGCGGCCTCTGCGGCCGGGATTCGATCAATCGACCTTCGGGTCAGCAGTCCAGCACCATAACCACAAGACAACTGCGGCGGGTAACGGCTCCGTTAGAGGAACGTTGCAGCTTTGTAAAAATTAAAACAGACGTTACACGTGCTGTGACATTGATGCGGTTTCCGCGGAACTACGACGGACATCGCACTTGAAAGAGGCTCTTCAAATACGTAAATTCTACTGTGCAGGCAGGAAGGGCTTGAAGAAGTATTCGTAAGTGTTCTTATGAGTCGCAGACGGCAAAATCGCGGTTACACTAGCCAGCGTTCATTTCGTGCCTTTCCGTGTCGACGACTTCTCGACACTTGTCTGGGTTGCGATTTTAGATGCGAAAGCATTATATGCACCAGGAAGCGGGGAATCCGTCGTCGGTCCGACAAGTTTGGGCGTTGATATTCGGTGGCGAGAAAACTCAGTTGACCGAGTGATGAAGTCCCGTGGGTTTTCGTGCCCAATTCGAAGACTGAGTTGACCCAAGTTCCAAAATTATCACGGCCCGCCATCAATTTACGTCGCCCTATTATACTCGTCCACGTGAACGTCCAAGCGAGTATACGTCATGTGACATATAGTCGCATGACCACGTCACGTAAGAACTGTAACGTGCAAGGTCGAACGACAAGTGATGATGACGTCATGCGACACTCGCACGGGACATTCACTTCGATATCACAGACACGCCCATAGACGCACCTTGCTTCCACATTCAGCGCACGTAAGAAGACCGAAGTGTCTCCGTAGCTTTTAAACCTACGCTCACGTTAAAAAAAAAAAAGGAACGATTTATAGTAGTCGGTATAAAGGAACGATTAATAGAACATAACTCCACCCACGGTCACAGCCGTTCCCGCAAAGAATTTGCAAATACAATACAAAGAATTACGTTCGTCGATATTCATGACGTCAAGCACCTCTGTACGATCGAGTTGAAGGCAGTCGAATTTTATCACGGAGAGACATGTTTGTGTCGCCGGTTTCAGACAGAAAACTTGAACGTACCAACCAATTTTATCAGAGACTGACTCAAGCAGTACTCAGCCAAAAATAATATTTTCGTCAAAAAAAGAGAGTGAGAGAAACTCATTTTTCTATATGCACAGTATTTACATTACCAGACAGAAAATACTTGCGCCTCGAACGAAAACCAGATGGCACTACTTTCAGATGTGACGGACAAGCGCACCGTGATTTCGAGCATAGGCGTGCGCAGGGTTCCTCATTAGGGGGGAAGGGGCGAAGGTTCATCGCAGCGCCCCCCCCCCACCCTACTAAGTCCATGTATGGGGCAGATTTTGCGCCCCCCCCCTCTTAAGTGACTAGAAGGGTCAATAGACGGGGCAGATTTTGCGCCCCCCCCTCTGAGATGATTAGGGGGGGCGGCCGCCCCCTCTGCCCCCCCCCCCCAGGTGCGCACGCCTGTGGTTTTGAGGGCGCAGCTTAATATTCCTATAGCTTGTAACAGTATATATATATATATATATATACATATATATATATATATATATATATATATATATATATATATATATATATATATATATATATATATATATATATATATATATACAGTATTATAGGAAAGCAGATGATTTTTCAAGGGCTCGTTTATCTTTGTTAGACACAATATTAATGAGAACTAACAGACAATAACGCCAAGGAAAGTACAGGGGGTGTTATCTGTAGTATTTAGAATATAAATGTGAAGAAAGTAAAGTGGACGAAAAGATGACTTGCCGCCGGCAGGGACCGAACCTGCGACCTTCGAATAACGCGTCCGATGCTCTACCACTAAGCTACGGCGGCGGTCATCCTCCCGTCCACTTTCTGGGGTATATATGTTGATTTAAACCTAGGTGTGTTAGTCAGCGCCAATCGCAGCCATGGCGGCGAGTGTGGAACACTCTTTTTTTTTGCCTGTTGGCGTCACGTACTCTAATGTGTGCTGCGAAATTTACAATTCGAAGTACTGTGCACTTCACAATAGAGAGCTATACACTATACGCAGCCCGGGCCTAATGCGCGTTGAACGATAGCCGCGAACACATCCACACCACACTAGTGAAGGAACACACCCTCGAGACTCGACATGGAGAAAAGCCGGTTACACTGCCCACGACATTCTATACGTTATTTCTCAAAGCCTTCATTTCCGCTCATAGTTTACGGGAGGGTATTGCTTGAATATTCCATCAAGAATGCAGAGAGGCTTCTAAAAGCTGCGTGATATCGGAGCAGCTACGCCGGCAGCATAGTCCCTTTAGTTAGTGTTCACCGCGGAAGCGCAGCAAAATCTACTTGACAATTTAAAGCTGAAACATCTCTCTCTTTACCCTGCACGTATCGATAGACGACGAAACTCACGGGGTTCCTTATGCATTCACCTAAGACGCCTCACCCGTTCGTCCCCGTCGTAGTGCGTAACCAGTCTTAACGCTAGTACCAGATCTTGACCTCCAAGGTGGTGCCGGTGGGAGATTTCTCCTGTGCGTTGTTGAACAATAAAAAATTCGCAGCGTGCGCGTTGACTAAAAGCCGACTTCTTCTGTCTCTCATTCCTCATTAGCAGCCATTGGCATGTTCCAGTAGGAAACGTTAGTAGAAGTGTAAGTGCTAGCTAAAAGCCGAACTTCTGTCTCTCATTCCCCATTAGCAGCCATTGTTTACCTGCAAGGTAGTGCCTGGTGAGATTTCTCCTGTGCGTGATTAAACAATAAAAATTCACAGCGTACATGTAAAATTAAAGTGAGCTGCAAGTCGCCATGACTCTCATCGACCCTTTAGTATAAACCGGCCCGATCTCACGTCGTTGATGATGTACTGGGCGTGAAGCTGCGCGACGCCGCCGCCAAGATCCTGCCGTACGAGAGCTTCGCCCCACTCATCATCATTCACCCCATGGATATGCTGTGGAATTTTTTGTTCTCAGTCGATGTAGATGTATTTAGAGTAACTGTATATGCTACCTTTAGGTAGCAGAGTTGCGCATCTGTCTTCCAAACGCCGCTAGCAACCATGCATTGCGGAGAAGCTGACGCTCGGGCTAATTTTTGTATTTCTCGACGCCGCCGCGGCAGCGAACTGAATTAACACTTGTCTTTGACAGCCAATGTTTATCGCCGATCTTCGACACGCCTGACATGTTAATCGGCGACACGGTATGCATGTCGCCTGCAAAAACGAAGTGCGACTTCATCGCATAGCTGTAGTTGCTAGCCGCACCTATGTGCAACTCTGCTACCTAAAGGTAGCATATGCAGTAACTCTAGATGTACTGATCCTGCCCCGCCACCCTCCGAAAGCTTTCTGCACTTGACGTGGCCTTGCATTGCCTCCAGGATCGGAGGCACGTCACCTGGTTTTGCACTGCGTCCGCGATCGGCCCCCCTTGGACCAAGGTACGATGTCATGTCATGACGACATCATGTGACGTTGTTCACGTGACGTCAGGGTGACGACATAATGACGTCACAAATTTTGCTATCTGTGACGTCATTGTGACGTCGTCACGTGATGATTTTTTGCATCACTGGTCCCCGACGCCGCTGGACGCCGACGGTCAATTTTCGCGTTTGATGAGGCATCTAAGGCTTTCGCATTAATACATGGTGTTTAAGAGGCGCAATGGCGACGTGTGACCAAAGAGTATCCACGTGCCGGCAAATAGGCACCTGCAAACATACGTAATTTTAGCCCAAAAATTCGCGTGAACACAACATTCATATGGGGACGGATTTGCGCTGTATTCGCGTTTCTGCTGTCGACGCCTCTCCGCTCGTTCCTCAGGCGTGAGCGACTCGTCGACGTTCTTCCTCGGACTCGTGTTCTTTCGACGCATTCTTCGATTTTGCCCGGTCCCGCTTTCGCTGTCTCTATTCGCGTTGCTACTGCCGACGCCTCTCCGCTTAGTTAGTTTTCATCTCCGGCGTGAACGCACTGCGCCGTTTCGGCGTCTCGCCTTCAGTTTCTCGCAGTGCTCTAGGTCAGAAGTCTCAAACATGCGGCCCGCAGAAGGCTGTCTTCAACCCCCGCGCCTTTTTTTTACATTCTTAATAAGTATGTTGATGAGCTACACAGGCATGACTGGTTTAAAGCATTTTTGTCGAGAGGCCGGCACCCCCTGCGGTCACCATGTGTTGATACATAACCGTGAAACAAAACTCTATATTTGAGAATCGGCGTCCCGATTTTAGTTATTTTGGAGATAGGCCTCGATAAGTTGTATGAATCATGGCACCAAATCCCCTTCTGTAACGACTCATATATGAAATATGGGAAAGGTCTTCTTTCAAATGGCAATGTTAGCGGACATTTTGTACAATTAACCTATTCGACCTCCCTTCCGCTCATACTTTCGTCATTGTCCTCACCCTTGCGGGAGTAAATTTTTGTGACTACGGCCCGTTAGCTGAGGTGAGCTTGAGACCCCTGCTCTACGTCATACGACAGCAGCGCTACCGCACAACGCCGCGTACGTGCGCGTGCTCTGCCAGCTGCGCAGTCTCTATTTCCCGTCCTTTTTTTTTTTTTGTCCACATACGGACACGAGTCTTGTATGACGGCCCGGCACGGTATATTAACAATCCGTTTTGATCAAGATTAGCGAGTTTTAGTACTGCGTACGTAGTGTCCGTAACGGCTTTGCGTACGTAACAGCGCCGAATTTCGCGTAAAGCGCGTGCGCATATCTTCTGCTCCTGCGCACTATGCGAAACGCAACGCTGTTATGTACGCAACGCCGTCACGGACGCTGCGTACACAGTACTAAAGCTCACTAACGAAGCAAACGCCGTCGCAATCGCCAACCGCTTCCCAGAGGCGTAAAACTCATCGGCCTCGCCTCCAACGCAGCGAACAGAATACCCGACACCGGCCGAAGCAAATGCGAACCGTTAGTTTCAGGCTACTAGAAAATATATAAATTAAAAACAACAACCGAAAATCGAGGACACGCAATATTCAACTACGCAAACAGAAAGCGCGTGCCCAAGAACTCGCAACAAGCCCCAGCGGCGCCTCGCAACAAGCGTTCGGCCGATAGTGCAATAAATATAGCCGGCGAATTCGATACAGGGCACACGCTATTCAAGCGCCACGATCGCCCTGTCGTGCGTGCTACCCTTGACACGCGGTCTCTCTTGCCACCTCTCGCGTACAGGCAGGAGAGGAGGGTGGCACAGGTCGTGCTTAAATATCGCATACACACACACGCGCGCGCGTAGAAACGGCGGCGCCAAGCAACCGCACGACAAGGACCAGTATTCAAAGGCAAACGGGGGGTGCAACCGAAGCACCGCGTGTGAAGCGGAGCCGCCGCCTCCTCGATGTTTCGTGTGTCCCGCAGCGGGACTAGAGCACTGCACGGGCCGATTTTTCCGGCCCGGGCCCGGCCCGGCCCGAAAATGCCATGCTCCGGCCCGCCCGAGCCCGGCCCGGTGTTCTTAAATGTGGCCCGTACCCGGCCCGGGCCCGAAAGGTTCGGGCCCGGCCCGGCCCGGCCCGTTTCAGCTAGTTATGCCTTGAGCATAAAGGAGGCACTGTCCAACCTTCGGTTATTGTGAAGATACCTGCCGCACAAAATATATTTTCTAGAGATTGTTTTAGGAACTTCTTTCAGTGTCACGGCTTTCACTGGTACTGTGTATACTTTCGGTGAATTACGCGCGTAACACTCTTGCGAAATGATTGCAGGGCAATATAAAATATAATTGGAGCCATAGCTGGCTCTTTCATGTACGCACGCAGTGCTAACCACGCCATCTCATTTTTGCATTTCAAAGAACAACTACAAGATATAATACCTGCATAAAGTGGAGAAAAAAAGCATGGCAGACATTTTTAGGTTGAGTCTACATCAACTGCATACGAGCTAGGGCTGTTGAGTAAAAGTAGCAAGTCTCCTGCAAACTTCATCTATTGCACAATGCAATGAAGAAAAAAAAAGGTGCTCTAGCTGCTTCTGGGAGGATTACACCAGGCTGGGCAGCGTTACATAAATTAAAGCTGTCGTGTTGACTCCTCGGCAGGCAACTGCACCCAATCTACACTACGTTTTCGTGCTCAAAACAATAAGGTTCTTTGTCCCACCCTTCTTCCCCGAGTCACCGCCACCAGAGTGCCATAGATTTGTCAAAACAAGGCACACCCGTTAACGAGCGAGCCACCGTCCTCGTGTCAGACGTGTGTACAGTAACGGTGTGTTGAATAAAGGGTGATTTAAATAAAACTAATCAGTCTGCGTGTTGGTTATTCCCAGACTCCCGGATCGCTTCTCTAGCCTGATCACTCCACTTGTGAGCCGCACTCGGGGAAACGAGTGTCTCTATGGTCTGGCGCCTCACCACTAGTAATGGCAAAATCAACAACGGCGTTCGCCCTGTGATAAGAGTCGCTCCGCATCTTGCACTCAAAATGTACGAAAAACAGCTCCTGAGATATTAATGACTCACAAGTCGCGTTGGCCAGTCTACGGGCATGCGAGCGTAGCTGCATACTCGAAATGTTTCCCTAGATACGAACGCGCACATCTTATATACACTAAGCTAGGCAGGTTACCGTTGCTTTCCTTACACGGTACCCAGGAAAGTCTTTCACTCACTATAATGGCGGAAACTTATATTAAGCGTTTCTTGAAATCTAGTGTAGCATACCGATGGAGCAAAATTGTAGACGTCTTGTACTGTGCAATTTCTGTGCACGCCAATGCACTCCAGGTTGTTTAAATTACCCGGAGCTCTCCACGACGGCGTCTCATATAGCCTGGGTCGCTTCCGGAAGTTAAACCCAACAAAACAACAAAAACAAAGCCACACAACGTACACACGCAATTATACATATACGTATGTGACCCGGGCCTAATACGGGCCTGGCTCAGGCCCGTGCCCGACCCGAGCCCGAAGATCATGGGCCCGAGCCCGGTCCGGGCCCGATCCAACAACCCCTTACCCGGCCCGGCCCGGCCCGCGGGCCGGGCCGGGCCCGGGCTTTCGGGCCGGCCCGGGCCCGTGCAGTGCTCTAAGCGGGACGTCCCAGAGAGCGCCGCGCGCGCGCGCCAGCGAGCGAGCGCGCAATCGTCGTCACAAAAACTGGCTTTTCAACTCTTCACGCGGAACAACGACGACGCGCACTATACGGCGCCGCTTTTGAAGACGCGCGTCCTCCCTATAGCGGTGCATGCACCCGCCGTAGCAACTCTTCAAGGCGGTGTGTTGCTGTTTTCTGTTACCAGTCGCTGGCACGTCCACTACAACTCACGGGCGCCTCTGTAACAGCGTTCTACCATTGTGCGAGGGAAGCTCCCGAGTATGAAGAGCTTGTTTGTTGCATGCAGTATATCCACACACCGCTTCCAATGAAAAAAACAAACAACACCGGGTAATGCCATCTACAAGATAGGCGCCAAGATACAGCTTGGAAACATGTACCATACACGTTTTCCTTTTTCTCTTTTATACTTCCTATCTGCAGTTACCGTTCCCGTTTCTTCGTACCCTCGCGTCAAAACTAACCATATAGTGGCCGCAGCCTATACATCGCACCGTGCGCGACGCGCTTCGAACGCAGAATACGTACCGCCCATCAATTTCTAAGTTATACGGTTGCATATGCTCGTTCGATCCGTTATGCAGTATGTTCGTCGCCGACCAGAATGGCATATACAAGGGTAAGAAAACAGGCGTAAAGACCAGCGCACTCCTACAGCGCTTACCAAACATGACACTATACGCGCGAATGCGCAAATAAAAGCGAGCAAAGAAAAAGAAAAAAAGAGGGGGCACGTTTCTTCGAGACCCCTTCCGACCGTTCTTAATATCTCGACAATCTTCCCACCGCTGGACGCCTGTTTCCGCTCGCGGCGTTTCGCTGCGTCGTACTACATAGCTTCGGCAACAGCAGTAAGTAGCGCGATGCTTCCACGGTGGCGTGGCGGCGGCCGGGTCAAACTGTCAAGGAAGCTTAAGTTTTCCTTCTCTCGTACAAGCAGCGCACACGGACACGCACATGCACGCGTTTTCGCGTATACCCGTGCGGAAAGACCGGCGACAAACCGCTCCGGCTCGCCTCGAGCAATTCGCTGCACCGTTTCAATAGAACCGGGGTGCGACAAAACAGAAAGAAGACGCGAGGACTACGCGCGGCGACCGGGACAGTGCTCGCGAGTAAACGTTTCACGCAAAAAAAAAACGCAATAGGGAGAGGAGGAAAGCGGCGCTGGCGCGCGACAGTTTGCAGGACTGGATCGCTCGATCTTCGGTTCTGTATAGTGTGCGGTATACGCCAGAGCATCGGGAGCAATCGACTGACAGAGGAGGAAGGAGGCAGGCCGACCCTTCGCCACGGGCGCGATTCGGTGGCAAGTATCGGAAAAACGAAACGATGAAAATAAACGTAAACGATTCGCGGTATAGCAATGTCGCCCAGAGCGACGTATAACGTTCTGCCAGTTGTCGACCAAGGTTTCGACCGCACCTACGTACGTACGTACGTACGTACGTACGTATGTATGTATGTATGTATGTATGTATGTATGTATGTATGTATGTATGTATGTATGTATGTATGTATGTATGTATGTATGTATGTATGTACGTACGTACGTACGTACGTATGTACGTGCGTATGTATGTATGTATGTATGTATGTACATGTGTGATGCTGCGCGCACTTTGGGAATTGGGTGAGAAGGAGAGAGGGAAAAAATAAACCTGAGAGAAGGAACGCAGCAGTCCACACAGGCGTACAGTGCAGAGTTGTGTCAGCACAGTAATCGTATAGCGTGCGAAACCGCATCGGAGCCAAGGCAAGAATCGACTCGCGTTCGCTGGTTAGTCGTCACTGCAGCGAAAAAGAAAGAAAGAAAAAGCACAAGCAGGGCGACAACCCGAGACGCGCGGCAAGCAACGTTACAGGCAAGTGCGAGACCACTGCGATAAATAGCTACAGCGCGCGCGCTATTAACGTTCGCGACCCGCGACGCTTCTCCTCTATGCCCCGCGGGTGCCCTACATTTATGAGCTTGTTGGCGCGGGGCGAAATGTCGCGCCCAAGGGAACAATAGCGAGCAAAGAAAAAGATGCGCTCACTACAGAAGGAGGGGGGAGGGGCAGGGGGGAGCAAGCAGTCATAAAGAAGAGAAAGGCGGCGGTATAACTGTCTCACACACCGGTGGACACCTCAGCCATCGGAGTACGTACTGGCAGAAAAGAGTGAGGAAGGGAATGTGACTAGCGTTACGACGACCACGGAACGACACCCCCACGCTATATAGGAGCAACGGCAGGTGTAAAGAGCGGAAGACCTGAACGCGGGTAAAGCAAGTGCCCATCATTTGGACGGCGTTCAAAGAGGTCGCAGCCAACGAAGCTTCACGGAGCCATAAGGTTACACCCGCACTTTGCTGCATATATACCCGTATGGCGCGTTTCGTTTCCAGTATGAGCTGCACACAGAAAAACGCCGCATCTTTTTCAAAGACGTGCGGGCGACTAGTAAGGTTATTTTTAAAAGATGACCATCGTTCTTTATTCGGCCTTTACAGCCGAGGCGAGTCCACCGCGAGGACGTCGGGAGGACAGGCAAGCATATGTGTATGTATATACACCGCGAGTGCTGTGGCCTTCGTCTAAAAGCGACTGCGGCGCAAATGTTTCGTCGAGTTTATCTTGAAGCGAGCTGGCGCTCGGAATGTGGGTTTCGTCCGCGTGCCGATGGCGGCCGTCGGTGCCTGTCTGACCGGGCGCGCGTATGCATGCACACAGCGCGTGCCGACGGGTGTTCAACAACAACATCGAGCTATGCGGAGAAGAAAACTGTATATTGCGCCGCGGAGGTTTTGCGGAATATAGAATAGTGGGCAGAAATCGGGCCGCACTTGAGGAAATAGATGCAGGGGACACGGAAATATAGAGTAGCCGTCTAGATATGCTTATTACCTATTTTCTTTCAGTTGATTATCTTTTACTTTCTTTTTTTTTTGTCTACGTTATCGTCTCGCCGACGATACAGTATACACCATGCTCAGTTTTCTGCCAATCTAAATTGTTCAACGGCGGGCGAGAACGTGCGTATGTCGGTCAACTAAACGACAAGACTTCACTGTCACCAATAGGGAGCTTTACAAACAGCGTCCGCAAGCAGGCCTAAAACACGCCCCTCTCCCCTGTACCAATAACAACCACTCTTGCATGCATCTCGCGTTCCTTTGCACGTTTAGAGTGACTGTACACGAACGTATGTACAGGGGCTCAACGCACGCCTGTGGCCGACAGCCTCCATTATAAGATCGAGTCCATTCTTTCTAAATACTCCCTTATGATGAGCTTTCAGCTAACATTTGAGCAACAAGAATGTTTCCTCCAATTCGCTGCCTGCTCGTAAAACTTTCTACATGTGCCTGAAAGTTCAAGGGCATCGATGACCACGCAGACGCGTCATTTTTTCAAGAGTAAACTTCACGAAATGCAAGCTGGACGATGCATCAGATGGGGGGAAACGTTAAACGTTCGGTGCTTACCTACTTATTTCATTTCACAATACTGCAAGGCCAACGTGGCCCAAGTAGGAGTGAATTTAAAATGCAACGAGAAAGGAGCACAGCGCAAAATATAATTTCCAACAATAACCGCACGACAAAATGACACATCAGTTTCGCTAAGACGATGTTCAACACAACTAATGCAGACCAAGGGCTTGGTCAACGTTATCAGCCCCGCAAACAAATTCAGGTAGACAACTTCCAGTGCGAAACTGCGGGCGGAAGAAAACTGTTCAATTAAAGAGAAACAATTTCACTTGCTTTTCTTCCCCTGTAATGGCATATAAAGGATAAAGAGGCAGAAAATAAAAGCCAGGAGCGAGCGTGACCGAGCAGCCACCGGTGAATTACCGCAGTCAGCCCCCCAAACAAGGCCGCCGAGAACACGCACCCACATGCACTTTCACCAGCCACCGCGCAGACGGCCGCATACCCCCATTTAAACACAAAGGAGCAGCAAACATAACAGCCCGTAGAGCACCGCAGCGGGGCCGTTAAGCTTCACCCCGCGGAATTCATTTTGACGCAATTGTCGCCGCTGGCCACTGAGTGACCAACAGATGAGGCCGGAAGAAGCGCGCTTCCTTGTATTCAGCGCCAACGTTCTTTTGTGCGCGACCACGGACGTTGGCGCCGTACAGTATAAGCAAAAAAAAGAAAAAAGCACGCATGCACAGTAACGCGGCAAAACCTCGTGCTGTGCTGGTCTCAAAGCCGCCACGCTCCGGCGTTCGCGGATATGATTATGAAGGGGGTTTTTGGGCAGGCGCGCTATAACAGCAGCCGCACAACAATCGGACAGGAACTGCAAGACCGACCACGCTTTTGCGTCGCCGCCAATGCGTACACTCCGCGTCTGTTTCGCGGAACGCACGACAAACATCCTTCGCACAGTGTCAATTGAATTGACGCAGAAGCGCCTGTGTACGCATGATTTTTTTTTTTTTAATGGAGGTGATGGCTTAAGATAAGGGGTGAGCAAAAAGGATTCTCAGCGATAACCGCAATGTTAGAATATTTTAGCAAGAAGCACAGTAAAGAAGCACGCTCACAGAAAGACGCTGAAATAAAAAGCGAATTCAGGATTGGCAGAGTTCACAAAACAGAAAAAAAATGTCATTTTTGGAAAAACGAGACTATAATCGTAAGGTCCGCGTAAACGTATACCCTACCTCCTTGTCTGTCGTGCTGTGCTTCATAGCACAGTTGCAGAGGGTATGCTGCTTCCGCAACTACGCTGTGAAGGCAACTAAATCACAAAGACATGTTACCGTGGGAATCAATCGACCTACTCACGCATGGCGCAAACGCGGATGAAAGGCTTCGCTGATAATATAAGGGAAATAAAACTCCATGGAATAGGCATGTATACAGAACGGGGAATCACGTACAGACTTGAAAAATGAAGAATATTCCCCAACGAATCCGCACGACAAACCGCGTCCTTCGCACGTTCAATTTCTTTTCTTCCGCATTTCTCGCCGAAATATTCAGGTTGCTCAACTTATTTCACCGGGCTGTAGCCTTCCTCCTGTCATTGATCTTGAAAAAATGCGCAGACTCGACGAACAAGTGAAAGTGTATCGTTGTCACAGAATGTCATTAGCGATCGACTTAGGCGAACGTAACAAAATTCCCACGCCTGCATGCTATCTCTCGGTCGAATGCAGATAGCGATGTCATAATAAAAAAGCGTTCGTAATGAAACAGATGAAATGTCGCGTATGGAGTTTTTTGCGAACCAAGATCCAACCGAGTGCCCCATGACCTATACTGTGCCAGACGGCCTTCTCAAAAGCAAATAAAGTACGCATAGAGAGAGAGAAAGAATGCGAGGCGAAGAAAAAATTAGCATGAGACAATTGTTTACAAAGCCAATGCCCGAGTTGGAACGGCATTCCACAGCGAAGCCGAAGCGATCGGCCAGCTGTACATTCCTGCTACGGGAACGCTTTTATACGGCGAGTTTCTTTTGCAGCCTTGGTTTCTATAGTGCCTCCCTCCGGCAGTGCGAAACAAAGAGAGAAAAAACAGTATATCTAGAGTCGACGCTTTTGTGAGGACAAAATATTTGTCTCGATACCTGTATGTGTATATATTAGAGTGAGCACGCATGCTAAAGTAAACTATGCGCTCTGTTCTAGAAATATACAACGTCTTCAGTTGCGGTAGAACCCGTGATTATCGCATAAGTTACCGTAAATGTAACTGCGCTAAGCCCTTTCACGAGAAATTCGCCATTTCCCAAGAAGGACACTGACTTCGCTCGTTCACTGACAGAGCTTCGCTAAATATCATTGCTTTGTTTTCCATACAACGCTAGTGCCGCGCGAACAGAACGAGGATACGGGAACAGCGTGCGAAGGCAACAACACAGATCGGGGCAGATAATTTAACCTGAGGAGAACTACACCCGGTTGGTTACCCTACACTTGCAAAAGAGAAAGGGAAATAAAATAATAAAGCGGAAGTCAGTTTGACCACAATATCAGAAGCATGCACGCTGACAGTCACAACTATACGCAGGCAAGTTTACCTTGAAAGTTCGTGCATTCAAGAGTGCACAAACAGAGGTGCGTTTTCTTCCGAGGGGCGCATATATGTATACGTATAGTGTAAACGGCTGAGTCTATACAGCCTATATAGCTCTCACAGTACAACGTCTATCGTAAAAGGATGGCCGTAGATGTCTAGGGTCACGTGTATAATAATACCTTGGATTTTAAGGGACGAAACATCGACATGTTTATGAAGCATGCCGTAGTGGAGGGCTTCGGAAATGTCGTCCACCTGGGGTTCTTTAACGTGCACCTAAGTACGGGCCTCTGACATTTCTCCTCCATCGAAATGCGATCGCCATGGCCATGATCGAACCCGCGACATTCGGGTCAGCAGCAGAGCACCGTAACCACTGTAACACCGTGGCGGACACTGCCATTGAAGAAGGCCCGCCGTTAAACCTGAATGAGCCTAGTATTCCTACCATAAGTTCGTATTCCTACCATAAGATGACACACGAACAAGGTGTTCCTTCGTTAAGAAAGGCATGTAGAAACGGGACAAAAAAAAAAAGCAACACGCATTAGAATCGCGTTCAGCACTTCAATATTAGCGAGAGAGAGAGAGGGGGGGGGGGGGCAAGGAAAACATCCGCGTAGGCCAGACGAAGTCCGCGACATTCAGAACTGGACTTAGATCTGTATGCTAACGACACCGTGGTTGGCACTTCGCGACGGCCCAAAACACTGCAGCATTCTCCTATATATATACACTCTGACCTGACTATATAACTTTGTTGCGGGTCATTGGAGAGAAAACGTGCGACCGTGCACACAACCGAGTCGTTTTGATTCGGTTCCCCAGCGGCGGCGGCGATATTTTTAGTATATAAGTGTTATAGCCAGACGCTCGAGGGCAACCACGAAGTTTCGCGCTTCCTTCAAGAAGAACGCGTCTGCGCGTGCCGATTATTCGGTGGTGAAACACGGACCAAAGCGTAGTCATAGCCACGGGCACAGAAGCTCGAACGGCCACGCACGGATTGCATGCACCGAGGATGCAGACGCGCGCACCTTTTTCCCAAACCATGTCGAGGAAGTCAGAATGCGTTTATTATGAACTGTTTCACGACCGCTTCGCACACAAATACAGAAGAGGGGTGCCAGACCCGCAAGCAAAATCAAAAAGGAGCGGCCGACCTCTCATGTCCCGCACTTTCCTGTATAGAGAAGAAGAAAACATTGTATCTGCCCATTGGTTAATCTTTTCTGGACTGACGTACAGAGAACTTCGCGTTCATGTATCCGTACGTGTTCACATATGAATGATTGCATTGTGTCGCTAAACGGGTTTCACAGAAAAGCTGTACGTTGCTAGGAGGTGGGGCAATGCGGCGGTCGGTGAGTGCGGGAAAAGTATAATGAAGCAATGCTATAGCACACGCTAACTCGAAGGGTCTCCGCGCTTGCGCTAATTTCTCTTCAGGTTTCTTCAGCGTATAGGCATGACACCCGACGCAGCATGAATCGCTACCGGTAAGATGCTTGAGGTGTTCTTAATATCCTTTACGCTAGCGTCACCAAAAGCCAACTTTGAAGCACGCATCTCATAAATGTGATGACAGAGAAATCAAAAGCTACAACAGAAGACATTTCCATAGATCCCAGCCCGTTAAAAACACCGGAGCCGCACATTTGAGCTTCAGTGGTTATCCATCTGTGTGGAACGCTTGGGCGGTGATATGTCTTTGTTCGCATTTGTTTGTTTGTTTGTTTGTTTGTTTGTTTGTTTGTTTGTTTGTTTGTTGTTTGTTTGTTTGTTTGTTTGTTGACAAGGCGTGGTCGGCATATAATCTGACTCCAAAATCCGCCTCTGCTCGGACTATTCGGTGTAATTCATGGATTCCATTTTTGCCCGATATATTCCTATCACGTGATTCCACGCTCAAACTGGTCGATACTGACGCTATAGCGTAGACGGGACGCCGAACTCTTACCGACGAACTGCTCGAAAGAGTACAGGATCGAAATAGAATCGCGACATTATCATTCTGAAACGCACCGACCTGTATAATTCGCGCATTCCGACCCTCCCAATAAGGCGGGTGTAGCGCCCATTTCAACCCCGTCCCTCTTAGCCTTATATATGCATTTCTACTGTGACGTGTGCTTCAGATTATGCAGCACCCAGCTTAATGAGTCGATTGGCCGGGGAAAACGTCGGCAGAATATGAAATGTTCGATGCGTAATGCAGCTTCACATTGCCTTCCTCTATCTGTAGCAAAAACCATGCTCACGTCACCGAGAATTTTTGCGCAGTTCGCCATCTGAGTTGAGTCACGAAGCAGTAAACCGAGACAATTTCGCATTGCACGGCTGCACTATAGAAGCTTCTTTTATGCATGTTGTAGACTTTAGACTTATGCTCCCGATCACACAAGCAGTTCACTTATATACTTAATAAAAGAGCTTTAGAACACAGTATAGCTGTTATGAGGAGCCCGACTAAATGCGGTATTTTGTGCGTCGTCGACGGCGTCAGCAAAAAAAAACGGCAGCGAATTAAGCAAGCAGCAGAAAAAATAAGAAAAGTAGCAGTTTTGCTGTATAGGCTCGAGAAACGCATGAGTTAGCATTAATCCTCAATTATACTATAATATCTATTTCACAGTAGCCAGTAGTTCTGTAACCTATGCAAGTAAACACGGCAGCCAATCAAAGGGCCCCCTAAACATAATCTGAAAATACAAAGAGCGAGCGCGTTATTTTCTCTTCTGGCGTTTCCCGTCTTTTCGGCACAATTCGTGATGTCAGCAGTCCAGTAACGTGACGTCATGAATAAATAATTAAAAGCTCTTGACTGATATATATATATATATATATATATATATATATATATATATATATATATATATATATATATATATATATATCTGTGCATTATCCTGCTTTAGCACTGCAGTCGTACGTGCTTTCTGCCTTGTCCCGGTCCGACTATCGTGCGCGATCAACTGATTACACTTCGTTTTGTGCGTTTTCGACCGCGCAACTGGAGGTAACAGCAGTGCAGCGGAAAAGCGCGAAAATCTTGATAGGCCCAACGCGTTATAGCGCTGACACTATACACGTGTTTCCTGAAGAAATAAGTGGCGAGGAGGAGACAGCGCCTATTGAAAGGGAAGCGAGTGCGAGGAGGAAAACACCTCTCTCTCTCTCTCGTCTTCGAACCCGGAGTGGTTTAGAGGCCCGTTATTAAAAGCGCGTCTGCTTTGGGCGATAGTCTGGAGTGGACGAACGATATACCTGTTCACTTGCGATAACGATGGCGATTAGCTTCTCGAGGGCCGAGCTAGCCCCGTCTCCTCGGATTCCGCTTTTTGCGCAACGATGTCGTTCGACGAATGATGGAAGTACGTACATATGAGCGGCGAAACGAGAGAGAGACAAAGAGCACGAAGCAGCCGTGCCAACGATGTGCCCTAAACCGGTTAGTAACGGAAGGTGGATTATACCCGCATGGCATATGCGTTGCGGAGGTGGACGCAATATGCGTGCTCGTAGCTGTATGGAAGTCCGGCGTGCCGTTGAGGGAGCGACAATCGCATAAGATCCATTAGCAATGCCTGATGTCCCGTCCGCGAGGAGGCAGCTGAAACGAGCTTTTTCGCGATGGGAAAGAGAAGTTAGCAAAGAGAAAAAAATAAATAAATACGTAAAATGACCTTCAAGCTATATACTGCTCAGAGGCTATGTCCAGCACGCGGACGCGTGGCGTCCAGCGATCATTCGAAAAGGAGGGAAGCATGCCACTCGATTGGCCAGCACGATCCAAGCCGACGCACCTGATTGTCGTTAAATGAAACACTGAAGTACATTCAGAGAGCGTAACTAAAGGTTCTCTGCGCGCAAGTATATACCGGAACAGGGATTAAGGTGCAGGTCGGTAAGACATTTATGGTACTCGGTCAACGAAACCACCGTTGAAGTGGACAATTAATTCAAACACTAAATAATAACACTAGGTGACCAAAAGCTTGTTCAAGATTTAATTCAGTTCATTTCGTGGTGGGAAATAGATAGAAAATTAAGGTGGAAAATGAACTCAGTTTTGCCCCAAAATCACAGTGCGGGTACGGCGCGTCCCAACGTCCTTTTTTTTTATATTGTATTCTACCTCCTCGATTCCGCTACGCGTTGGAGACCTTATAACTCACATCGGGCACAGTGCCGATCCCTTATTGAAACACACACACACACACACACACACACACACACACACACACACACACACACACACACACACCGTTAAAATAAGGAAGCTTGACCCCTATGACAGCCGCAAATTGCAGAGAACGTCTGTGTGCGTGCGTATTTGAAAGAGGAAGAGAGAGAGATGGCGGCGGGGAAGAGAAGCTCCAACCTCTCTCCATCTGCCGGCGCGTCAATCGGTCAAAATTTAGGTTAATCAAACCGCCCCCTTCCTACCTCGCGTCACCGATCGACTTTTCCTACACACACCTGAGAACCGCCACCCGAACCCTGCACACGGTCGACATTCTTTTTTTCCTCGCTTTTCCGTCGTTTAGTTTTGTTTTCTTCGTCTCTACTACTGCCGCTCCAATCCAGCCTAGTCTTTCCGCTTAAAGCGCGGCTCACTTCCCTCTCCTGAACACGCCTGACAGCGATCGCCGCGGCAAAAGCGAACCGAAGGCTGCTTCGACCGTGCACCCTCGGCGGAGTAGCGAGGCCGACCTCCCGTAATCCCGCAAGGCCTCATTAGACTCATTTCGTCGGGCCAGGGGAGAGATATCGAACGCACCGCCGACTAGCGGGAGCACGACGCCCGAGTGGCGTGCAGGAATGCGAAACTGACGGCGCCGCGCGAGAGAGACTCGTGCGAGAACCTCACCCTCCGTCCGTTCGGTGTTGCGAGGCCACGAGCGTTACTCCCATCCGCGATATAAATACATACACACATACCTACACACACCATCAGGAGGCCGGCTGTGGGAATTACGTGCTCGAAATCACCTGCCACGGTTCCGCCATATCTTTTTGAACCCTGAGGTCAGCGGCCAAGGCTGCCTGATATAAACACAGATAGCTTTTTTATATATGTACTTCTATATATACACTTTTTATATATGTAATTTTATGTACTTTCGTCTTTTGTTACAGCGCCATGGCAGTCACGTAATGTATTGTCAAAACAATGTTTTAAAGATACGCCGATTCGCAGGATATAGATTTATTCGCTCTCTTATATGGGTCAGACGTGATCGGAACTGGTAATCTGAATTTTCAGGACTACGAGAAGCAGAAGCTGTTTTTTAGCTGTGAACAAAATACAGGCTAAAAAACTCTAATTACGTAGGCGTCATTAGGCGCGGACACATACACGTGTGCGAGGGGTAATTAAGTGTCTCGTCATAGGCGCGTGCTCATTGGTGTGTGTGCTCGTAATAAAGTTTTGAAATAGGGTACCAAGTGCTTCGCGTACGCAATCGTCATAAGTCATACGCTAACCACTCCTTTCGATTAGCGTACCGGCGCCTATTTTTCGAAAATAGCGAGCGTATATTCCAAGCCGCCCTCAAAGCTCATTCGCACTGATCTTAGATACGAGCGCTGTTGTCTCGCGTTTTAGTTTATGGAGGACAAACCCTATTCTAAAACATCAGTGGCGCGCTTAATTACTCAAGCCCAACGAACCGAGGGCTTGCGTACCCAATGCCGAAACTCTCTAACACGATTGGTCAGTTAATACAACGAGAAATCATCACTGTAAATGAGCATGAGGGCCTTTCAAACCACAAATACGCGCACTATATTATCCTCTTTCCAAATGGCTCCCGAAAACTTGCCGAAAATTTCTGATGGACTACTTATAGCATCTGGCTTCGGAATTCCACCAGCCGAAAAACTTAAGCAGTTCGTTAACTCAGCGAAACTCACTAATTTCAGTGAGTTTTTCCAGCCTCCTCAACAAAACCGCGAGCGTTGGTCATTTACTTAGAGACGTCGAGATTGCAGGTCCGTTGGTCTGCTTCAATTCTTCAAGGAATTTCGGTAAAGTTCAGTGCCTTGGCTTTATCTTATCTCGAGGAAGGATATGCCTGCACGTCATCTTGTCACTATTTCTAAGGGCCTACCAAACTTATCGGACAGCATTACTAGGCAATTGCACTAACATGCGTAATCAAATGCCGTAGTCAATCGTTTGTTCACTGAGCCAAGAGAATAAAGCTCTGCTCGACACCTTCTGTGCAATGAGAAGACTGGAACATGCACGCGCGATTTTAGGTTTCATATATATTCTTATCTTTATATGAATATACGAAGACTTCTCTTTGCCCCGAGTGACGATGTTATAATTCCGCTATTACATCTTCTTCGATGGAAGATTCCAAATTTTGCCTGTTTTAAAACATTTATAGTTTGGACACGACTCAGCTTACAGCACATCAGAAGCTGATGTTATAATTATAAGCACAAGCAACTGGACGTGTCTTAATCGGTCGTATTCATAACAAGAAACCTAATTTGGGCCACAATGCTCGACACCACAAAAGGACTGGCTAAGAAGTATTAGTACAACAGCTGAGAAGCATCCGACACGAACCCAAGATACGTACGTTCAATTTCAAAATATCACTACCCTCGCGCACACAAATTAAAATCACGCTTCTCCGCGGTATCCGCGCATTCTTCATCCGACAATCCAGCTTATTTAATCTCAGCCGTGGGCACAAGCGAGACGCCAGCGAACAATGGTAATACGTCTGCAGTATACCACCACTTCTTATACGCAGTTGGGCGAACGCTCGAGTCAGGGCCAGTAAAGAAGGCATGATAACGACAGCCGCGAGAGACAATATCCCCGCTGTCATTGTCCAGACAATCGCAGTCCGGCTATCATTTACAATGCCATTCGCGCGCTCCCCTCCCCCCTCCCACCCCCAACACAATTGACAATAAGGAAACAGGTACACAGCACGTCCGCTTCGCAACGTAATTCAATGTGACACGGCGATATCATCTGAAGTTGGTACGCGATCATTACGGGCACACGGACGAGGCCGTTGACTGAATGAACAAACGCAGCTGTGAAATGAAACCACCAAGCTCGCGTTGGCGGCATCTGTGATAGATTGCTTGTGTGAGTGCCGTTAATAGAGTAAAGTTTTGAAGTGGTGTGGAGGAATCGATGCTATTCTGCAGTGTGTAACAGTCACATGATACATAACAATAACATATGTTACATGTAACAGTCACGTGAGCTGGAAGAAAACGTCGCTAGAAACCACAAGCAGCTCAATTCGGGCCTGTGAGCGCACAGAGTTCCTAATAAAGTCAAACAGGCAACAGCTCGAACAGAAACAGGTCAGAACACAGCAGCAGGCGTACTTGAAAAAGGCTGATAGGCAGAGACGACGCGACAAGCGACTCGTAGCTAGAGGTCAGTCCGAATCACTTCAGACAAGCAAAACGACTACACCGGTCATTTCAAAACGACGATGTGCTGGCACCCCTTCTCTCGAATCAAATTTTAAATGTCGTAGCTGACGCTATATTTCACGATGCGTACCGCGGCTAAGCGCTACGCTAGAACTTGCAAAGGAGGAAAAAAGCAGCCACGCAACCTGCGACACTCGAAACTTCGACACACATACGTGATAGGGAAACTGATCGAGCGCCGCGGGATATCCGGTCAGTGACACTTCGCACGGCAGTCCCGGGCGCACAAGCCGCGTGCGTGGGAATACGAGCGTTGCATTTAACGACGCGGAATTCGCGATGCACGCACAGAGAGAAGCTCTGAGAGGAAGTCGCGGCTTCCGCGCGAACGTGGCGTTGTTTACGCTCCGGGCTCCAGGAATGCCACACCGCCGCTAGTCGGAACCGCGCGTTCAACGCAGCTGCGAAAAAAGACGCGTCGTCGGTCTTTTTTACCGTCGGCGCGGCAACCGGGCTGCCAAGTCAAGGACGCGCCGGACTTGGCGCGCCCGCAACCTCCATGCCAACCCCCCTCGAAACCGGTGCCGGCTGATCATAAACGGCTACGCTGTGTTCTCTCGAGATTCCACCCTTGACGCACCACGCGCGCCGGCATTTCGACGGCTCACGAAAAGGAATTCCCGACAGCGCGCGCCGCCGTACCTTCGGCGCGCGCGTGACGTAAATCATCGGCGCAACCGACGAAGTTCTCACAACGAAAGATTTACCACCGCCCTCCCACCATGCCGCCAAGACTCGCGTGTTTCCGTGTTCCGTGCAGCGTGATATACTGCGCCAGCGCAACGAAAAATAAATCGAAACACAGCCGCGCGGAGAACGAAAGCGAGGGTGTCATGCACAGTCCTGCATCCGAACCCATTCATTCGGGGACGCCGAAAACGCGCCGTCACGTCGCTCGTCGATTCAAGCCTAGCATCGAACGAGAAGCTTAGAGCGTCGGGCGCGACCGAGCCGTGCGATTCAAACGAGATCTAAGCCTAACCTCGGCAACGACGGGACGCGCCGAGAGACGGAACATCTGAGAGGCGCGGGCGGGCGGCGGCAAAGCGCGGGGGGGCAATCCGAGACTGGACATGCACGGTCGTACTCACCAGTTCGGTCGACTCCCTGACGGCTTGCGAGACGGTTTCGCGGGCTTGAGCCGCGGTGCCCGGCTTGCTGAGACCTCGCGTGAATTTCCGTTCTGCCATTTAGCACATAGCGACACAGAATCCCGAGAAACACCAGAGAACGCGCGACACATCCACCGGGAACGTCGTGCACTCCGTCACAACTTCGCCATGACTGCTTTCGCGAACTGCGAGAAAAAAAGTTGCGTGAAAGATGTGGCGCCATCTATCGCGTCTCAGAAGAAACGCGCGGAACGCGCGAGCGTTCAAAAATGTGACTAATGGGCTAAGAATCTTGCGCTGAACTGTGCGGCTTCAGAGTGCGGTGTAACAGATGGCGTGCGCCCGCTTCGGTTACGCATATGGGTAGCTTTGGCTCCGAAATTTTCAGCCATCTCTGATTAATTTGTTCATTCCTTTCTTTTCTTTATTCTGCGAAAAGACGTTCCAAAAGCCAGGGGAAGTCATACCGGTAATTCTTTTTCGTTACATTTAATATTGAACTGGCTTTATGGCGGCTTCGTCGACAAGTATGGTGTATCAGGTTTTTGCCATTTATCCACTGATGATGACACATGCATAGGTGGTAAAACATCTGTGTTTTCTGTTGGCTTTAGTTGAGCAAAGACGTATAAGAAGATTTTCCAGCAATATACTCCATTTTAAGTGAGAACTTTCACATGTATGTCCTCTGTACTATCCTCTTCAGCGAAAAAGCGGGATGATTTTATGACAATCCACAAAAGCAGCAGAATTTGATAAGCATGGCAGTAGCTAAAGTTACGTTTATCATCAAAAAGGTCCAGAAAATTTAACATTTATCAGAATTTCAAGTTCCTCATTAAAAACAATTTGTCTTACCCTTTTGTATTCCAACAAAAAACGTCCAGAGAAATGCAAACAAAAGGACATAATTAAAGCATCAGAAACAAAACAATTAGTTCTTGAGATGCGTGTGGCCTTTTTTAAAGCGCATGTTCTACTTAACCGCAACCTATCAATACAAAACTCCTACGCAATGAATATAGAGGAAACACTCCAGGATTACTAGAACCCTGCCATAAACGCCGAAAACAGATGATGGTTCGAACCGCGCGTTGTCTAAACTACTATGTGGCCTAGTGAAAAAAAAAAAGGGGGATCCCTTATTGAGAGCCTCTATATACATTAGTGATATATTTCTTGCCCCTATTGCAGTGAATAATATGGCTTACACTAATTATTTAGGTATGGTAATGTCACGGGAGACAGAACGCGAATAATATAATAAAGAAGATTAATTTTCTTGTGTATTACGAGCAGTTGCCCTCGTACGTTCCACGGAGGCGCCTTAATATTCTAAGCGAAAGCAATATTTATCTTGGATAGGTCCGAAACGTGATTCCGATTAAACATCTTTACCCATTGGAAAATTTCTAGTAAATATCTTACGACCTGTCCCACAAATCAATGTTATAAATCGTCTTTAGTTGGGCTATTAGAGTACTTGGCCTACTGAAGCCACTGCGTTCCCGTGGGAGTGTATGCTTCACGTTGTTGCCTTAATCTAATATCAAAGGGCAAACTTTACTAAGGACAAAGAAACGCACAAAGTACGAGTGCTTAAATATCAAATTCTGTGGTTTTACTTTCCGTAACCACGATATCATGAGGTACGCCGTACTGGGAGACATGGTGTTCCTAACGCTCTGTAAGTATAAAGTAGCATTTTTCCTGTCACTTTTTTTTTTTTTTGGAGGCGAAAATGTTTGAGGCCCGTGTACTTAGATTTAGGTGCACGTTAAAGAACCCCAGGTGGTCGAAATTTCCGGAGCCCTCCACTACGGCGTCTCTCATAATCATATCGTGGTTTTGGGACGTTAAACCCCAGATATTATTATTATTCCTGTCACTTTTTCTCAGACGCCACCACGAGCTCACCTAATTCTTGACAGTTGGTGACTGCGAGGCTATTAATTATTGTTAATTTATCAAGGAAACCGTCGGGAGTGCAAGAGCATCACGTCTTGCTCTTCTTGACACCATTCAGTATTATAATGTCATTTAAACAAATGCATGTATATTTATGAGTGTGAATATATTCATGTGACAAAGCCTCTTCGATTATGGCAATATTTTTATACGCAATATTTTTATATCAGAATGCATGAGCACGTACTCGTGCGTAAAGTCACCTTCGTTCAATGTATCTTACATCTAGCGAGTCCGCGATCACATCTGTCTAGTATCCCAAACTGAGTCGCTAGGAAACACTAGTTATTAACTTTTCATATGACACGCCCATGCCTTTTCATAATACCTTTTTTGTGGTACGGAGCTAGTAATAAGCCTGACAGTGCATCCCAAACGAGCATAGGGAAGTACAAGGTGACCGCTATTATTTGCCCCACTTGTGGGGTCTCGAAGAGAGCCGCGCTCGTGGAACACACGGACACAGTCACGCCGTCGAGCAAACGCAGTGCGTGCACATTTATTAACCGCTTTTACATCACAGGCCAGCTCGCAGTCGAGAATCTAACAAATAACTAGTAACATGAGAAATAATCAAATATAATGCCAGTACAACGCACAGAACAACGAAACACAACACATGTGCCGCGAGAGCGGCGCCGCTGACGGTCGACTCGCCACACGAGTCCGCGGGACCAAGCCGCAAAATCACCCCCACGGACCCGCGCGCGAGAGACGTCCGTCCACGAACGCTGCAAAACCCCAAAGAGAGTCAAACGCCCGGATAACCTCGGTCCCGCCAGGCGGCGCTGCTGGCGCCACCGCGTGAACACACCGCCATCTCTCGCGGTGGCAACTAACTGCGCTAACTAAGACGAGCGTGTGCCACGGGGTGAAAACGACTTTACAGGGGGTGATAGCCCCCCCCCCCCCCCACACACACACGCGCACACACACTAAAGCCCCAGGAATGATTAAATGCGTTACATTCCTTTGTGCTACATCATTCGCGTTCCTGTCATAGGTAAAAAGTACATCATCGTGTGCTTGCGCTGTTATACTACGCATCTCCAGGAAGCGTGGTGGCCATGCACTCTCATGTGAAACTGTTTATTCGGTATGTGCCTCCTTCAGTTCTCTCTGCGATGAACAATCATGATTTTCGACCAAAAACTGTGATGACGCCCACCCTCCTCTGATTGTTCGGCCTGGTCCAAATTTGCTTCCCATGTCAGCATTCATGAATGAGCATTACCATGCCTGTGCTGTTCAACTTGACAAATCTACAAGCCCTTGTAATGGTCTTAGGTCAGGTTTATCGGCTTCAGCAGTCCAGGGTGTGCTGGCATAAAGAGGCTGGCCTTCCGTACTATCAACATTTGCGCTGAAGAGGGAAATGTGGATGCTGGAGTTGCCATGCATAGTTAAAGAGGGACATGCCAAGGTCTTCCCTTGCTTTCGGAGCCTTGGACGATGTATTCTTCGTAGCCTGAATGGCTCGTTACGCTTGACCATTCGATGAGGAATAGCGACACCATGTAGTGTGTAATGCCTAGTTTCCCAAGAAGCACAGAAATCTGCATGCTCTCCGCTGTCAAACTGAACCACATTTTGCGAGATTACTTCAGGAGCGGTATACCAATCCGTGCGTACATGTTCTTGGGGATGCTAATAGCAGAGTGACCAGATGTGGATGGTAGCAATCTCTACTTGCTGTAAGGGGGCCCTGAAACACCTTTCCAACTGATCATTATATGACATCACTGTCGGAGTTCATTGTCTCACGAATCGACTGCCGCAAAATTTTTCGAAGCCATCAAGTACAAGCGAAGTCTGAGGGATTTTTCGCACGCTTTGAGCTCCTTTTCTCTCCTTTTGACACAAAGGGCACGCTGAAAGCTGCACAAGCGGGAATGAAAAAGGGGCCAGACATTAAGTCGATCAGCGCGCGTCATGATCTTGAGCTATTTTTCTTACTCTTTTTTCTTTGAGCGTGTCCGCTCACTCTATTTCACTCTAGCGCGATGGTGTCACCGCGGTTCAATTCTAGAACACTACGAGCACGCCACGGTACGTGGCGCAACCCGTGGTGGCTGCGGCATGCTAGGCAGCATTATAATGCTAAAACCAGCCAATGGACCTGTTAGGAATTTCTTCGCAGACACACACATTTTAAAGAGCGGAACTCTTTTTAATTGATTAATAACAAAAAAAAAGTTCACAACGTACGTATTCCTTCCTCCATGGCGTCTCTGCCCATGTTGCCAGCCTTGCGTGCCGATTCCGCTAACAGTCATGCATTTCCCTCCGTTGATGTAATCGGGCCCGTCGATGACGTAATGTGCCGAGAGAAGAGCAAACGATTTTTAGCTGTTTTTTTTTAAAGCAATTTGAAAATTTCTGCCGCGTGTAGTTCTATATTTGTCTCACGTGTTTGTTCACAGGAGCCTCGGCTACCGATCCACAGTGTTTTTTTTAACAACGTTCGAAAAATGTTGCAGGGTATCTATCAATAATAGTCGATTACTAGTGAGGGATGGCATCCATTATGAGTTTCACAATAAGAGCCCGCTGCAAATTTTGGTTAATCGCTGAAACTTGGAAGGACCATGTCGTCTTACAGAAACGTTTTAACAGCGAAGCTGTGTAGCAAATCATTCCTTGTCCGACGAACCAAAAAACTAG
Source organism: Rhipicephalus sanguineus (assembly GCF_013339695.2). Classification (NCBI taxonomy): domain Eukaryota; kingdom Metazoa; phylum Arthropoda; class Arachnida; order Ixodida; family Ixodidae; genus Rhipicephalus; species Rhipicephalus sanguineus. The sequence goes on along the minus strand of NC_051178.1, from coordinate 106,558,338 downwards.
CATCATCATCAACGGGTATGTGTCACAGAAATTGGGCAAATTCTACTACTCTCCACTGGTGTTCTAAAAATGAAGAAGGCAACAGTTACCCAACAAGAAATGGCTGCGAAGCGACGGCAGCTAGCCGAAGACCCCGAGCACGTACAACGAGATATAATAATAGGCTACGGGAAAGGGAACGGCGGCTGCGAGAAGACCCCGAAGCGATGGAAGGCCTATGCCGACGACGACGTGCCTGTAGATCTATGGAGGTGCGAATGCTTGGTTTCAGCGCGAGTTTCTTTCTCTGGAGTTTGGACATCCGTGTCGTGTCTGTGACTGTCTGTGGTTTATGTCGAACCTCTCTGAGCTGAGAATCAACGTAGAAACAACCTAGCATCACCTAGCTAAAGCCTAGAAACGACCTAGAAGCAACCTAGAAACAACCTGCACCACCTAGCGCTAAGGTCCAGAAACAACCTAGAAGCATCCAGATTAGTCTTCTGAATCGTCCAGTTTCGCTGTTTCAAACCTTGCACGGCTTAGTGCAATTTTTTCGCCATTTCTCTTTTGTAGATGTTAGCTGAAATTGAACGGTTCGTCATCGTTCCTCCAGGATGCGACCTCCAGTGACTTGCATCAGTGAACTGCAACTAGCGCGAGCAGGCGCTGTTGCTCCATTGCGTTCTTCCGAGCATCAAGCTTCCTACAATGGCAACTATTCGGTCACGTAAGACGGATCGATAATGCCGGAAACAAAATGAAAATTCTTGAATTCTTGATAGTGTTAGGTTTCAAGCCCAACGCCCCAAGCTCAGATAATAACAATAACTGCGGTTTTACGTGCCAAAACCACGATATGATTATGAGGCACTCCGTAGGAGAGGGCTACGGAAATTTTGACCATCTGGTGTTCCTTTAAAGGGACTCTGAAACGGTTTTTTGAAGTTTTGTCAGCGTATAGGCAGGAGCATCCCCAAATCATTCGCACCAGAAATTAAGCGACGCACTGTCTACCAAAGCCGCTACGGAATTTATATCTATACCCTCCTCCTCACCACTGCCTTGCACCCTCAACTCGCAGACACCCTGACATCGTCGGCGATCGCAGCGCTCTCATGAGCGCACTCGACGGTTTGAGCTTCGCCCAGTCATGGCCTCATGGCCGACGGGTTGCGCGCAATCTCGGAGGCCCAACAAAGACGAAGCTCGCGGAATGGTTGATATCTGCTCCGACAGGTGTCGCCACACTACCAGCAGATCTTACTTTATTCTCCTGTACGGCTACAATCTGTAAAGCATGCGGACAAACAAAAATAATTCGAGAACGATCACCGATAAGCGTAAACTCGGGCATTGTGATTGTGTCTTCAGGGGTGAAGTTACAGCTACAAAAACGTGGATCGTGGCGTTGAACGGATAGCGAGAGCGCGACGCTCATTGTAGCGACGAGCTGAAGGGATTCCGCTCGCCAGATTCCTCACGAACATTGCACGATGTCGCAGCTTTACAAGTCACCAATTGCTAGATATGTGGTACACAACACGGCTAGGGCAATTCATTTTGTCCAAGAAAAGAAACCTCGAGATAAACATTGTCGCTCAGCTCACGTCAACACGGAGTACGTTGTAACACGGGCAGACGACGCTCGCTGCCTACAGGAGGTTCAGTGACGTGTACTGGACATATCCAATCAGATCAGCCGCCTGCGTGACGTAGCGCTTCCAATACGACGCGCATTGGAAGTGGGCGGTTTGAAAACGCGTTTGGCTGAGCCGCTGTGATCGGTGGCGATTCGCAGCTTTAAAGCCTTGTAATAAATTACACAGTTTACGCACAGAGCTTAAATCGGTCTGTAAATGATCCTTAGGACTTGCTCTACCGGCTCAATGTGTTCGTACAAAATCGTCAAAACCGTTTCAGGGTCCCTTTAACGTTCACTGACATTGTGCAGGGCAGGGGCCTCTAGCATTACGCCTCCATCGAAATGCGACCGCCGCGGCCGGGATCGAACCCGAGATCATCGGGTTAGCAGCCGAGCACGCCCCACGCTCCGAAGCCGTCTGTCTTGCCCCTGGGCTAAACATCCACGCTCAGGCTTGCAGAGGGCGAACACTGTACGCCGCCACGGCCGACGTCATGCCATAGCGAAAACTGGAGGAGTCACGTGATCAGATCTTGGTCGCTCTCCGAGGTTGGAGTTGTGAGCGCCTCAAACCACTCCTAGCTGGATCGTGGCACTCCGAAATAACCGAGAAGAGGGAGAGAGAAAAAAAACGTTTATTGATCGAACAATGACTACTTAGTGAAGGTGGGAAGGTCGCTTATTCCAGGAGCCCTCTGGCCTGCACCGCCCGCCGGGCTCGGGCGAAGAGTTAACGCTGGTAGACCAGGTCCGCCTTGGAGATCGCAGCCTCCCACACTTCAGTTACGAGGTCTGGGCCTGCATCTGTTGCTGCTGCTTGTAGCGCTGGGATGCTTCCTTTGCATTGGAGCAGAAGGTGTGCCAGAGTGCCTGCCACATTGTAGTGTGGGAAGATGTATAGCGGAGGTTTAAGAAAGAAACCACAGGGTCCCTTATGCAGTCACCTATATAAGACGACTCGAAGGCGGAAGCTATCTTCTTTTTCTTCTCAGTCGATCTATTGATCCTGCTCTGCCACCCACCGAACGCTTTCCGCACCTAACGTGGTTTCGCACTGCCTCCATGATCGGAGGCACTTCCCCTGGCTTTGCACTGCCTCTATGATCGGCCCATCTTTGACCAAGCGATGATGTCAACATGTGACGTCACGTGATGGGGCCACAAATTTTGGTGATTTGGATCGTCATGACGACGTCACATTGCCGCCATCACGTGAGAATGCTTTGCATCACACGTGTTGGCGCCGACGCGGAACGCTGGTCAATTTTCGCGTTTGTTGAGGCGCCTTAAAAGGAGGCGAATGTATTCAGAGCGCTCGATTTCGACTAACCGAATGTACCATTAGACTACTGCCGAAGGAGATTCTACTTGGAGCTTTCCGCGAAACGAAACGGAAAGTGCTCGTACGAAAGCATTATAGTCAATTATTCTGGTTCTGAAGCTCCCCATCAGTACATATAGCGTCGCGAGGTAAAAGAACACACGGTGGCGGTCATTTTCTCTGCGTTAGGTCTCTTAAACTTGCGATTACAGCGATAATTGATGGTTGCTTATTCATAATGTTATAAGGTTTCCGTGAGCAACTATGGTCGTCAATAACAGTGACTAGATTGCTGAAAAGATGCCGTCATGCGATTGAAAATAGCCAATGTATTGCGCTCTTCGAGGTGCTCGCTCCTCAGACAGTCAAGTCCACTGATTATCCAAGCAGCCAGAGCCCTTCCCGTTGCGTTGCCACCTGCGCGTGATCGGTCACTTTTCTTAACTCATTTCGAAAACATGGCTCGAACGGCTATGTCAACGCATCATGGTACCGCTGAGACATTCACAATGCTTAGTGGTCTGCCACAGGTTCCACCAGACGTAGCTGCACAACTTTGTAAAAGTCCATCAGCTGATGAGGTCAAAGAAGCATTGTCTTCTATGAAACGTGGTTCGGCTCCTGCCCCGGACGGGTTGCCCGTTGAGTTTTATTTAACCTTTTGGGATGACATTGGTTCCACTTTCACCTCTGTTATTTGCCGTTGCTTTGAGCACTTTGATTTCCCAGATAGCTGTCACGATGGCCGCATTGTGTTGATACCTAAACATGACCCATCCGCAGTTCGCCCGGAGGATTGGAGACCAATTACGCTTCTCAACGTCGATTACAAAACTTTTGCAGCAGTTGTCACTCGGCGCTTGAGAAGCCTGAGGCCTTTCTTAATAGGACATCATCAGGCGTGCTCGATCCCTGGACGAGAATTTCATAGTCTCTCCTTTGTTACGCGTGACATCATCGCGTATACGATAGCGAGATCAGCACGTGGGCTCTTGGTTTCACTTGATCAAGAAAAGGCATTCGATCGCGTTGAACATAGCTACATATTTAGCGTTATGGAGGCGTTTGGCTTCTCGCAAAACTTTGTTGAGCTTCTCAGAAAGGCATACAGAAACATCCACAGCACGTTGTTTCCTGATGGTTATGAAAGTGCGCCATTTCCTGTTACCCGCGGAGTTCGCCAAGGGTGTCCTCTATCTCCAGTACTTTTTGTGCTTAGTCTCGAACCGTTCCTGCGCTCACTGCTTAACGATCCATACATTCGAGGCCTCCCACTACCTGGAAGTGATACTGTGAAGGTGACAGCTTTCGCCGATGACATCACATCGTATTTGAAGAACGAGGACAGCCTATCCCGTAGCCTACGGCTTTTCGCTGAATATGGGAATATTTCCGGTGCTGCGTTAAATTTTTCAAAATATCAATATTTCTTTATTGGTTCCCCAGACGTCTGCCTAAGTCCCTTCTTCCGCTTTCAAAAAAGCGGCTGTCTACGTATTTTGGGGCTTGATTATACCTACTACGGCATATCATCCTCCGTGTGGGTTTCAGTACTCGAAGATGTAAAACGACGCGTCTGGGAAGCGCAAGAGTACGATTTACCGCTGTTGGAAAGACGATACCTAGCGCAGACAGTATTTTGCGGCCGTGCATGGTACATTTCTCATGTTGTGCAGCCCCCCTTGCGAATAACTAGGTCGTTGCAACCCCTTCTTGGCTCGTTTTTCTGGTCATGTGGAACTGAGCTGGTTTGCCGCGCTGCGCTTGGGCAACCACGCAACAGAGGTGGATTCGCGCTCCCATCTGTGTCTGTTAGCTGCCGGCTGCTTGCTCTGCGATCCAATTGCTTCGCTTGCTAAACGGTGACCAGTGTCCAGCGCGTGATCTTGCGTGCTATTTCTTAGGCACAAAGTTACGATATTTGTTACCGGGAGCACGGCTTAACTCCGCGCCGCAAGTATTTAACGTGCCTGCATTTTACTCCACGACAGTAGAATTTTATCGGCATGCACAGCAGGTTTGCCCTGATGTGGACATTCTAGAAAACCGGGTTGTAGATACAACGGCAGCCCTGCTGCTCCCTCTGATTCCTCCAGCCCGTCTAGCACGTTCGAGTCGTGTCTCGTGGAGCGCGATAACGGCATCCTTTCTACCTGGTCATCTCCGTGACATCATGTGGCGTCTGGGATGGAGAGTACTCCCAACACGAGACAGGCTGGAGAGGTGGGGCATGGTCCCATCTTCCACATGTCCTAACTGTCCGCTACAAGAGTCCAACCAGCATGTGCTGCAGCAGTGTGTAATTGCAAGGGTATTTTGGCGAGCCGTTAACACTGGTTTCCGTGGCCTAGGAGTTAATCGTTTCGTCACATCTGGCCGCTGCTTGCGTAGTCGCTTTGCACACCTTCTAATTGCTGCGGGGGCTTTTTGTTTGTGGCGTAACAGGTGTGAGGCTGTTGCAGCGGGTCACCGTCACCGAACTCTGTTTCCGATTCTGGAACGGTTGTTCTCCGAAGTTATGTCCTTTTTGTCGGAGGAATTGTTCTTCCTTGGGGACGAGGAATTCCTACGGCAGTGGTCATGCCGTTTCCTGTCGGTGGTTGATGGGCGTGTGCGGCTGGTTTTCCATCTAGCCTGGTTCTTGTAGCCACGTCATCAGAAAGAGCTTGATGAATGTATATAATATGCATGTACTTATTATTTCTGTGTGTGCATGTTCCCGTATCCGCGTGGGTTCTTGTATATATACATTTCATGCTAACATTATTCAATGTGTACGTTGCCTACACCATAACATCTGTTGTACACAGGGGCGTAGCCAGAAATTTTTTTCGGGGGGGGAGGGGGTTCAACCATACTTTATGTATGTTCGTGCGTGCGTGCGTTTGTGTGTGTGCGTGTATATATACGCAAGCAAAAATGAAAAATTTCAGGGGGGGTTTGAACCCCCCCCCCTGGCTACGCCCCTGGTTGTACATATGTGCTTGTATGTTCACGAAGTCATGTATATTATGTGAAAATAGGATTGTTGTAAGTGTATGTTAGCCCACAATAGCATGTGTTGAAGACGTCCTGTGGACTTCGACTACTGTGTAAAAATGTTTCATGTATATAGTGCTTAGACATTTATATATGTTACTGTCTTTGATTACGACACTGTACCCAACTGTTCGTAGCGTCCTGTGATGAAATAAACTTTTTCTAAACAGTCTACGCATAATAAATTTTTCTAAACATAGTCGAAATATCCTGTCGCAATTTGGATGACGACTCCATAGAGTACTTAACACAACTAATTAATGAGATGTGGAAGAACGGTGAAGTTTCTCGCGAATGGAAGGCCGCTAACACCATTTTAATCCCAAAACCGGGAAAGCCCCCAGGCCTTGAGAATCTAAGACCGATTTCCTTCACATCATGCGTGGGAAAGGCTGCTGAACATGTTATACTAAATCGATTATCTCGGTACCTGGAAGAGCACGAGGTTTACCCTCACAGGATGATAGGCTTCCGACATGGTCTATCTACGCAAGATGCCATGCTCCTACTCAAGAACCAAATAATCAGCCACAGGACAAGGGACACGAGAGCAATACTGGGACTAGACATGGAGAAAGCCTTCGATAATATCCATGATACCTTTATACTCAAGACCATTTCAAACCTCGGTTTGGGTAGTCACTTTTATCAATATGTTCAGGCTTTTCTCAGTGGAAGGACGGCAACGCTCAAGGCTGGGGATCTAACATCAGATACAGTGAAGCTTGGCAACCGAGGTACACCCCAAGGAGCGGTCATCTCGCCTACCCTTTTCAATATCTGTATGATAGGTCTCGCCAAAAGACTCGAAGATATCGAAGGCATAGAGTACACGATTTACGCGGACGACGTCACGATATGGTGTACTGGAGGCAGCGACGGAGAAATAGAAGAAAAATTACAAGAAGCCGTTAACGTCACTGAAGAGTACCTCATTCCAACGGGACTGCGATGCTCACCCAAGAAATCGGAACTCCTGTTATACAGACCTAAGAGAAGAGGCCGCAAACCCAGGGGCTGGATTCCTCCAGAGGAGAACGAGATCACGGTCTATACCAAGAGCGGAAGCGTCATCCCAAGAGTTAATTCTATCCGGGTCCTGGGCTTGGTGAATCCAACGGCTCCAATAATCAAACAACACAACGTGTCGCTAAGAAAGTGTACAACGCAATCAGGCTCATTAAAAGAGTGACTAACCGCCGACAAGGGCTTGGAGAAGACAACGTCGTAAGACTAGTTCACGCCTTTGTGCTATGTCACTTCGCCTACGTAGCAGCCATGCACGAGTGGCAGAGATCCGAAAGAGACAAACTAAATGTATTGTTAAGGAAGGTAATCAAGGTAGCTCTTGGGCTACCTGTCTACACCGTAACTGACAGGCTCATGCAGCTCGGGATGTACAATACAATGGAAGAAATAGCAGAGGCACAAGAAAGAGCCCAGTTCATTAGACTCTCCACCACGCGATCAGGACGGCACGTCCTCACACGGATTGGTATACCAATAACAGCAATAGATAACAACCATAAAGAAATTCCCAACGATTTGAGGGAGAATATAACAGTTCTGCCTGTTCCAAGGAATGTTCACCCCATTCATAATGTGAGCAGAAGGCAAGCCAGAGCCAAAACCCTGCTAGAAAAAGCTAAAAATCAGGCTGAAGAATGCTCGTTTGTCGACGCGGCTTTCATGTCCAATAAACGAGCCTTCACAGTAGTACTTGTGAACGGCGAAGGTGAACTCGCCAACTCGGCTTCCACCTACACCACAGAATCAGAAATTGCTGAGCAAGTAGCCATCGCACTGGCGCTTTTAGACCCAAATAGATCGAGGATCCACAGCGATTCTAGGGCAGCCGTCCGAGCATTTGCCAAAGGAGTTATTTCCAGACAGGCTCTGGCAATTCCCAAGGGAAAGGTAATCAAACCACACACGATCATCTGGTTTCCTGCTCACATGGGAGAAATCAACGGTGCTCCCGCGAACCTCAACGAATCTGCCCACAATGCTGCACGAGGACTTGCCAACCGTGCAGCCACAAGGCAAGAAGATGCTGAGGTTTCAGAATGCAGGGATCACCTCCTCTCTTACAACGAGCTAACAAAGCACTTTTACCTAGGACGCAGGGTCTTCCCCCCTCCGCATGCACAGTAAACTAAATCGAGCATAGGCCATTACACTAAGGCTCTTACAAACAAGAACCTATCCGAACCCGCTCTTAATTACCAAGATTTATCCGGAGTTCTCTACTCCTACAACATGCCAAACATGCCACGAAACAATAGATCTCACTCATATGCTCTGGCGTTGCTCCGCGTTACGCAGCGACAAGGAAAACACTGAAGAGCGGTGGGACGCAGCTCTGCGCAGTCCGACATTAGAGGGACAATTATGGGCAGTCCAACGGGCCCGCGAAGCGGCCGGAAGGCTAGGTCTTTCGGTCCCAACGTGGGAGCGGCCCGCTTCGGGCTAGGAAACTAGCACGACCTATTGGACCTCAATAAAGTTCTTTCATCCATCCATCCATAGTCGAAATATCGTTCGCGATTATTCTGAACGCGATGGTGACGTGCACCCGGCTCAGTGACGGGGAGGTACGTGAGATCTAGAACTAAGAACAGTCACTTTCCTAAAAAAATGATGTGTTGTATTCGCCTCATGGTCCACTGATGGCGGCGCTGCGAACGGCGCTCCGGTGACGCAAAAGCGGGGATTCGGCTTTTGTCGTCTGCTAGGCTCTGGCTAGAACAGCAGCATTTTCTTTATAGTTCGCTCTCGTCGCACGGCGTTCCTCGACCACTAGCTGTATTGTTTTCTAATGGCAGTTCTTTAGATGGTTGCTAGCATAGAGGAGGTTAAGAAACGTTGACATTTATCGTATCTTCTATATACCCACAGCCATCGCGGTCAGAATTATGTCCCCGAGTTAGTAGCGTCACTCACTGGGCTGGATGGCGTTGAAATTGCTTACGTGAAAGCGCGAACGTCCCGTCCAGCGAGTTAAAGAGAGTCTACGCCGCTTTGGAAGCGAAGCGCGATCAATTTTACGGCGTATTCGCAAAAGATAGTGTAGCGTAAACAGACTTGAGTTGCACGAAAATTCACACTCCGCTTCCAATTGTAGTCATGTGGACCTGTTTGCAGACGAAATATAATTGATAACTTCAGCGACCAGCTGGTTATTGAGGACAACTAGCGTAGATTAGACGAGTTGGATGCACATTAAAACTTGTTACGCGTACTATATGGCTCCGAATGAAACGCCATTAGTGATGCGCGTGGTGCAGTTCGCACCCTGATTATTAGAGATAGATACGCTCATGCGGTTTGCCGCTCGTGAGCCTCATTCACGCTTTCGATCATGCAGTGCTGCCTAATCGGGTGTGCGGGCCTGTCAGTGGTGATGACAGGAC
>NC_051178.1:106533941-106546441 GCF_013339695.2 Rhipicephalus sanguineus | reverse complement strand
CATGTTTATCGGCGACGCGGTAGGCATGTCGCCTGCCAAAATGGAGTGCGACTTCACCGCATAGATGTGGTTGCTAGCCGGACCTATGCGCTACTCTGCTACCTAAAGGTAGCATATACAGTGACTCTAGAATACTAGAAGTGTGATCACCGCCAAGCGGCTGCAATGGGAGGTAGTGACGCCGCCTTGCGATGTTTCCGCTAGGTGGCGCGCGCTGTCGTATACACGTCAGGCTCTCAGGCTGCGCACTAGTGATGCAGAACTATCGGTAAATTGACTATCGATAGTATCGATAGTTTCTTTGAAACTATCGATAGTGTAAACAAACTATTGATAGTACTACTATCGATAAACTATCGATAGTCGAATCGGTAGTACCATTGGTAATATTAGTAGCGATATTACTTCCACGCGTGTTTATTGCTTTATTTTGATGTATTCGGGTTTCACCCACAGACTGTTAGCTGCGTTTGACGCAGACCGCGCCGCGATGTTTGAGAAGTTTCGCGATTGTTTGACATTTTAAGGTTACGCGCCGGACGCGAATATTCAAGTTTATTCGAGAGCTTACGCGAGCAATAGCGATAACACTGGAACGTTTGACGACTGATGTATAAAAGACGAAGCGTTCCACCGATTGTCAGATTACTCGACGGCCGGCGACTGCTCTCGCCGCAATCAGTGCGCAGCGTGTATCGCTTGTATTCTGAGTTTTGATTTTCTGGGCACAAGTTCGACCAAAAAAAAAAAAAAGAGCTTCGTATTTCCCAGTCTTGCTGTAGCATTCTTCACCGTCACAACCACGTGGCAAACTATCCATAGCGGTACGAATAACGATGCTGTTGCTGGCTGGCCAAACTGCCAAAATATTTGCGATAGCCTACTATCAGCTTCGCTTAATTTATGAGGAAACTTTTATCGAGAGAAATTATTTGCGCAGTGAAAATGGCGGCATATGTCCATCAATAAATTAACATTTAAAAGCAACCAGTTACATCTAATTACCATTAACAAACTTAGTTCTTGATAATTTTTGATTTTGCAATCGTCAAATGCAATATAAAACTGAAGCCGCGCAGTTCCACCCATGTAACGGCTTCCTTTCCGCTACAGCTTAATAGTTTGACTTTATGACCATGTTTCAGCGAAGCACTCTGGTGAAGAAAGCAAGCATGTCAACTTTCTTGCCTTCAGCCTGCTCCTCCGGCTGCACTATGTACCACGCGCGCGGGGAACCAAATTTATTCTGCAATGAGTTCGCGCTGTTGATTTTAAACTATCGATAGTACTTACTATCGATAGCACTATCGATAGTATCTTTTACCATCGATAGTTCGATAGTGACTCAGCTATCGATAGTATCGATAGTACCATCGATAGTTCTGCATCACTACTGCGCACGTTGTTCAATGCTGGAACTCGCCGGTTAGACGTGATTCTTTTGCCTATTTACGCTGTTCTTTCGTGCTACATTTGCTGGTTGGACAGCCTTGTCGTGTTTACGTTATGTCTTTTGCGGAGTGTGTGCCATGAGCAGACGTCAGAGCCACTGTTTTGTGCCCAGATGCTCAACTGGGTACAAATCGTGCAAGCAGAAGCTTTCATTGTTCGGAGTCCCGAAGACGACCATTTGTTCCAGCAGTGGCAGCGTAATATACCAGAGCAGACGAGCCTTTGGAAAAGAATGCTGCCGTTCCAATCCCCGAGATCCAATCGAAAAGCTATTCGGGATCATTCGTCAATTATCCGGGTGCAATGATCATCCCACATCGACCCAGTTCCTTGCTGCCGTGAATTCCCTTAGCTTTTGCAATTTGGTAAAAGCACCAGACACGGGCAACTGTGCAGGTGACACACTTACGTCATTAGTTGCCCAGTCAAAAAAAGTCAATGGGTCCAATTGGAAAAATACCAATTGCCACCAATTGGTTTTCGACCAATTGGAATTTCGCCACCAGTTGAGAGCGCACCAATTATATCCAATTGGTAGACCAGTTTACGTCCAATTGGCAAAACCATTTGGGCAGTACCGGTGGCCAATTGGTTTTCCAATTGCATTTAACTGGACGTAATTGAATCCAAATGGTGCGCAATTGGTCAACCTATTGAACACACATGGTCAACCAATTATAGATAACTGGTGTGCACCTAGTCAACCAGTCAATGTAAATTGGTGTCGAAATGGTCAACCAGTTGAAAACATATGGTCATCCAGTTAAAGCCAACTGGTCATCAATTGAACCTAACTGGTGCCCAATTGGTTAGCCAGTTGAAAACAAATGGTCATCCAATTAAACATATTGATGCCCAACTGGTCAACCAGTCAGTGTGAATGGGTGTCCAAATGGTTAACCTATTGAAAACATATGGTGATCCAGTTCAAGCCAAATGGTCATCCAGTTGAAGCTGACTGGTGCCCAATTGGTTAGCCAGTTGAACACATATGGTGATCCAGTTAAAGCCAACTGGTGCCCAACTGGTTAACCAGTTGAAACCATACGGTCAACCAGTTAGAGCCAACTGGTGTCCAATTGGTTAGCCAGTTGAACACATATGGTGATCCAGTTAAAGCCAACTGGTTAACCAGTTGAAAACATATGGTCACCCAGCTAGAGCCAACTGGTGCTTAATTGGTTAGCCAGTTGAACACACATGGTCATCCAGTTAGAGCTAGGTGGTGCGCAACTGGTCAACCATTTGAAGTACACTCGTGCACAACTGGTGGTCTAGCTTGACCCGAATATTCTTCCATTGGCTGAAAAACATGGGCAAAGAGTACACCAGATTTTTGACGCAAAAATGATAGCGAATTGGACAAAAGAAATGTTGATCCTGAACAAAATGGTCTGGTATGCTTATTTGTGAATGATATGTAATGCACACACATCAAATAAAAACCATACAATGGAGGTACTTGTTTTACGATAATTATTACTTTAAAAGCATTGTAAAAGTTATAATGACTAGCAAAAAATCAGGTACTCCTTATTCTTCAACTTGCACCTTGCCACACTTAGGAATTTCCTGTGTCCTTTTCCCTGAAAGTGTTGAAAAATACATAAGTGCATGAAAGTTACAAGTTCACGTCACTAATGTTACATATACACAGGATGCAACGATATTGTGGTGCTGCCCTTGAAGCACACTATGAATGTATCTGTGTTCTTGGCTGTAACAGATGGTGGAGAGACTTGCTGCAAAAAAAAAAAAAGAAAAAAAGCTATTCCTACACACTTCCACACAAAGTATGTAAATTATGTTGTAGTTACACCATAATAAACGAACAAGTTCTCTGTGGCTATAATGGAGTGATAGAAGTGGCTTTTGAAGCAGGAAAAACAACTGCATAGGCAGCTCAACCACTGCACGCCAATGTTCACACGCAACTATTAGTGGCTCAAAGGCTGAAAATTAGCTTGGTTTGGTCACTCGGGCGACATACCCACAGTCGGTTTTGAAACAAATATAGCTAATTCAGCCTTCAGTTGACGTGCAGGTTGCACAAATTGTGCGAGCCTAGGCACAGATGTAGAACAATGAACATGAACAGCAGCCGTTTCACATATTATATATCGGAATTTCTTTATGCAATTAGTCTAGCACTTCCACATTAGATGGGCTCATTGTATAGACGTCCTCTATAAGCAAGGAACCCCATGAGCTCGAAATAACAATAAACGAATGTCAGGTGACAGTGGTATCACGCTCTTGCAAAGCAGGGTAACGGTGAAAGTGAAAGCTGACGCTAGACTCGCACTGTGGCATGGAGCAGCATAAAGTACCATGCTGCCGATAACTTTGACTGCACTTTCCCGCATTGTGAAGTCTAGGTGTCCGCACACATGAAGTGAGAACAAAACAACGCTGTTCAAAGTGGAAAACACCAGAAATCGTGGTTAAAAGCAACGCGTTGAACCGTCCACTTCCCTTCACCAGAGCAACGTGAATCACGCGATCCAACCCTGCACGTCATAACGACTGCAGTGCCCACGTCTCTAGTGGAGGACCTCGCACCCAATATCTGTGTTTGACTGTATATTCTGTACGAGTTTCGTGCACACTGTAACATTTCTTTTTCCTGCTCAGCCTACATTTGAGGTAACATTTTTGTTTTTTCTGGCTTCAAACATTAGGGGGTCAGCCTAGAATCTGGGCTGGCTCAGATTTGAGTAAACAGTGTTAACTTGATGTGCTGCAAGCTCAAGACTAGCTTTCTCCACATGATACTTTGCATAGATGTAAGCAAATGCACTGGCATGGCATTTAGTCAGTATGATGCTTTAAACACTTTCTTACCAGGCTGCATGTCATTTAAAAACTACATACAAAGAACCTCCCTGAAATTAGTCAAAACACATTTATAACAGCACCTCACCGTTTTGCCAGCCTCTCAAGGTCTGCCAGCTTCTCAACCACGAAATGGTTCAGCTGCTTGAGTGCAGCAGGCATAAGGGTTTCGGGAATCCCCTGGCGCTGCAGTCTCCGTCTGTAACAGTCTAAAACAAAAAGTTCACAAGGCCTCACTAACTGGTACGAAGAAACAATTTTTAAACAAAAATAGTCTATAAGACTACGGTCTGAAGCAGAATGACCAAAGACAGTTTGCACCAAAACATCATAAAAAGCATGAACACTTACCACGCATCACTTCCACTTTCCAAGGTGTCAGTGGAGCCTTTGCAGGCCGATCGGGAAATCGTGGACACCGCTTCCCTGTAAGACACAAATGAACGGTGATTAACTATAACACAATCTTTCTCTCTGTCTAGTCTTTCTATCTTGTAATGTCTTTATTCCCCTCACTTCTCTTGCATGCTTCACATGCTCCACTTCGTCAAGCGAAGTTTTCATTTAACACTTGCACCTGCTGTACTCGTAGTGGGGCTTGCCCAATTCCTTTGACGCATACCCACCTGAGGATTTTGTTCACGGTGGACAGATTACAGCTGGCTTAACAGCTCCGCTGTAAGAAAGTACAAGGAATTCTATAGAACAGAAACCACCTTGCAAAGAGCGGTTTTTCAGCTGGTCCTTGGGCCAATTCCCAGGAGGAGGTCCTTAACGAAAAGGGAATCCTTTTGATGCCCTGAATGTGGTGCCATGCGCTAGAATTTATTTGAAGGCCACCGCCAATGTCCACCTGCATCAGGAAACGTATTGCAGCAAAAAAAAAAAAATCATTTTAACAACCATTTAAAAAAGCAGCATTTGCTGTTTAGGCAAGCACAAGGAAAATTTCACTTATGATGACAACTGTACGTAATACTAAAAATTGCTGAAGCTGCCCTTCAGATGTGGACGTTACCATGGCATTCTCTTTTCTTGCGTAATCATCCTGTGGCGGTGTTTTCTCCCTAGGAATCACGTCCATGCTGTCAATATCCACTTCCCTCGTCGAGTGGTCTGGTCCGCTCTTAGTGGAGCACGAAGCTCTACTGTAGCCTGCATCATCAACACGAAGCATGGCTCATTACAAACAGCAGAACTCGGTCACTTTAAGATGACAGCATAGTCAGGAATCAATATTTAAAGCAAATGAGTTTCAATATAAAGGCTCACATCCAAATATCGCTACATCCAAGAAAGAAATTGTACAAAGGCAAGTACTGTACTGTACTGACACAAGAGTTTTTAATTTTTGTTTTGTTTTTGTAACTAACAATTTGAGAACACACCTCATATTAAATGTGGAACCAAGCTACAAATATAACGGCACTTACTTATTTTTCTTTTTCAAAGCAGCTTCACAGAGCACTCTAAGTGACAATGGCAACGTGTTGGGTCTGTGCAATGTTTTGCACATGCAACCACTGCCTGGTAAAACATGATGAAGAAAACACAGTACAATGATCTGCTTAAAACTAAGGCAATAAACTGTCCAAAGAAATTGGAAACCCATAATCAGTGGTGTCTTGCAGTGATGGGAAAGCTGCTACAATTGCTCCAAGCTGCTACATTCATTAAAGCTGCTACATCTATGCTACAAATGAGCACCATTGCTCCAACCTGCTACATTTCGTGAAAGCTGCTACATCCATGCTACAAATGAGCAGAACTGCTCCAAAGCTGCTACGCATAGCCTCCGAGATTACCTGGCAATGCGCTGCTTTATCTCGGAGGCCACCGTCAAGGGGATTTTTCAGCAACACCAGGTGGCAGATAGGCTGCCGCCTCTCGTGCCATTCGTAGGCAGAGCCAATCCAATACAATCCAATGCGTGGGCACGTGGCTGTAGTTGTGCGTAGGCTTGTCACTGTGTAGTGTCGGTCATAGAGTTTCCTAAAATGACCTAGAGGGAACTCTGGCACTGCGATCTTTCAGCCACCATGGGAATGATGGGTAGTACACGGATTTGCCTAGTCTTCGTGCTTGTGGGCTTCGAACGCACTTGTGGCTTGTTTATTGCTATGTTTTGGTTTTCTTTCGGATAAAGAATGTATCGTTGTGACCTTCGTGACCAGATTTGAATCGGTGAGCCTAAAGAAGTTAAAGTGGTGAAGTGAAACTGCTGATTTTTGCTGAACTTCGTTTTGCGACAAAGCAGATGCAGGCGACGCGGAGCCAAGCAGAGCCTAAAGAACGAAGTTTTAGACAAATCCGTGTACTACCCATGATTCCCATGCTGGCTGAAGTGCGATGCATTGCAGCTCCCATAGACACTAGCGCCAGAGTTCCCTCTAGTAAGTATTGTAGGAAACACTATGGTGTCGCTACCTGGTGGCACTGTCGTTTGAGCTGAGTGCAGTGTGCGGCTCATTCCCAGTTTTCGCTGCGTGCCGCAGCTCGCAGTCGTACCGGCGAGGCTGTCTTTGTGTCAACCAGTCTTCATATATTTGTGATCCTAGGCTTTGTTTAAAGCTTGCGTTAGTTGCGCCGTCATTGAACTCATGCGCACACTGTATTTAATACTTCATTTTATTGTATAATAAAACCATTAAAACGCCATCTGACCTGTTTTTTTTTTTTCGTTTTCGCAACCTGCTACAAAACTGAGGGCAGCTGCTACAAATCATCATTTTTCCTGCTACAAAACCTGATACAAAACACTTTTGGCCATTCCCATCACTGTGTCTTGGCATAAATGAGCATTTAATTATGGGGTGACAAGTTCTTTCATGCTCTGCCGACTTGAAAAGCCTTTTGTGGTCCTATGCAAGATCGTCACCACTGGTTGGAAGAAAAGCTCTCCAACATTGTATGGCGAGCTCATGTTATACTGTAATACCTTTTTATATAATTTCTTACAATTCTACGAAGGCAAACTCTCCCCTTATTTTATAAATGTGTAAACATGGTATGCACAAACATCTCCCCTTGTTTAATTTTATGATTTGAAATTGTAAGGAAGTTTTAATTTGAAAGAAGCCTATAATTAACAAAATAATCTAGGTAGAGGCAATGCTTACACCACTGGCGCAGCCAGGGGGAGGGCCAGGGGGTGTTCAAAGCCCCGCCCCAACATTTAAGTTTGGCAATATAGGCACACATACAAATGCATGCATGAACGTACATAAAGTATAGTTGAGTCCCCCCCCCCTCCAAAAAAAAATTGCTGGCTATGCTACTGGCATACAAATTACAAATAAGTCCATGTAGCAGCCACAGAAGCCATAAAACTACAGAAAGCTGAATTCCATACCTGTGCCTTCATCTATGGCTGTCAGCATTTTTCCTGCAGCCTCATGTTCAGCTGCCTCAGCTTCATGGCCTCCTGCTCCAACTCTTCGTTTTGTTTCGCAGTTCCTCAATTTTTTTGCACTTTCTTTCCACAAGGCCTTCAAGTCTCTGTACCTTGTACTTCAGCTCAGTGACTAGGCCACCCCTATCGTCATATGTTGGCCTCTTTTTTCTGCTTCTTAAAGCAGCTTCTTCCCTTTGCTGGATGTCGTCAGTTTTTTTTTTTAACATGTCCAATAGCTCCTTGCTTTGGGCCAGAGGGCTTTTTTGCAGGACGCTGGCACACAAAACCAAAAACGTATTATGAGGCTGTTTAAAGTCATACAATGCATAAGCAAGGATACAGCACTACGTAAACAAGTACCTCTGGCTCGACATCATCGTCTTCATCTTCGCCGTCAGGCGAATATGCCATTCTTTCAAATCTAAGCCTCTGCCGGCCTCTTCCCTCCGCCTCCAGGTCTTCTTCTGATTCTGGAAAATATTAAAGGAATACACATTGAAAAATCTTAAAAGAAAACAATTTCATTATGAGCCATGGATGTGCGACTAGGCTGCACTGCAAGTACAAAAGGGAAACACAGAACAGTGGCAACAGATTTAGTGGGAAAGAATATTATGCTGAGTGTATGCTTAAATAGCCTCCATTTATATGAAAGGATCCTTAGAATTTTCAGTAGTCCTTGCATCAATCATAAAAAGTGCATGCTCTACATGCAATAAGCCTCAAACAGAAGCAGGGAGAATAAATATATTTGTGCGTAGTATCACAGCAACCATGAAACATTTTCATGTGCTCATTAACTGTCTTTGTGTATATGCATATTTGTTAAGAGGGAACAAATACACTTCATATATATATATATGCTTAAATCCAGATTTTCTTTTCTTTTTTTCTTTTCATTTGGGAAGGGGGGGGGGGGGACCTCACTGGTGGGCATATTAATCAATATTCATGACTACTGCATGAACACTCGCGATCAATAATTATTTTATTTGACCTACGTAACAGTGCTCTAAGGGCATGAAGTCAGCTGCGAGGGACTCGAGTTCGCCACGTGCGGCACGTGGCGAACACGTGCCCGTACGCTGGAAGCTGCGCAGACAAACGTCAAAAGTGAGGGAGGAGAGGGGTATGATCTGGATCAGTGCTACATTTCAAGGGCAATTATCGAGTTGTGCTGTTACTGCATGGAATTATAGCACGACTCGGAAAATGGAAGAAGGCGATCCCTTAAACATGCATCTCGCCTAGCAACAAGTTTTATTGGAAGAAGAGATTGGGCGCAAAAGACAGTTGAGCATGTATGGTAATTTACTAATTATACTACACTAGCTTCTTTAGGTGTATTTGGAAATTACGGAAGTTGCAAGAATATATTTAAATTACGCTCATTTCAAGACAAAATTATGTGTCATTGTTCAGACCGACCGCACGCATCGGATAGCGTCCACAACGATAGGCATATGCGCACCGCGGGAACACAAGAAATGCACTTGACAAGGCAAAATAAATGTGTGCTCAAACGAACAGCTTACCTCCCAGAGCTAGAATCCGAGCCCGGTAAAAGCTCGAGGTCCCGTCCGGATCGGTCCATTTCACCGAATAAAAGAACTTCGATTTGAAATCCTTCGCGTTCTCGGGATGGAAGTTTTCTATGTCTCGAATGTCCACAACCGCAAGTTTTCGATCATCATCATACCGCACTTTTGCGTGCGTGATCATTCTTGCGCTACTGTACACACGTGAAAGAGAAAAAGGTAACGCAGCCGACAGATCAGGATCGTAGGTACAACTTCTAGAACACGCGATCGTAGGCAAATCTAGCATATCTGCGCGACATGTGCGCGATGCACGCAGGTTACGGTCCCTAGAATATACTGGCTAGTCTGCCGTCTCCGCGCCGTCCCCATGCAAGGCCGCGTCCGCGCCGCGGATGCTTGCGCAGGGGCGCTGCGGTCCATCGGAGCGCCTGCACGGTGCATGTCGCGCAGGAGGAATCGGTGGAGTATCGCGCCTTGCCTTTTATTTGCGCTCCCGCATGAACTAACACGTTTTTCGTTCTGTTCGTGTGGGGCAGAGACTGGAAAATCTTGAACCGACCAAACATTGCATTCAACGTCGTCTCTTGTCTGGACACTGCCGTGATCACACTAAGATCAGTGTGGATCCAGACGCTCATTTAAGAGCGCGCAGTTACTCGAAGCAGAACGGGCCAAAAATTGGCTTTTATTTTTTTTTCTTAAGGAGTTACTGTTATCACAAGACTGCCATCATTATATATATGCTGTTAAATTGTCCTTACGAAGGTACCAAACATTTCTAAGATCAGTTTTTAATAAGCAAACAATTCTGAGAGTAAGAACGTTATTTCAGATATATTTAGTGTGTTAGTCTCGTAATTATAAAGGTTGGTTCTCGATGTGTTACGGAGGACAATAAACGCAGTGCAGTTCTCAGAATGGGTGAGTATATTACAGGCATTGTAATGTTGGAGAAGATTTTTTTTTTAACGATAAGCTAAGTTCATGCGATTTCGCTCAAAGTGTTATTAGATCTATTACGGTCCTACAATATATATATATATATATATATATAATATATATATATATATATATATATATATATATATATATATATACAAAACTTTATTTTTGTCCAAGCTTGCTGCGGTCCAGGGAGGCGGCAGCCGGGATACTATAGCTACAGTGCCTAGAATATACTGTATTTCTAGGCACTATAATATAGCTGTACAATGACGCCACAAATAAGTTGCGCCTCCAACAGGCTGAGACATTTACAGCAGAAGCTTGGCACATCAGAACCAGGTGTATCAGCCGAAGAACAGACATTATGGTATCTTTTCCACGAGTACCTTGCCACAAGGTTCGAAATTATGCAATGAAACAGGTGTTGGCTTTCATATGTGCGTTGTATTTGGTTTTTGGCTCCTCCACTGAAAATATATATAGGTTCGTTCTTTAATGACACTGCTGCATGCCGAAATGAGCGGGAAATAGGCTCGAAGCGCAGCACAAGAACACATTCGCGGCACAAGAAATACTCAACCCAGATGTGTCGTTCAATGTCAGTTTGTCGACTGCTCGCCCACCGCAACATGTTTCGCTGCTATTTCTTTCGTTTGCTTTTTGTTTTTTTTTTTTGAAGTATAGGGATAGCTGACCGTTCCCTCGCATCGTGTACAAGGTATTCGAAATCGGTTTCCAAAACAGAGAACGCACATGACAGACTCGCGTGCTTTTCGCCTTTCGGCTATTCACGTTTAGGTTGTTCTTCGGTATAGGTCTCCTTTCGCAAGCGGGTAGCAAGCACACATTCCCTCAAATGTATCAAAATAGAAACACTATTTTTATACGCTTTAGACCACCGAAAAAGAGCCTAAAGTGTCCCTCCAACAAGCAACGATCGAGGATTGGCTCACTGTACAATGCGCTTCACGTGAGAAAGCAGAAACAGATGGTTCATTCCTTCCAGGCTGTCAGAGTGTGACGCTAAAGGTGGACGCCAAGCATCACGAATGCTCATATCCATCTCAATGCATTTGAAAAATTAGGGAGGCACCCTTTTCAACTTTTCGGCGATAAATTAAGTCATTAGGGGTAATTTTTGTATTCCGACAAAGACGAGAAAGCTTGTGGCCCCGTGGAGCCAATTCTCAATGCTTTATTAAAAATATGAAAGGGTAATTAGAATAATGACCTCCCGAACGCCAAAAAAAGCCCTCTACCCAATTTCGCCTAACTGTGCGTTTCTGAAAGAATTTCTGCGTTATTTAAAAGAATGGGGAGACACATGCCACCAACCCAATTGGCGGTTTCCTTTCATCGAGCACAGCAGAAGGGCTCCGTGTCACAATTGAGAGCACAGTGCAGCTGCTCGAATTCCTCAGGTCTGCTGGTTTGAGATATTTGATGACCTCAAATTTAAGCCAGGACAAGCTGGCAAATATTTGGGAATTGTTCGGCAGTCTTCTGGCACAAATGATCATCCCACTGCTGCTCATTTTTGATTATACTATAAATGCCCTGCATTTTACAACCTCGCAGACCACCAAAGTCGGGGAACTGTTCGCCGCAAGTCATCAGCTATCTTTTATCTGGCAATGACATAAGTCACTCTCGCCTGCCACAATTGACGTCGCTGACAGCCTGGCGCGGAGACTGCAGTAGCGTCAGGCACAGACACAGTGCGAGACTTGTGCAACATATGTCTCACATCAGACAGAAACACAGCTACGGGGAGTGATCAGGCCTCCCTATTCCAGCGCACTTTGATACGGAGGCCTGATATACCCCTCCGGACCTCTCAAAGCAGCTATTGCAAAACTTGAAAATAGTTTATCACTTATTTCAGCGTGAGTAAGCTGCATGAAAAGAGCATTGTTGATTTCAGCGCTTTCTTGAGAAAAAAAACTGATTTGCCTCATATGGGATGTGAAGAACATTCAAATTTCATCACAAAAGCCTCCATCAAGTTCTGCATTTTACTTAGATTCCGCTTCTTCACGAAATCACTGAACAGCGAAAGAGAATGTAAAGCGGCAAAGAATTAGCTGCTAAAGACGAAAGACGCAATTAAATGACGCTGACGAAACCATGTCAAGGAACCAATAAGATTAAAAATTCTGATGCTCTCAATTCTGTCTCGTGAAGTGATAAGCAGGACGGATGCACTGAGGGATGGTGGTCATCACTGGGAAACTTGTGTGACGCCAGACTTCGTGCTCTTCTGCAACTTTAACTAGCGCTAAGGTATTCCTTACTTATTTGTACTCAATGTCACTTCTGTAATAAAAGCACAA